>NC_136070.1:853399832-853886110 GCF_964261635.1 Lissotriton helveticus
GGACTACAAATTTCTTTTCTATGTCTGTTAAGATGCAGGTTAGGTTAAGTCTATTCACGTAAGCAGTGCCTCTTGTTAATGTGGGTAGAAAATACTTTCCCATTCTCTCCTCTTGCTTGTAATATTCATATTTGTTGAGGGGTTTATAGACTGGTATGTATGAGAGTACCACATCATAATTTTAGAAGTAGTGCTCATAATGACCCTTTCCATAAAACATGCTAAGAAGACGACTACAACTAATGCCACACGTCAAGGATAAGTGATGGTATCTAATCCCTTCCTCAACTGAAGCAGGCAACTGCATACACACATAGCAATCTGTCACATCCATAGTATCCATGTATTCATGAAGCAACTTAGCAAAATCATTCAGCGTGTAATCACCTTTAGACAAATCTACGTGCAGAAAGTGATTCGTTTGCTCTATTAAGCCTTTATCAGATCCTAGTGTACCATCTTTTGAGGCAGCAGTGGTTGGTGTGGATGTCCCATGTACCCCCACTCCCTCTTCCTCAATCATATGTGCACATAAAATGGACTCAGTGATGACAACAGCTATTACTATGATTACTTCTACTATGAGTGTACCCATAATACATTTGTACCTGCAATTCGAATTTCCAGACTCCATTTTCAAAGTGGCTCGGATTGTAGCTATAAGAGGATCAACATACTGACTCTCTTTTATCTGCCTCTTATTCATATGCAACAAAGTCTTTGAGCAACTTCTTTGAATGCTGAAAAATTATTTTACAGTTCTTTGCACAATCACAATATTTACACATCTTGGAAGACTTCCTGAGCCCTCTTTCTTCTTCTAGATACAAAAGTCCCTATTTTTATTCTTCTTCCACTCTGGACTAGGTTATCTTCTTCAAGCAACTTATTTACAGTTTAAAAGTTCAATTTACATCTCTTATAACAACAGAGTCAATCTCGTTAATGACTCGTTGGAAGGGTTCAGCTCGCCATGCTGCAATCTCTTGAGGAGACTGTGGAGCTCCGAAGCATGGGAATTTGATGTCCTCTAGGATCAGAGTCCGTAAACCACTCAACCTTGGTGAAAAAGGCACAGTCAATGATAGAATTGCATTAGCCTCTAATCCATGAATGCTCAGCAGGATCTCAACAATCAGTGTCAAATTCTCGGACCTCCCTCCCCCCAGCATTTGTAACCAGATAATCTATACAGGAGAGGAATATCTCCGACACAGCCTCTTTCCCTCCTGGACCTCCTTACACTTATCGCGGCTTCCTCAGATGCGTTCAGATCAGAATCAGAAGATTCACGTATTGGTGCAAGTTCCCTTTCTGATGCAAGTCTCAGATTCCTTCTTTTCTGTCTCACAGGCCACGTTTCATCTGCAGCATCTTTCTTCATTGACTGCACACAACCAATTTCCACACCAGTTTCTTCTGCTGAGTCAGGCTCTATATCACTTGCAACATTACTGTCTCCCTCAGAGTGTATACCAGGGTCTTGTGTAGCTTGACCTCCTTCAGCCTGCTCTGGTGGATATCCAGCCTCTTCAGGAACCCCCACAGCTTGGCCTACTTACTCCAGTGGCCTCTCAGTCACACCTGGAACTACTTCTGGGAGAGGAGCTGTTTCATTGGAGGGACCTGTGACTCGTCGGGTATGGGACACATGGATCCAGTTCAGTACTCCTCCACACTTCACAGCAGTATTTGTCACCAGTATCACCTGATATGGCCCATGCCACCAACAGTCAAGACATTTTTCCTCACATGTTTCCGGATAAAAACCCAATCACCTGGACTCAGGTCGTGGGAATGATCTTTCAAAGTCGGTGCAGTTATTGCTTCAACCGGATGAGACACAGAACGAACCACATCAGCCAATCCTTTACAGTAGTCAAGGATCAAGTCATCTGTTATATTGATCAATGCAGATGCAGGCACAGAAGGAACGCGCATCATTCTTCCCATCAAGATTTCATGTGACGATAACCCAGTTCTCCTGTAAGGAATGCTGTGTAACTCATCAGAACCAAAGGTAACACATTGAGTCGTTTTAAAGATGTTGAGGCACATGCTTTAACTTGTCTTGCATTTAAGGTCCCGTTAACCTGCTCCATTATGCCAGATGCCTCCGGCTTGTAAGTACAATGCAGTCTCTGATCCACACTCAAAGTGGTACACAACAATTTCATGACTTCGCTATTGAAGTTGGAAATATGAATCTAGTAATGTGTTCCCTCAACAATATCTTTGCAACTATGAGATTATCACACTTTCTAGTTGGGTAAGCTTCCACTCATCGAGAAAAGATGCACAAAACTACCAAGATGTATCTCAATCCATTACACAAAGGCATCTCAACAAAATAAAACCAGATCTGATTGAAAGGGCCCCCCTGATCGGCCAATGTGGCTCAAGGAAGCAAGTGTCTATTTCCCAGCATTCATTTGTTGGCACATGACACACAGATGACAGACTGCTTCTGCAATCTTGATAAAACTCAGATTGAACCAAGTCTGCCTGAACAATCTCACCATTGCATCCATTCCTATGTGAGCTGCTCCATGATTTTGCTTTGATATTGGGTTTACAGCCAATCTGTTAACACTACCCTGCCATCATTCGAGACCCATATGTTGCTTTATACCTTCTCACTACTTGCTATGATCCAACCCGCGTGTTCTTTGTCTGTGGCTTCCATTTGCAAACGCCTGACTTTATCCCATGTGTCTGCAACAGCTAGCATCATTCTGAGTTTGGTCTTCTCTGCACTCTCGCCAGCATATTCCTCATTGAAAATACATGTGTGTAGCACAATAGCAAGCAACTTTGTCAGCATATCTGTTCCCCATGGTAACAAAGTCATCCCCTTTCCTATGGGCTGCGCACCTAACCCCTTCCATGCTCAAGGTCAGCTCGTCATGAGGCACACTGGAGCTGTGCTAATGACGAGCTGACCTTGTCATGAACAATGGGAAATCTGATATTCAGCACCCAGCGGGAGTTGCCTTAGCAACAATGTGGTTAATGACAGCCACTTCCCTTGATAATTGCAACGCATCCAGCAGTTGTCTCACATATTCCCCATTCCTAATGAGTGAACCTGATGACTTTAGGAACCCTCTCTGCAACCACAGTTGTCCGAAGTCATGAACCACACCAAAATCGTACTGGCTATCGGTATAGATAGTTACTTGGATCTGTTCAGAAACTAAACATGCACAGATCAGGGCGATGATTTCAGCTACTTGTACGGAGTGCACTCCCTGTAAGCAAGCAGTTTCAACCACTTCAGAGATGGAACAGACAGTGAATGCTGCTCTCAAATTACCTTCATTGTCTCTGAGGCATGAACCATCTACGAAAAGGTTGTGATCGGGACCAGACAATGGCTCATCGACAATATCAGGTCTCGGTTTGGTGCAAAGGTCAGTAACATCCAGACAGTCATGGTCTTCACAATCTTACCCATCAGCATATGGAACAGGTAACAATGTAACAGGATTTAACACAGAACAAAGCTTCAGGGTTCACATTCTCGGCAGCAAGCAAAATCTGCTTATATCTTGTTATTCTGTTACTGGTCAAATGCTGTGTTTTGGTCCTCATCATCAGGAGCTAACTGAATGTGGTACATATATCGCAAATGGATGACTCATCACAATGCTTTCACATCATTCAATACTGACACCTGTTGCAGCAACGAATTTGAGACATTCGGACAGCGTTGAAGAAGCTACAGGATCTCATGTAGCTGAGAAGTAGGCTGCTGGTCTACGGGCACCACCATGTGTCTGGGTGAGTACAGAAGGAGCACAACCCTCCAACTCATGACAGATTAATATGAATCAGGCACTCCTAAAGCTGGAACGTGTTGTTATCCCAAGGTACCAGATCACACACATCCTTGTGGGTCAGCATCTGCAAAGGTTTTGCCATCAAGGAGAAATTAGGAATCCATTGTCGGCAGTAGCCAACTATGCCCAAAAACATCCTGCCCTTTTCTGTGTAGTAGGCAGATTAATTTTCTTGATCATCTCCACTCCCAGTGGCGACACCTTCCTCTTCTCTATTTTGATTCGATGACCCAAATACTGTACTTCAGTCAGACAATACTGAAGTTTACTCAGAGACACCTTATGCCCATTGGCAGGCAGATGGTTCAGAAAGGTGATAGTATCGCCTTTATAAGCCTCCCTTGTTTCAGATGCAATAAGAAGGTCATCTATTTACAGGACTAGCACTGAGTTTCAGGGCAGAATCAAACTCTCAAGGTTCTTTTTCAGGACTTGATTGAATATGCATGGACTTTCAGTATGCCCTAGGGAGCTACAACACCACATTAAGACATGATCTCCAGACGGAAAGCAAATAACTGTTGGCTTTCCTCATGTAATGGGATCGAGAAAAATGACTGACAGTGGTCAATCACTGTAAGCCAATTAGCCTTGCAAGGAATTTGAAACAGGATCACAGATGGATTTGGTACCACTGGACAACATGGATTCACAATGCTATTTACCATTTAAAAAAAAAAAAAAATTGTGTTGAATTTTTTTATTGAATTATGCAATAAAATACATAGTAAATATCAACGTAATAAGGTAAATAAGAAAACCTTATTTGCAAAATATTTGAAAAGAATAATGAATTGACAGATTATGAAATTTACTCCTAGTAATAGAGATAAGGAAAAAGTTTAACAGTACATACTCTACAATCTGTTATAAAATAACAATACAAAAGGTATGAATGTATCTTATATGTAAGTAACGGAATGACTAAATAAATCTAATCGATATTAAAAGAAAGAAGAAAAAGGAGCCAGAGTAACGGGGGGGGGTGAGGGAAGGAAAGAGCAAGGATAAAGAGAATGAAATAGTACAGGAAAAGCATATGAGATAATAAAATTAAGTAGGTAAAGGATGCACATTAGAAGAGGGAGTTGGGTTAGAATCGTCATCCAATGTGGTTTCCAAAAAGGGGGACCAAGTTTGAAGAAAGATGTCAGCTTGGTCCTGAAGATTGTAAATTGTGCGTTCATATAAGGCTGTCTGCATCATTGCCACCAACCATTCTTCCTGAGAAGGAGCAGATGAAGACTTCCAATGGCGTAAAATGCAAATTTTGGCTGTAGCCAAAGCAGTGTGAAGAAGACGAGTCTGTGGCTTAGAAAGTTTTGAAAAACCACGGAAGTCATGTAAAATAATGGTGGACTATTTACCATTTTCTAAGGTCCTGAATAATGTAATATTTCCAGCTCGGTTTCTGCAGTACCATGATAGGTGAGTTGCATGGACACCCCATTACCTCCTTTAGAATGGCCTGCGCAATCTTGAACTCAATAACAGGTGTATTCCCTGCCACCATTTCTGGGGTCAGGTTGTAATGAGGTTTTCTCTGGAATTCTGCATTAGGTTTGCTCTGTATGCAGACTGGCTTGACTCCTCAAATTAGTCCAATTTCCTCACCTGAGAAATCCCATACCACCGGGGAGACGGTGTCTCTCAGATCCAACAGCATGTCTTCCACTGTCAGTAAAGGAAACATAGCTCTCACCGCATCTGAAGGCGCTGAACTGGCTTCCTCTTGAAGCCAGAATCCAACTCAGACTGGCATGTATCACCCACAAAGCGCTACACACGGATTCCCCTGTATACCTCACCCAGAAAATCATGGCTTCTGGAGGAGCCAGAAACTCCCGGTCCGCCAGAGACTTTGTGCTCCAGCCACCCTGCTTCCGAAAGGAAAAAATGTACAATTTTGGGCTTTCTCTGGGGCCGCACCAATAATCTGGAAGTTGCTGCCATCTTTCATCAGAAGAATTCCCTCTCTGTCTATATTTAAAAAGGAAGCCAAAACTTTCCTAATGGGTACGTTTCTCCCTTAAATCATGCATTGCACACACAGCTCAGTGGCTTTGCTTATTTTTGTTGCTGCTTTGGACTGACTGGCTGATATCCATCTTGTACTGACCTTGTACTCCCACAATGTAATTGCTGGATGTCCCTGAATTATGATCAGAACATTGTATACACCCTATTATTCCCCACATGTTTCACTTCCTTCTCCCCCTACTTATGTTTTTTTTCTTTTACTATTACTTTCTTGTATACAACTTGTTATCCCTGTAAAGTGCTCTGATACCCTAACGGGTGACATTTGCATTCTATAAAACACTAAATAAATACATAGCTGGGTAATGGTTCTGATTTGCCAACTTGAAAGCAATGTCCTCATCATTAGTCTTCAACTCAATTCCCTTTGACATGCAATAGATGGTAAAATTCAATGTACACAAAAGGGCACACCCTAGCAAACTGACTGGACTCAAAACACACACCACGACCTGATGGGGATCCTGAAAGGTTCTGATTTTCACAGGCACTTCTTCTGCCAAAGGGTTGGTCACTCTATTATTAGAAACTCCTACAACTTGGATCGATTGTCCCGAGGGGTCGTTTTGGGACTACTGCAGATTTCACAGTAGGACAGGTAGCACCAGTATCAATCAGGAATGTAATGGGATAACCATCTACGTCTGCTCCTATGTATGATACACTCTGACCTACCTCTAAGACTGCGCCAAGTGTACAGTCCTCCTCCCCCATCAGGCACCATCATAAGAACGGGTCCTGATCAAAGCCATCCAGGGCTTCCATTAAGGGCATCTGATGGTAGGTTTGATTGCCCTGAGGTTGTGCCATTTGCACTAACTGGTTCTGATTCCCTCCTACATTAGGCGATCTCGGCCTAGTCACTGTCAGCAACTGATTTACCCCATCTGCCACTTGCAGGAGTTCTCCTTCCTGCACCTGATTCACAGAATTTAGACAACACTCTCACTTCCAATGCCTGATCTTGTAACAAAAATGACCAGCAGTGGTCTTTTTTAGGGTCACAATATCTATCCCTGTTTTGGGATCAATTGGGACACCTCTTTCTCTTCATGGACCCGTCTGTCCTGAGAGTGATGTAACTTGAACACCTCCTGGAACATTCCCTTGACTGCAAACTACTGTTCTCCCTGTTGCCTGTACCTGCTCTTCCTCCTGTGCATTTCGCATTTGAACCAACATCTCTGCAGTGTCTGGCAGGGTCTGGTATACCAAAGAATTTCATCCACTGACTTATTTTGCCAGTAGAATAAGTGTCAACTTTGTCACAAATTGTGCTAAGAATTGCTCCATGTCTTTAGGGTCAAGCGTGTCCAACCCACTGTACTGCTTAAAGGCTTGCAATAGCCTTTTGTAATAAGCATGCACTGACTCTTAAGGTTCCTGGGTCGTTCGATCTATCTTAACCCAATTGATGTTTTGAGGGGCTATTTTGGACTGCAACCATGTGATCACCTGATCGTACTTTTTCATAACCACCGGCGAAGGACCATGAGTCACTGGATCCATCTCTGTTTCAGCAGCAGGCCTCTCTATAGCGATTTTGCATGCAGACCACAGATCACTAGGAACCACAATTTCGAACAAGGTATTCAAGCCAATCCACAACACAAAGCGATTGACTTGCTCGTACCATCCAGCAGGCTTCTCCTTTAGCCTGGGGAAATTATTTGTAAATGCAGCTAGGTCACTTCTACTCCAAGGGACATGCACATACCCTCCACTAGGCACTTCCAGTAACAGATATGCCTCAACTCCCTGTGCCCCCCCCCCTCCTGGAGGGGGTGTTTCCCCTGTCGCCTTTCTCACACTCTTCTTTTTGCTGGTTATTGTGCTGTTCCATTTCTCACCGCTGATATTTGTACTTGCTCTTTTTTGACCGCCGCTGTTCGAACTGCTTGTATCCCCTCCTGCGCCTGTGTTTTTCCCGCTGTTGTTTCCCTCCGGCCCCCCCTCCCCTATTGCCTCTGTGTCCTCCGTTCCCGCCGCTTCGCAGTGGCCATGCCCCCTCGCCGCCCCGCTCCCAGCTGCTCCTCCCTCCATCCTCTCCTTTATGTCGAATGTCGCCCGGATGGGCAGCGCGCGCACGCAGCGGGCGCGCACATTGCGCGCCAAAGGCAAGCCCGTCTGTGCCCGTCTGCGCCTGGACCACGCCCAGCGCCAGCACCCCTGGACCCTGAGGCCGCCGCAACACCAGACTGCACTACAACTCCAGCACCCTCCACGCACTCAACGTCGGATGAGATCACCACCCCGAATAACACCCAAGGGCCCTTCACCTGCCTGAACTGCAGCTTCACCAGCATCCGGACGCCAAACCATCAACCAGAGAACCCAACCACCTCCGATGCATCCTCCTCAACACCCGCTCCGCTCGCAATATACCATCGAACTCTGGGACCTCCTAGACTCAACCACCCCGGACGTTGCCTTCCTGACGGAGACCTGGCTGAATGCCACCTCGGCACCCGACATCGCCTTGGCCATCACCGGGGGCTACAAGATCTCCCCCAGAGACCGCACCAATGGAGTGGGAGAGGGAATCGCCATCATCCACAAGGACACTCTCAGAGTCTTGACCAACACCGACAACACCCTCACCACCGCCGAGCACATGCACTTCCAGATCCACACCACCGACCCCAACACCACCTTCAGAGGAACACTCGTCTACAGACCACCCAGACCACGACCACAGTTCAGCGACACCATCACCGATCTCGTCAGCACCCATGCCCTCGCCTCCACGGACTACATACTCCTCGGGGACCTGAACTTCCACCTCGAGAACAACAACGACGCCAACACCTCCACCCTGATCGACAACCTCGCCAACCTCGGACTCAAACAGCTCGTGACGACACCCACCCACGCCGCCGGGCACACACTGGACCCCATCTTCTTCGCAAGTCCCCACGTCTCCTTCAACCACACCACTGAACCCCACTGGACCGACCACAGATGCATCCACTTCACCTTCAGGAAACCCACCACACACCACCGCACCCAACAGTTGCCACGCCGCTGCTGGGGCAAGGTCAACAAGGACCAGCTGACCACCATCCTCACCCTTAGTCCACCCGACGACCCCACTGACCCCGACGCCGCCGCCATCAACCTCAACAAGTGGATCAACGACTGCGCCGACACCCTCGCCTCCCTCAAGACCTCCACAACCAATCACACCAACAAGAAAGCCGCATGGTTCACTGAAGACCTCCGGACCTCCAAACACACCTGTTGGAAGCTGGAGAAGAGATGGCTTCACAACCGAACTCCAGACAAACACACAGCACACAAAAACGCCCCCCGAAGACACCACCAACTCATCAGGACCGCCAAGAGGACCGCCTTCAAGACCCGCCTATACAACAAATTACACAACTCCATGCCCCCATCACGTCTTGAACAAAGCCGGCACAGTCATCGCACCCCATCTCCGGAAAACCATCAACACCTCCTTCGAGACAGCTACCTTCCCGGAGAACTGGAAACACGCCGAGATCAACGCCCTACTGAAGAAACCCATGGCAGACCCCAAGGATCTCAAGAACTTCCGGCCCATCTCCCTGCTCCCCTTCCCGGAGAAAGTCACAGAGAAGATTGTCAACAGACAGCTGACCCACTACCTCGAAGACAACAGCATCCTGAATCCATCCCAGTCTGGCTTCCGCAACAACCACAGCACCGAAACCGCCCTCATCGCCGCCACCGACGACATCAGGATCCTGATGGCTGATAGGTCCAGCCACCCTCATCCTTCTGGACCTATCAGCAGCCTTCGACACGGTCTGCCACCGCATCCTAACAGTACGCCTCCACGACGCCGGAATCCAAGAGAAGTCGCTGGCCTGGACCACATCCTTCCTCTCCGGCAGAACCCAGAGCGTCCGCCTCCCACCCTTCCACTCCAAGACCCCAGAGATCATCTGCGGCGTCCCACAGGGATCTTCCCTCAGCCCGACGCTGTACAATATCTACATGGCACCGCTTCCCATGTCGCACGACGACATAACCTCAACATCATCTCTTGCGCCAGCGACACCCAGCTGATCATATCCCTCACCGAAGACCCCCACACCACCAAAGACAATGTCCACAGAGGAATGAAGGCCGTCACGTAATGGATGAAGGAGAGCACACTGAAGCTGAACTCAGACTAGACGGAGGTTCTCATCCTCGGCTCCACCCCCTCAGCCTGGGACGACTCATGGTGGCCCACTTTGCTAGGAACACCCCCAGAACCCACTGAACACGCACGCAACCTGGGGATCATCTTCGACTCCGCCCTCTCCATGACCAAGCAAGTCAACACCGTCTCCGCGTCCTGCTTCAACACCCTCCGAATGCTCCACAGAATCTTCAAATGGATCACCTCCGACACGAGAAAGACCGTCACCCATGCAGTCGTTACCAGCAGACTTGACCACGGGAACGCCCTCTACGCAGGAACAACACCAAGCTCTGGAGACGGCTACAACGCATTCAGAACGCCGCAGCACGACTGATCCTCGACGCCCCATGACGCAGCCACATCACACCCCTCCTGAGAGACCTGCACTGGCTCCCCATCGAAAGAGGATCACCTTCAAGCTCCTCATCCACGCACACAAGGCCCTCCACAACGCCGGACCGGTATACCTCAATGACTGACTCAGCTTCTTCACCCCCACCCGCAGCCTCCGCTCCGCCAACCTCGCCCTCGCCACAGTTCCTCGCATCCGGAAAACCACCCGGACGGCTGATCCTTCTCCCACCTCGCCGCCATGACCTGGAACCCACCATCCTACGACAGACCCAGGACCTGCCGACCTTTAGAAGACTTCTCAAGACCTGGCTCTTCGCTCAGAAGCAGCCCCCCCCAGCGCCTTGAGACCCTCACGGGTATGTAGTGCGCTTTACAAATGGTTTGTTATGTTATGTTATGTTGTGACCATCTTTCCTCCCACTTATCCAGCATACTCGAAGCCCTTTTTCCTATAATCAGCTTTCGGATATGTGTCTTCAATTCCGTCACTATCTTTTCCTCAAGCTCCTGATCACTGTAGTTAAGCCTATGATTTCCTTGTAGCATTTTCATTCAAGACAAGTCAACGCCACATCTCTGAGTCAACTCTGATGACTTCTCACATGCTCGTCTTGCCCTACGGGTGACATTCTTTGCTACAGACAGGTCATCTGGCTCATATATCTCTATCCTTTCCAAAGGTAAATTCCCGCTGATTATTTCATCTACCTTAGACTTCAGCCTCACCACATCCAATATTTTCACCTTCACTGCAGCCTTGATGGTACCCTGACTTGATATATTATTCTGATCCTCCTTGCTGTTATTGTTATGGTCTCTCAACCACGATTCCAAATCTGAAACATCTAGGACATGCTGACTTCCAGCAGCTCCCTGACTCATACTTGCTTCTGAGTCTGCACCGATTGGTCCTCTCACCGGTATTTCCCATATGAGGTCTGCACTAGTGCTTGCCATAGGTATAGACCATATAGTACTGGAACTAATGCATACTCCTGAAGGATTTGCAGTGGCTGCTAAAGGGGCACAAGATTCCCTAGACACTAGAGACGGACAATTTCTGTGCTCCCTGTTCTTCCCAATCCAGTACCTTCAACATGTATGGGCTGACTCTGACAAAGGTTTGCGACTGAGCTTGGGTCATACACAGGGACAACAGGACCAATAGTGACTTGTACCGAACGGGCTTCTGGTATCCGTGACGCAGCGTTAGCTCCATTCTGTTCCATACCTCCTAAGGTGGACAGTCCTGTCCTCCCTACTCCTGCAGATGTCCTTCCTACAACTCCTGTACCACGACCCACTTGATCTGGTGCTCTTACCACCATTTCTGCCCTCCCTGAGTCTTGCCCCCTGTCCCCTGATTGTGGACTGTAAGGTGGAGGAGGCTCAGATAATAATCCATCCAGCAAGCTGACTTCATTGTCACTACTATCACGTTCATTTACCTTCCTGCTCCTGTTCTGGGACTCTCCCTCTTCCACCAGCGCTAAATATAACCTTTCCTCCTCTGTGGTCCACACTTTCCATGTCCTAAGCTGTGCATTCCACTGTGCATACTTATATGACCTCCCCCCGGTCCTTTTCATCTGCTAAAGTACCTAGAGCCTGGAAACAGGCGTGGGTCTCTCCCATTATTAAAAAACCCTCTCTAGACCCTTCTAAGCCAGAAAATTTCAGGCCCATCTCTCTCCTTCCGTGGGCTGCAAAGATTGCGGAAGCCCATGTGAGTGATGTGCTGTCCCGGTATCTGAACAATAATGATATCCTCGATCCGTCCCAAAACGGGTTCAGGCCGGGTCACAGCACCGAGTCTGCCCTACTTGCTACAGCTGAACATCTTAGGATGATCCTTGACGCCGGTCGGAGTGCAGCTCTGATTTTATTAGACCTCAGTGCTGCCTTCGACACGGTATCCCATGACATCCTCTTGTCTCGGCTGGAAGCGATAGGGAATACGGGATCCACCTTAGAGTGGTTTCGATCATTCCTTGAGGAGAGATCCTTTCGGGTCTCAGCCCCACCATTCATCTCTAGACCTCATCCCATCGGTCAGGGGGTCCCACAGGGCTCTGCACTCAGTCCATCACTTTTCAATCTCTATGTGCAACCCCTGGCCGATGTTGCAAAAAAGTGGGGCCTTACGCTGGTATCGTATGCAGACGATACCCAGCTGGTCATCACTCTATCCAAAGGGCCATCTGATTCGGCCACCAGGTTTAAAGATGGATGACAGCTGTTGCCCAGTGGATGACGGACAACTATTTGCAGCTCAATACCAGCAAAACTGAGGTTTTGCTGGCAGGGAAGAACACTGCTCTCTGGACTGAGCACTGGTGGCCGGCATCGCTGGGCGATATGCCAATACCAACGACTCTTGTTAAAAACCTGGGAGTCTGGATGGACTCTTCACTAACCTTCCAGACCCATACTAAGAGAGTGGCAGCTACCTGTGTGGGTCTGATGAGAGGCCTTAAACCCATCCTCAAATACTTTGAACCTACGGTGCGGCAGATCATCATGCAGCCTTGATATCATCATGCTTGGACTATGCCAGCGTGTTGTTTCTGGGGGCTAATAAATCTGAGATCCTACGACTGCAAAGAGTTCAAAATATGGCCGCGAGAACACTGATAGGGCTCCCTCGTTGGTGCTCTGTTAGAGCTACAATGAAAAAACTACACTGGTTACCGATTTCATCGCGGATCCAGTTCAAAGCCCTGGTGATGGCCTTTAAGATTCTTAAGACTGAGAGCCCGGCCTTATTACGCCCTTTGCTGACCTGGTATGTCCCGCAGCGCAGTCTGCGCTCGCTGGGGCGACATTTGGCGAAGGTGCCGCACTTCAAACTATGCCGCATGGGTGGACGCTCTTTCCAGGTGTTGGCAGCTAAATTATGGAACTCCCTGCCGAACTACTTCCGTGGCATTGAGAATATGCTAGACTTCCGGAAGGCCATTAAAACTTTTCTGTTTCCACTACCATAGTCTTCCCCTTGAAACCTTTTGGACGGCCTCCACTTTTTGTTTCTTTATCTGGCAGCGCCGGGACGCCCCTTTGCTGGGGCGGCTGTTGCGCTTAAAAAATCTAATAACATAACATAACATAACCTCACAGTGTTCTTCATCCTCCCTTCATATCTCTCCCTGGGTTTAGCATGTGCTGCACACATTCAGACATCTAATGCTTCAAACTGTGCTGGTCTAGGCAAAGGTCGCAGTGCAAACATTGCTCCTCCTAACTGATGCAGTACATCTAGCTGAAATGAACCGAAATGTGGAAATGGCAATTTGCCCACCTTTTCAGTGATCTTATAACAATTCTGAAGCCAAACTATTGTATGAAAAACAACTTTTATCGCCCTAAAATGCCCTGAAGGTGCCTCTTAACCCACTCGAGTAAGAACTCCTTCATCACCCCTAAACAGAGTTCACAACATCCTAAAACATCACATAATTTCAATTGAAATTTGTTCTTCAGAATATTAAGATGGAGAAACCCTTTTCCAACCACAATTTCCCAATGACTACCAACCTATCCCAGTGCGACATTACACTAACCGACCTATTGCAGCGTGTCACTCCTCACAGCGGCTCACCATCCTTCACGATTTTTTAAAGCCAAATCTGGGTATCCATTTAAGACAGTGTAGCATAAACAAAACAATTAGTTCAAGAAGCAGGATGCAGAGGATCAGAAAGCATGATACCAAGTTTTACTGCATCGAGTGTTGATGCATAAAAAACATTAATCTATCCCTAATTAAGCTTTTTTAGGAAAGAAGATAAAAAGGTGTCAGCCTGTGGAGTGTTCCTAAGAAATCTCTCCACAGTCAATGAATCATGTAGCGTACAGCTACCAAGAGAGAGCTTGTTCTCAGAAGTGCTCTCTCCGAAGGCAGAATAAGCGGGCTCTTTCCCTACTCCCAACATCATATTATTGGAGATAACTTTCCCAAGATTCATTGTGGGTCATGCTCTCTGACAAGGGTGTTCTTCTCTTGCAACAATTTGTCCTTGGTTCACAGGCCTTCTCATGAGTGAGGCACAGTGACCTTCCATTATTGACTCAAGCGACATGATTGTAACTTCTTCTCTTTTTGCCTGACTAGTAAATCAAAGACAATATTCTAGCTAGCAAAAAACTTTTTTTCACCTGCAACACATAACGTGAGAAAGAACAAATTCCAGAGCAAAATGAAATTCAAACTGTTAATTCTAAAGCAAAAAATTTCAGGACACTGCATTTCAGGCCTACAAAGTTCGGGTGATATAAGAAAGCATCACATGCTTTATGAAGTTGCATGAAAAATAAGGCACTTTCAATTAATGCATTTACTTACATATCAGCAACACAATACAAAAATGTTTCAGTACATGAATAATTGTCAGTTTCACAACACAAATTCTTCATGTTAATGTTTTCTGCTAGTTAGATTTACTTTCCACGTTAACTTTTTCTATCCATAAGGAGGTAAGGCCTGCATCCACACCAGTACCTCAACCAACACAGGCTACGCACACCCTCCACAGTGATGTTTCTCCTGTTTTTGTCGAGCCCAACTCTCATGAATCAGTCCCAGCTCCAGTGCATCCCCTGGCATGCACAACCCCCCTCGAGACAGTTACGTCCAGCTTGGGTAAGGAGACTACCATCGCTCGGCAGTATTTAAATGACGGGCAGTGTGCAACTGACTTCAAATTGGGGTCAGGCTTAGTGTCAGATACAGACAAGGAACCATCAGAGTTTTTTACCATCTCTGAAGGTGCGGAGGAGTCTATACTGCTTCAGGACCAAGACATCGACTCAGACTCCTACTCTCTCTCTGAGCCCCATTCTGATTCAGAAATCTGTACAAACACGGATGCAAGCTCACAAGATAGTGATCCTGACGTAGTCATGGGCAGACACAGGAGGCACACAGTTCTAAAAAAGAAAAAATGCCACCTTGGTGCTAGTGGTCGCCCTAGGGCCCAATCTCCTCATACTAGCATGCAGGATCCTCCCTCCAGACCCCTTAGCGATAGTTCCACTTTTTTTGATCAGCAAAATGCCACCTTGACATCTGTCATGGACACAGTGCTTCAGGCAATTGCCTCCCATAGGGAACAGACGTCAAAAGATGGGCGCAGGGCTCAACAAGCACTTCATAAAGTCCAGGGAGTTGTACGCAAACTCTCTAAAACAGTGGCTGCATCAAATGCAAGAATGACCGACATGGAGGACCGCATAGTGGTAAATGAGGCTGAAGCCACTGCTGTAAAGGAACAAGTAGATGCTCATGATGCCGAATTAAAAGACGTCAGGTGGAAACTGGAGGAAATGGAAAATCGCATGCGACGCAACAACCTCCGAGTACTTGGTGTTCCGGAAAAAATTGAGGGCGAAAATGTGCGTATGTTTGTAATCCAGCTCTTCAAGGATACGCTCCCTGAACTTTCCACCTGGAACTGGGAGCTAGAGGTGCAGCGCGCCCACAGAACCCCATTTACTTTAAGGGCCACAAAGGAACAGTCTAAATATCCAAGGGCTATCTTAGTGTACTTTGGAAATTTCCTCCTCCGCCAAGCTATTGCCGAGAAAGCAAGACCAGATGCTCATCGGACAAGAGGTGAAATCTCCTATTTTGTTAGACCCGACTTCTGCCACACCACGGTGGAGCGGAGGTGGCGGCTTCGTCAACTGATTAAGCCCTTCTTGGAGAAAAAGGCCCAGGTGTACCTGAATAACCCGGCAACTCTGAAAGTCATCTATAAGGGCCACGCTAAGTTTTTCACTTCAGAAATTAAAGCAAAAGACTTTCTTGACAGCATGAACTAGAGATGTACTTTTTCATTATAACGTTGGGCCTTACTGCCGTAAAAAGAGGGTGGGACTAGAGGGAACTAGAGGGAGCAAGAGGGAAACAGTACACCTAGTCAAGGCTTTGAATTAGATAACGTCTTTGTGAGATAGCCACCAATTAGTTACTAAATATTCTTAAAAAAAAAAAGAAAAAGGTGGGGGGAAAAAAAAAAAAAAAAAGGAAATCCCTAGGGGGCTAGCATTTGGGCTAACTAAGTCCTATCTAATTCCTCTAACTAAACGATAACCAAAATATACATAGAACTGATGTTTTTCATACTCTCCAGACAGGATTTTTTTTAGCTTTCTATATAAAAGTTCTATAATGGGTCACACTGTTGCTCTCTAAGTTCTCTGGCTCCATCTTACTCACTACTGCTTCTTTTTTTTCTCTTTCTCTCCTTTTTTCTTTTTCTTATTCTATTCTCATCATGTATTTTCTCCTATCTTATGCCCTCTAAAAAGGACATTATAAGCTATAAGTCTATATGGGTGGCACTGGGTAGCGATGTCTCTCCATCACAACAGACTCTAGCTAGAGTCTAAATGCCTCACTGGGGGAGAGGCGGGGGGGGTGGGGGAGGGCAGCCAAGGGGTGGGAGGGGGAAAGGGGGTGGGGGAAAATGCAAAAAAATGTACAAATTCATTTGTAAATTCATTCGCAAAGTAAAGTATATGCAAATATTATTTGTGGATTACAACAAATATGGCAGAGAAACAAGAGACATTATAATTTTTGACGCTGGTTACAGCTCATTTGGTCGATATATGAAAACCAGGTTGAACGTATTTTTTTTTAAATGGGGAGAGTGAGTCTTTGTTCATGGAACGTGGCAGGCTTAAACGATAAAACTAAAAGGGCTCAACTATTCCAACTAACACGCCAGAATCCAACAGACATACTTTGCCTGCAAGAAACTCATTTGGTAACTGCTGATAGGGAATTACTTAAATTACCTGGATATAATCTGCTGGTAGCCACAACCCAATCCTCTAAAACTAGAGGGGTAGCTATTCTAGCTAAACCTATTATGGGCCCCCCGACTCGCAGATTAGCGGATAAGAATGGCAGATGGGCGATAGCTCAACTAAAATGCGGTCTCACAATATGCGCAATCTATGGCTCAAATATGGATGATCCCACCATCTTCCAAGAGTTAGAGATAGAACTGGCCTCCTGGACAGGCTCCTTAATTTTTTGTGGGGATTTCAACATAGATATAGGCGTATTCATCAATAACAGTTTCACTTTGAATTATAAAGGGCGCAAACCAAAGGTATTTAGCGCACTTAAGCAATTAATGGAAACCCATAACTTACTAGATATGTGGGTTCAGTCAGGCAAAAAGACGGACGGTCATACATTCTTTTCTTACCCCCACAATATATATTCTCGGATTGACTACATCATGTCATCGTTAGAGGGCTTGGTAATGATTGATATGATCAAGTCCCCTAAAACAATTTCGGACCACAATGCGCTCACCTTTGTCTTTGATCTCCCCGAATTGGTTAAACCAAAGTTTAATTGGACCTTTGACAGAAGACTCTTGATTAATCAGGAATTCATAACACATATGAAAAATTGGGCACAGGGCTTCTTCGATTGTAACCGCTTTAGCGCGTCACGAGTAACGGTCTGGGACTGTTTTAAAGCGGCAATAAGGGGAGAAACTATCTCATTTGTCGCCAATAAAAAGAAGCGGGAAGACAATATCAATACACAGCTCATGGAGGAACTTTCTGATCTTGAGACACTCCATGCCACTCAGATAGGCCAGGGGGTCTCAACATCTGAAACCCCTAAAAAAATACTGATATTAAAAAATGAAATTAATAACACCTTGATCCAAAAAGCAGCCGAAACCTATCAAGCTAACAAAAATAAGCTATATGAATCAGGGGAGAATGTAGGCAAACACCTAGCATTACGAACACGCCAAAAACAATCACAAGGCAATATACAGATGATTGAATATGAAGCCAAGGAATATACATCCAAGCAGGATATCCTAAATGTATTTCAAAAATATTATAAGAAATTGTATCATAGCGATCTGACAAATTCGGACTCGGACATCACGTCATTTCTGAACAACTGGCTCCCAGACCAAGACATAAATACTAGGATAGATGATAGGATTAAAATAATACTCGAGAGAGAAATTACCTATTCTGAGGTAGAGATTGCCCTAACCGAACTTTCCAATGGTAAGGCGGCAGGCCCCGACAAAATCCCCCTAGAACTGTATAAAATCCTAGGTAAACAAATAATCCCGTTACTGTTAGATCTCTTTCTCGGAGTGCAGCATCACTCCGCCCCACCAGACTCCTGGAAAATAACGAATATTATAATTTTTCACAAAAAAGGTAAACCATCTCAGCTTCCCTCATCTTACAGACCGATATCCCTGATAAATTCTGACTCAAAGCTCTACTCAAAAATACTAGCCAACCGACTCAACGGGGTTATCAAACATCTCGTATCCCCCTGGCAGCACGGATTCATACCCGGAAAGGGCACTACAGATCATACCCGGAGAGCCACTACCCTTTTTGATATCATGGGAACCACGGGGGGCGAGATGGCGATGATTCTCCTCGATGCCGAAAAGGCTTTCGATCGAGTAGCATGGCAGTTTCTCTGGAACATATTAGAACGAAAGAATTTTGGATACAAATTCATCAGAGCCATCAAAGCCTTATATAGTGATCCTAGTGCAAAAATCTCTATATGTGGCAATGAGTCAGAGCTTATCAGGGTACATAGAGGTACAAGACAGGGATGCCCATGCTCTCCGATCCTGTTCGCACTGTACATAGACCCCCTTATTCAGAAATTACTTTTGACCCCTCTAATACAGCCTATTAAAATAGGGCCATACTCCACCAAAGTCATGGCATATGCGGATGACATTGCCGTTGTAACTAACAACCCCACGGTGGCAATCCTGGAAATCGAATCAATTACCCAGGCCTTTGGCACATATTCAGGATATTCGTTAAATAGGGACAAAACCATGGTGTTAGCTACTGATAATATCCATTATGAAAGTGCTCTCAAAGTTGAAGAAGCTACATATTTAGGCATACGCCTTACTACTAAAGTGGAGAAAATTATCCATTTGAACTACACTCCCCTCACTGATAAAATTAAAATAGACCTCAAAAGAATAGACAACTTACATTTATCTATAATTGGGAGGGCTAACTATATTAAAATGAATATCTTCCCGAGGGTCCTCTACCTTTTTAGAGCGATCCCGTTGCTAGCTGGAGATAACTTCATTAAGACCATTGAGTCTGCTATATCTAAATTTATATGGGGCTACGGAAAGATAAGAAGATCCCTCCGCTTAATGTCGCTTCCACAGGATAGAGGGGGACTAGCTATCCCCAATCTAAAATTATACCTCTGGGCAACACTGATGCAATCTATGGATCCCCTGCTTACGGACAAAAAAACTAATACCTATACGCCCCCAGACCTATATATCCCATCGATCTATGAACTTAGTCTCGGTGATAAGTGTAAAGGGCTTTTTTTAAGACAGGTAGAGCCTTCATACTATAAAAAAATCAAATTGAAGACAGTCTTAGACGCATGGGTGGGTTGGAAAGCAATCTCTAAATACCTATCAATTCCCAATTTTACAAGATATACTCCTCTTTGGCATAGTAAGATCATCCCCCCATCCCTTAATGATGCTACCTCGCAGAGGTGGGAACATCTAGGCATCAATACAGTTGGCGACATATTAGGACATAATATCCCTATATCTTTTGATTATTTTCAAGTAAAATATCGTGTTCCCGCGCAAGATTTTCTTAAATATTTTCAAATACTGTCATGTATCCGCAATGCTTTCCCAATAATAATACGAGACAGACTCCCACTTCTTGAAGCTATTGGTAAGAAAACGACAAGAATAGGGACTCTGTATCAGATTCTTATGGGTAATCTCCTCGATGATATCGAAAAAACAGAACAATCTTGGGCTGTAAAACTGGCAAATCCTAATGTTGATATCGATCTTTCACTAGCGCTATCTGCAAAATACTTTATAGCCTCAAATTTAAGAGCACAATATTACAAAACAGTATACAACCTATACTATACACCCGCAAAATTATTTGGTTGGGGTCTTCGGGCCGACGATAACTGCCCAAGATGCAAACAGCCACAGGCCAATCTACTTCACATGTTCTCAGAATGTTCGGAGTTGAGGCGGTTAAAGACCATGATGTTGGAGTTCTGGGCTCAGGTCTTTGGACGTCAGATAAAGGACTCACTAACTCTCTGTATACTAGGCCACGATGACTCACTGGGTCATAATAAAGAGGAGCAAGCGGTAGTTTTTCTGGGGTATGCAGTACTTCGTATCATTTTGGCAGCTCGCTGGAAAGACGTAGACCCCCCTACTTTTCATATGTGGCTTAGTCGCTTTCTTGCAATCTACAAACAAGAAATCGCAATATATGCTACTAGGGGGAGAAAAATGAAAGCAATAGGAGCACAGATTTGGGACCCGATTACAAGATGGTACACAAATGAGGTTCGCCAATTAGGTTCTGCCGATGATTAATGGACATCTCCTCTGTTTCTCAGATTCCTGATCGTTTAATCTGCTTATATTTTTTTTTTCTTCTCTGTTGTCATTTTTTATTTTTATTTGTCATCTTTTTGTTTCTCTTTCCTCTCTGGTGTTATTACCCCACTCGATATTGTATAAATTGTTCTGTTAATTAAGCTATGTGACCATCTGCTGTACCTACTTCTGTTTCTTTTTGAATTTTATGTATTAACTATGAATTTGTCAATAAAAAAAAAAAAAAAAAAAAAAAACTTTTTCTATTTTACTTTTAATTTGCCTAAACACATCAAGTTTTGAGTTAATACATTTCACAAATCTAACACTTCAGATTAATACGACAAAAGATTATGGGCCAGATGTAGGTGAGGGACATTTACCAATTCTAAAATACCGAATTTTACTGATGCGGTATTTTAGAATCGGTAAATGCTATGTAGGGAAAAATTCGGTAAGTATTACCGAATTGTTAAGATTCGGTATTTACCGAATCGGTATTTACCGATTAGGTATTCCCCATTCATTCCTATGGGCCTGGAGGCATTTGATATGTCATCAGTGATGTCACTGACCATGTCATGAATGATGTATTATGTGACATCATCAGCAGTGGATTGCGAGTGCGCGAAATATAGTTAGTACAACTAACTATATAGGAGCAATTTCAATGGTTTTGAATGAGTGAAATGTCCAGCTAACTATAACACCCCTAAAACTTATAGTTTTTTCAGTGAATTTCAAAGGTTTTTTAAATGCTAATTCCTAACTATATAAGGCCTGAAACCTATGGTTTTTTCAGTGAATTTCAAAGGTTTTTTAAATGCTAATTCCTAACTTTACAAGGCCTGAAACCTATGGTTTTTTCAGTGAATTTCAAAGGTTTTTTAAATGACAGTTTTTAAATGTATTAATTGTTATGTTTTTTATACTGATTTACTACATTTTTGTAGGCAGGTGTTTAGAGGGCACGCCCCCTTTTTACAACACTCTGCAGCGCAGCTCCATGGTGCTTACTGGAGATACCTGTTGGAATAGTTCCCTCTAGGGGACCTCTGGATTGAACAGGAAATAATTCCCCCACTTAAACTGTGCAAACGCACCCTATAGAGTGTTCTAATTCGGGGATTAAGTTCCCTTGCATACTAGGGGTCCCTGGGGGCCAACTAGTCCACCTGAAACCTCCAGTATGCGCCAGGGGCTGCATTGCAGAGAGGTGTAATGAGGCCACACCCTTTTTACACCTCTCTGCAACGCAGCCCGCGGGCGTGTTTGCAGAGGGGGAACTAATTCCCCTTGCATACTGGGGGTCCCTGGGGGCCAACTAGCCTACCAGGAGCCTCCAGTATGCGCCAAGGGGCTGCGTTGCTTTTCCCCGGGGGGCGGCGGTCCCTGGGGCAGAGTGGGGGGATTGGGGACCCCCCACACTTCTTTATCACTATGCCCCCGTAATTTGGTCCCCCCGGGGGGTAATTTAAAAAAAAACAGACCGGGTTTAAAAAAAAAATAATTTTGGCCTTTTTTGTCCTTGTGGGACCACCTGGGCAGGTCTAGGGGGTCAGGGTGTGTCTACCCTGCCCCCTTTTTGTGTTCTAAACGTTTGTTTTTCTGCTTTCTTGTGCCTCGGTCTACCGAGCACAAGATGGATGCCAACACTTCCTGGTTAGAAGTGTTGACAGCCAATGAGCATGCAGCTTTCTCGGGAAGGCATGCTGATTGGCTGCCACTGTCTGTCAACCCTCCAAAACAGAAATGTTGGCAGCCATCTTGTGCCTCGGTAGACTGAGGCACAGGAAAGCAGAAAAACAAACGTGTGGAACTCAAAAAGGGGGCAGGGTAGAAGCACCCTGACCCTCTAGGCCTGCTCAGGGTGTCCCACAGGGACCCCCAAGGCCCCCAAAAACATTTTTTTTCGAAAAATCATGGGGTGCTCGCACGGTGCTCGCACGGTGCGCGCTTATAGATATATACATTTTTTCAAATTCGATTTTCTCAACAACTACTGGAGGGATTTACACCATTTAAACAAAAGGGCGTACTGCGTACCAGTCCCTACCATTTTGCCAAGTTTGGTGTAATTCCGTTCTGCCATTCGTGCTGTAGCCGTGTCTAATGGTCCTATGGAAATTAACATGGGGAAAACACGTTTTGGGACCCCCCTTTTTTCTCGGGCCCCGCTTGACGAATCTACCCGAGACTTTCATGGAAGAAGCGGAGCGGAATGGGCCATCTTCTTTGAGAAAATCCGAAGATTCAACAACCGGCGCCCAAATTATTGCCAATAGAATGTTGCGAATTTCCTATGGAAACTAGGTCCTAACTATATATACCTACTGGCGACCGCCAGTAATATATATATATATATATATATATATGCAAAAAAGAAGGAGAGAACTCTGGGTAGGTCTCAGTTTAGGTGGAAAGCAGCTCCTTTTAGAGCACTCTCAACACCAGCGACACTCTAGATCTGCTCACCTCAAATGTCTGTTTTTCTATCAAAGTTTTTAAGCATAGGATTAGACAGTGCTATCCATGCCGAGATAGAAAATGACAAAGTCTTTCGCCATTTAAACAGCAAAGTCTTTAAGCTCCATGAGAAAATTATAGCGCACTGAACCGTAAACACAGCCTACAAAGGTATGAACACAAGCATCACTTTTCAAGAAAGACCTAATGAAAACTACATGCATCAAACGGACTACCTATCCCAGAAAGCATGGCATGACGGTGTACTGAACACACGCCTACCATGGGTGTGGTCTAAGCAATGCCCGGTAAATACGAATGCATGAACAAACATTTCTTGAATGCAGCCCCTGATGACGGGAACAAGCTCCCAGAAACGCGTCGGGCAGATTTTACTTCATGTCAAACGAGGAAGTGCGCTGAGAGAGAAGCCCGCAGGGCGGAGGAATGTCGAGTGCCTCCCCAAAAGCTTAGGCACATTGGATAACAATATATATATATATATATATATATATATATATATATATATATATATATATATTACCTACTGGCGGTCACACACACACATACACACCTCACAGACACCCCCCGCACATCCCCCACACACACCTCCCCCACGTCTACACATGGGGAAAACTAAGTGAAACACTAAAATAATAATTTAAAGTGCTTAGAGGTAGGGTATCTCTGAATAGAGTTGTTGTGTTGTTTGGGTGTTTTAAGTACCAACATGTAGGTACCAATGCTGAGTCTTAAAGTCAATGTACACCGTCTCCTCTGTAGATAATTTGCATGTTGTTACAGAAGTTATTGTGGTATATGGAATCTATACCATAGTCTGTCAGGGAAGCAGAAACAACATGGAGGCAGGAGATGAAAAAGAGATGTCAAATACACATTGGAGATAATATAGTGGGAGAAAGGAAGTAACTATGAGCAAAATTATTATGTAACAGAAATACATTGCACAGTATACTATAAGTCTGACTTTATATCATAATCAATTTGGTACTAGTTTATGAATTACATATAATAATGAATAATGTCTCGAACAATTTTTGATTTTTAAATATACATTTATTTTTCTGATTCTTTTTCAAAATTTAATAGAACGTCTAACATTTGACTGTCCGAAATGTCCTCTTTTTAACTGAACATAACTTCCAACATTTGACTGTCAGAAACGTTCTCATATTGAATTAACAAATCCACAGATTCTACACATTGTAGAAGTTCATGGTCCCGTGATTCATCCATGAATTCCAAGTCAATGGGTTCAATGATTTCCTCATTGTTTATCTCTAGGACAATTTCAAAGGAAACGTTATGTTCTCCTTCCATTTTTGTGCTGAAATTTGCATTAAAAAAAATCAGTAGAAATATGGCACTGTTGGGTTTAAGTTCAGACAGGTAATTTTGATTTTTTAATAGTGAAGTTAACTTTGGGCAATGTATGGTAACAGGCAGGAAGTAGAAATATTAAAAAGTGCCTGTGAGAAGCGTAAGTAAATTCATAATTATAGCAGAGAAGCCTAAGTCAATCTATAAATATAACAGAGGAGCCTATCTCTATCTATAACTATAGCAGAGGGACAGTAAATAACTATCAGAAAATGTTTTTAAAAAATAACTTAAAGTGCCCCTTACAAATTATCAACTTACTTTACAGAGAGGTGAAGAAGACAAAATGCGAAAATCCTTCCAAGATGTACCTCAGGTAGTTGTAGTCAAAATGGCCGTGTTTCCCTCTCATTTTTCATTTATATTCATGTACATAACCAATCAAATGTCAGGAAAAAAATAGAAAATGAAAGTAACATTTTAATTGGTTGTCAATTCTAACACTTCAGATGTGTTTTTGTTATGTAATTTCCCTCAGTATATTTAGACAGGGCTACAGGCCAAATGGCTCAATGGAATTTCACCAAATTTGGGGAAATGGTAGGGACTGGTATGTAGTATTGCCTATTCTCTATTTGGTGAACTTCTCTACAGAGGTTTTTATGTAAATTAAGTTTTAAATTTTTTGGGGAGCGCTTCCCGGTGCGCTTCCCGGTATGCGTACCAGAAGCGCAACGGGAGTCCTCCATTTTGTGTTTCGGTAGAATTGAGACACAAGATGGAGGATAAACAACGTTGGGAATGGGTATAACGGGGCACGGTAGACACCCCCTGACCCCCTAGGTTTGATGTGGGGGCCTAATCATTTGGAGTGATCAGAGATAGGGTAGCCCTGAAAAGGGCTTTTGGGTTCTGTGGCTGATTTAGGTACCTACAGGTAGGTACCAATGCACAGTCTTAAATTCGGGAGGAATATTCTATTCCCCTCATCAGAAAAGTGCACACCATCTCCCCTGTAGATATCTTCCATGTTGTAACATAAGTTATTATTGTATATTGAACCCATTCCATAGTCTCTCATGTAAGCAGAAACAGATTTATTCACATGTTTCCGTGCTTTCTCAAATTGTGGACAAAATTGATTGGACCACTTCCATTTCTGTCTTTGGCATATATTGGAATATACCAAGGCAGTTTGTGGAAAAAGTGTCATTAATTGCCCAAAGGTGTCCTTTAAAAGCATTTCCAGACCTACCCCAGTCAAAGTGCCCAAGTCATTTCCTCCACAGTGCACAATTAACAGGTCAGGGTGTGGCAAATGCAAAAAGGTTTTCACCAATGGAATCAATTAGTGACATTTTAATCCTCTGTGGCCAATCCATTTGATGTTCACGTTTGATAAATAAAGGTTGTGAAAATTTCTGGTACTAGCATACCTTTGAGCCCAGTGGATATAGCTATGTCCAATAATCCAGACAGAATACATGGTCAGAGGAGATTCTGGTGCAGTTAGATGAAGTGTGGAAAAGAAATGGCAGTTGGAACAATTGGAGTTTGCAAAATAAAACCTGTGGAGTTTCAGTGCTCTTGAATCAGAAGCAATGATTGGTAGAATGAGATAGGTGAAAAATGAAAGTTAGGGTGCATGGTTGTGTTCTGTGTAAGAAGTAATTTGAATGGTTAAAAAAAAGTCATTTAAAGAAACCTTGCAGCAGATAAGCTGGTGTATTTGCAGGTCAAACATCCTTGCAGAGGTGATTTGCAACATTGTAGAATAAACTTTTAACCCTGGGAGCTCAGTGAGGAGGAAGTTGCTATGGTAACAGGTAGAAAGGGCTGAGGGGGGGAAGGGTGTTGGTTTGAAAATACAGAGGGAAGAGATTTGATTGGTTACCATGAGCAATATGTGTGTAGAATTAGAGGTTTTCTGTGCCTTTATGGTTTGCAGTGTCTGGAGAACATACCTTTTGCTCTGCTAAAGAAATATTGGTGTGTGTATCTGACACTGTTCTGAATCTCCTAAAATATTTGTAAAGGTGAGTAATGATTCATTTAATATACATAGAGACTTGTATACTCTATGGAGAAGATTTGGAAGCAAATTGTGGTTTTTTACTGTTGGTTTGTGTCATGCTTTTTGATAATGCTTGGTAAAAAGTTTTTACTGCATAGAGTAATTGTATTTTGTAAAATTGTGAAGTTTTAGTCGTGACATGGAATGCTTCTACATAGGACCTGTGCTGTGTTTTGTAAATGTGATGTAAAAAACGATTTTGGGGAAAATAAATAGTTTTTACATTTTTTAAATGGAGTAAAGAATGTGTGCATGTTTAATAGAAATACATTTGACTCTTTACAATGATGTTACCAGTGTTAACTCAGTGTAGGAAGCATATTGAGTTTGTTTGCATAGAGGAATTGTATTTTGTAAAATTGTGAAGCTTTATGTGAAAGCGTTAATTGTATTTTGTAAAATTGTGAAGTTTTAGTCGTGACATGGAATGCTTCTACATAGGACCTGTGCTGTGTTTTGTAAATGTGATTTAAAAAACGATTTTGGGGAAAATGAATAGTTTTTACATTTTTTAAAAGGAATAAAGAATGTGTGCATGTTTAATAGAAATACATTTGACTCTTTACAATGATGTTACCTGTGTTAACTCAGTGTAGGAAGCATATTGAGTTTGTTTGCATAGAGGAATTGTATTTTGTAAAATTGTGGCGCTTCATGTGAAAGCGTTTGCCTCAGTCTTATCCCTGCTGTGAGGCAGATGGTTGTAAATATGATCTGTGCTGTGTTTCCTAAATGTGATGTCAAAAACGATTTTGGGGAAAATAAATTGTTTTTACATTTTTGAGTATAATGTGGCGCAGAGGTTTAAAAAGTGACGCATCTACCTATATGCATCAATTTTTAAATATGGGGCAAAAAGGTACTTGTTTGGGTTTTCCTGGGGAGCGTAGGTGGTGAAGCTTGTGTCTAAGAGTGCAGTGGACTAGGCTTCATGAAGCATATACCTGTCTGCATTCTTGGACGCAGGTGTCAATTTGACTCTTTACAATGATGTTACCTGTGTTTTAAATCAATGTAGGAAGCATATTGAGTTTGTTTGCATAGAGGAATTTTATTTTGTAAAATTGTGAAGCTCCATGTGAAAGCGTTTGCTCAGTCTTATTCCTGTTGTGAGGCAGGTGCAAGATTTTGCCTCAGTCTTATCCCTGCTGTGAGGCAGATGATTGTAAATAGGATCTGTGCTGTGTTTCCTAAATGTAATGTCAAAAACGATTTTGGGGAAAATAAATTGTTTTTACATTTTTGAGTATAATGTGGCGCAGAGGTTTAAAAAGTGACGCATACATGCGTCACTTTTTAAATATGGGGAAAAAAGGTACATGTTTGGGCTTTCCTGGGGAGCCTAGGTGGTGAGGCTTGTATCTAAGTGTGCAGTGGACTAGGCTTCATGAAGCATATCCCTGTCTGCATTCTTAGACACAGGTGTCAATTTGACTCTTTACAATGATGTTAGCTGTGTCTTAAATCAGTGTAGGAAGCATATTGAGTTTGTTTGCATAGAGGAATTGTATTTTGTAAAATTGTGAAGCTCCTTGAGAAAGTGTTTGCCTCAGTCTTATCCCTGTTGTGAGGCAGGTGCAAGATTTTGCCTCAGTCTTATCCCTGCTGTGAGGCAGATGATTGTAAATAGGATCTGTGCTGTTTTCCTAAATGTAATGTCAAAAACGATTTTGGGGAAAATAAATGGTTTTTACATTTTTGAGTATAATGTGGCGCAGAGGTTTAAAAAGTGACGCATCTACCTACATGAGTCAATTTTTAAATATGGGGCAAAAAGGTACTTGTTTGGGTTTTCCTGGGGAGCATAGGTGGTGAGGCTTGTGTCTAAGAGTGCAGTGGACTAGGCTTCATGAAGCCTATCTCTGCTGCATTCTTAGACACAGGTGTTTTGAGGCAAAATATTGCACCTGTCTCACAACAGGAATAAGACTGAGGCAAATGCTTTCACATGGAGCTTCACAATTTTACAAAATATAATTACTCTATGCAAACAAACTCAATATGCTTCCTACACTGAGTTAAAACACAGGTAACATCATTGTAAAGAGTCAAATTGACACCTGTGTCTAAGAATGCAGCAGAGATAGGCTTCATGAAGCCTAGTCCACTGCATTCTTAGACACAAGCCTCACCACCTACGCTCCCCAGGAAAGCCCAAACAAGTACCCTTTTGCCCCATATTTAAAAATTGACGCATGTATGCGTCTGTTTTTAAACCTTTGCGCCACATTATACTCAAAAATGTAAAAACAATTTATTTTCCCCAAAATCGTTTTTGGCATCACATTTAGGAAACACAGCACAGATCCTATTTACAATCATCTGCCTCACAGCAGGGATAAGACTGAGGCAAAATCTTGCACCTGCCTCACAACAGGAATAAGACTGAGGCAAACGCTTTCACATGGAGCTTCACTATTTTACAAAATACAATTCCTCTATGGAAACAAACTCAATATGCTTCCTACACTGATTTAAAACACAGGTAACATCATTGTAAAGAGTCAAATTAACACCTGTGTCTAAGAATGCAGACAGGGATATGCTTCAGGAAGCCTAGTCCACTGCACTCTGAGACACAAGCCTCACCACCTACGCTCCCCAGGAAAACCCAAACAAGTACCTTTTTGCCCCATATTTAAAAATTGACGTATGTAGGTAGATGCATTACTTTTTAAACCTCTGTGCCACATTATACTCAAAAATGTAAAAACCATTTATTTTCCCTAAATTTGTTTTTGATATCACACTTAGGAAACACAGCACAGATCCTATTTACAATCATCTGCCTCACAGCAGGGATAAGACTGAGGCAAAATCTTGCACCTGCCTCACAACTGGAATAAGACTGAGGCAAACGCTTTCTCATGGAGCTTCACAATTTTATAAAATACAATTCCTCTATGCCAACAAACTCAATATGCTTCCTACACTGATTTAAAACACAGGTAACATCATTGTAAAGAGTCAAATTGACCCCTGTCTCTAAGAATGCAGACAGGGATATGCTTCAGGAAGCCTAGTCCACTGCACTCTTAGACACAAGCTTCACCACCTACGCTCCCCAGGAAAACCCAAACAAGTACCTTTTTGCTCCATATTTAAAAATTGATGCATGTAGGTAGATGAGTCACTTTTTAAACCTCTGCGCCACATTATAATCAAAAATTTAAAAACCATTCATTTTCTCAAAAATCGTTTTTGACATCACATTTAGGAAACACAGCACAGATCCTATTTACAATCATCTGCCTCACAGCAGGGATAAGACTGAGGCAAAATCTTGCACCTGCCTCACAACAGGAATAAGACTGAGGCAAACGCTTTCTCATGGAGCTTCACAATTTTATAAAATACAATTCTATATAACTATATAACTCAATACTTTCTCGGGAAGCATAGGTGGTGAAGCCTGAGTATAAGAGTGCAGTGGACTTAGACATAGGTCTGATCTTCTTTGTACTTGTGGACAGAGCTGTCTTCCACTATACTCTTCAATACAGGCCTCACCTTTTGTGCAACCCTGGAGAATCCTCACCTGATCTGTAACCCTGTATAGATTGTTTGCTTTTTGTCATTGCTTTGTTGTTTGGTAATAGTGGTCTATAATGTGCTACTGTTTTCTTTAACACAGATTGAAATCGTTATTTGAAGAGTAAGCAAAGATGCCCACAAAGGAAAGGACAAAGAAACAACGTAACCGGGAAAAATCAAAAACAGCAACGGAATTACAGCATTCTTCCACAACAAATACTTCAAAAAACAGGAACAAAGCTCCTGGTAAGACAACTAAGTCTTTTTTACGTAACATATGTACATCCCAAAAAAATGATGGACACCATGTAGAAAAAGAAAATGAGAGAGTAAAATTGAAAAGGAAGGAGAGAACTTCAAAGAATCCTAAAACTGGAGCAGGAGAGAATAATATGTATAGGAATAGAAGGCAGAATCAGTTTAGAGACATTCGTAGACGAATGTTTCGCAATAGAATGGTTTTAAATTTGTTAAAAAACATTAGGAAAGGTAAACAGAGAGCTGCTTTTTATAAGAAAAAGAAAAGTGTAGAGAAGATTGTTGATCAGGCTTTTGAAGTTAAGAAAAAATTATTTATTTTAATAATCAATAGAATTAGGACACTTAACAAGACAATTGATGTTTTCAAATCAAACAGTAGATGGAAAAGAGTAATTAATCGGACTAATTTTTGTAAAGTTTTTTCTGGAGAATGGATGCACAGTTCAAGTTGTGAGCCATTTTTTAATGAGGAGAGTTACTTCCAGGAGAATGATTTAATGCATGCAGTTGACACCAGTGGTCGAGCGTATGAAGTGAAAGACGGTTGTCCGATTGAAAAAGAGAAACTTGTGCCTAGAGAACCAGAAGAGGTGTTATCTGATGGAGTTTTAGGGAGACGTACTAAGGGTCCAGTGTACACCTGGAAGTGTAGTAGTATTTGCAGTGTGCGACAGGAATCAATTGATTTGTTTTGTAATTTCTTACGTACATATAGTAAAAAAAGTATAAAGCAGAAAGTGAAGTTGTTGCAAGACTTAGATCCTTGCAGAGTGAGAGGAATGACAGGTTTGCAAGGCCATTCACTGGCTTGTCTTTCTAGAAAAGTCTGTCAGAGTGTTTTTCATCATTTTAGGATGTTAGCAGTGCATCATACCAAAATGAGGAAATTAGTGAGAATGTTGTATTATGCAAAAAGTCCAGCACTTAAGCTTAAACAATTAAACAGTGCTCTTTTGGATGGAACAGAATTAGATGTGAAGAAGATTTGTGAAGAAATTGAGATTTGTTATTTTCGTGAAAAAGAGGACAGTGTGGAAATTGAGACAGCAATTCAAGGTAATGTGGAAGACAATGTACAGATTTTAAATACAGAAAAGTTTGAGAAGGAAATTACCAGGTTTAAGGTGAAATCAAGTGAAAGGCCGAATTTTACTTGTGTGTGTTGTCGACGGACTCATTATAAGATTCAGACTAGGTTAGTTGATTTATATGCAAAAAGTGAAAAGATGGATAATTATGAGTGGAAAGATTTAGCAACTTATTTGTGGGTGGAGAATTCTTTTGATTTGAGTTCTGATCAGCGTATTTGTAGATATTGTTATGATAAATTAAATCAAAACAGAATGCCTGCTAGAGCTGTTCATAATAATCTGGAGTTGGTAGACATTCCCCGTGAATTGATGGATTTAAATACATATGAGTCTATTTTGATTCAATGTGTCCATCCTTTTCAGGCAATTGTTCGCATGGAGCCTAAGATAGGGAAATTGCCTCCTACAGATTTGCAGAGAGGATTAAAGGGAAGAGTTGTTTATTTGCCCCTAGATTTGAAAAAAAATATTGATACAATTGATATAGAAAAAGTAGAAGAGGAACCTTTAGTTATTCTAGTTAATGGGGTTCCAACAAAGAGTAAAAAAATTTGGCAAGATTTAATGGATGTTAGGAAAGTCAAAAAGGCAACGTTGTATTTAGTCAAAAACAATGAGTACTACAAAGATGAATGTGTTGCAGCAGAGGAAACAGCTGCAGATAAAGACAGTGATTGTTCAGGCGGCCAAATTGAAAAAGTTGATGTGTCTAGAAGCGAAGAAATATATGAACATTATACTGTTCATCCTTTGCATTCCATAGAAGAAATGGGGAATGCAATTGAATTGTTTCAAATGAAAACAGCAAAAGGAAGTCTCATTAGTGTGTGGGAAGAAAGTTTGGAAGCTCGTTGTTTTCCACAGCTATTTCCAACAGGTCGAGGTGGACGATATGACGATCGACCACTTCAAATTCCTGCATCTGAATATCGAACTGTAAGATTATATGCTGAAGATGCAAGGTTTCGTCGATGTATTCCCTATTTGTTTCATCTACTGTATGAAAGTGACTTGTCTGGGCTTTCTTATGCAGTAAACCATATTCTGAAAAGTGGAGCACATCTACAAAATGTTTCGGCGAGGGACTTTATGGAGAAAGTGAATCTGCAAGATAATATTTTGGAATCTCATCTAATCAATCTCATGGCATGTCAGCGTGGTACAAACGAGTATCGGTACCGTCGTCATGGGGAATTGAAATGTATGCTAAGAAACTTAGGAACTCCTACATGGTTCCTCACTCTTAGTTGTGCCGAGTATGCATGGGACGACTTACTTCAATTTCTACGAGAGGCAAATGCAAATATACAAAATATAGAATTCAAAACACCTGGAGAACTGTGTTCTTTGGATCCAGTGAATGTATGCAGATATTTCAATCATAGATTTGAAGTTATGATGTCTTTTATTACCAACAAAAAAATCCTCCCCTTGGAGAGGTTTTGGATTTCTTTTGGAGAAAGGAGTATCAAGTGAGAGGTGCTCCTCACATACATATGTTGTTATGGATTAAAGATGCACCCAAATTTGGAACAGATTCGGATGAGACAGTGATGAGTTTCATTGAAGAGTATTCAACATGTGCTACCGAAGAAAACAGTTTAAGGCAACAAGTTTTACACTTTCAATCCCATCGTTGTGGAAAGTACTGTCGTTGAAAATTCAGAAACAAGGACAAGTTCTACACAAAATGTCGTTTCGGCTTTCCACGACCAGTGATTTCTAAAGGAAGAGTAAATAATTTGATGTCTTCTCTGCGACATACTGTGACGAGGAAATCACCAAAAAATACATACAATTTAAAAAGAGACGAAGAGTCCAAGTACATCAACCACTACAACCCAGTGATTTTGTCCATGTGGATGCTAACATGTATATTTAATTCGTTGCTGACAACTCTATTGCTGTGGCTCGATATGTGACGTCTTACATCACAAAAAAGAAAAGACAGAACTAAAGGAAATGTGGGAGGACATTTCACATGAAAAGAGTCTAAGCAAGAAATTATACAGTTACAGTCTGAAGATGTTGTCGCATCGAGAAATTGGAGCGTATGAATGTTCTGATCGATTGTCGTCAGCAAGTCTCTATGCCAAATCTAGAACCATCATTTGGGTGAGTCTAGGTCTTGCTGCAACACGAAATCGAGTTTTGAAATCTGTACAAGAGATAGAGTATTTGGCGGAGAAAGAACCAGAAAGTACAGATATTTTGAAGACAAACATGTTGGATACATACTATCCAAATAGAAGTCATCACCTTGAGAACGCTTGTCTCTATGAAGTTCTGCAAAGATATATTTATAAGAGGAACATCAGAGAAGATATCAATAATGGAATATATGGAGTCATTGGATGGAGTCATTGGTTGTGAAGGATGTCTAGTGAAACAGAAAAAAGGTCATTTGATTAATCATCGCAAATTGAGTTGTGATAATCCAGATACAAGAGAATTTTATTATTTGGCTCTTTTGCAACTGTTTAAACCATGGCGTGAAGAAGAGGAACTTCTTGGAGATTTTCTCTGTTATGAAGACTCCTTTAATGCAACGAAGGATACCATAGAATGTCCTGTTTTTCCAAATTATCTGCAAATGTTGAATGAAGAAATAGAGCAAGAAGCCACAATTGCTGCAGAGATTGCGAGAGACAGTTCTCAAGGCAGTCAGAGTTCTGCTTCATTGAGTCAGGATCCACTAGGAGGACCAATTATCCAAAATGAAGCTGCTACTGCCATGGATGAGGTGGAAAGAGCTATGGAACAAGCTCAAGATGATGAAGTTAACTTAGAAGATTTGGTGAAACAACTAAACCTTGAGCAGAAACAGATATATGACAAAGTCACAGAACAGATTGAACATGGATTCAGTGATGAGAAAAAAGAGTGCTCATGTACATCATTTAAGCCTGTCCAACTGTACGTGAGTGGAGAAGCGGGAACTGGAAAAAGTTTTCTGATTAAAGCAATTGCAACGTATCTGCAGAAAAGGACTGAATCACCGCTGTCTTGTGTTGTTACCGCTCCAACTGGGCTGGCAGCACATAACATTAAAGGGATTACTTTACATCATTTACTGATGCTGCCAGTGGAGCATGATAACAAATTGGAGTATCACAAGCTATCTGGAGATGCGTGTTCCGAAGTTTCGAGAGTCCTGAAGAAAATGAAACTTCTTATCATTGATGAAGTAAGCATGGTGTCAAATATAATGCTTGCTTTTGTGCATTTGAGAATGCAAGAAATTCTTAGAACAGACTATGATGTCTTATTTGGAGGAAAACATATTATTGTTTTTGGAGATCTTCTGCAGTTGACTCCAGTGAAAGGACAACCTGTGTTCAAAATACTCACTCATATACCAGGAAGTGCTTAGGGAGCATTGGAAACGTTAATATATGGTTAAACTTTAAATATGCAGAACTGCTTCAAAATATGCGGCAGGCAAAGGATGAAGATTATAAAAATATTCTACAAGATGTAAGGATCGGAAAAGTAAGTCAGCAAGGGAAAGAAGCTTTACATGCACGATTAATTTCAAATTTGTACCCAAATGAAAACATTCTTCCAGAGAACATTTTTAAGAAAATTAACGAGAAGAAATCTGGCATATGTTTGTTGCCAACTCTGAAAGAATGTTCCATGTTCAACAACAAAATGTTACAGTTAGAAAATGAAGAGATAGTGGAACTGGAAGCTATTGATAAAATAGAGCATATGGGAGCAACAATTATTTTGTCTGAAAATTTGAAATCAAAATTGGATTCATTAGAGAAGACTATATCTAAAACTGCTGGTTTTGAAAAGACTCTGAATGTGTGTTTGAATTGTCGTGTCATTTTAAGAAGGAATTTAAATGTTGAAAGAGGTCCGGTAAATGGAGCAATGGGTTATGTTGTTGGTTTTGTGAATTACAAAAATAGAGATGGAATTGAAATTTTAAAAATTAAATTTGATGACATTGATGAAATAGAACAAATTTGTCGTTGTTCAGCTAGATTTTTGCTCGTGAAAGACTTATATGTTCGCCGAAAACAGTTTCCTATTTGTTTGGCATATGCGGTGACAATTCATAAGTCTCAAGGTTTAAGTGTAGATAGCGCTTTGGTGAACATTTGAAGTTCTGTGTTTAAAGAGGGTATGGCATATGTGGCATTATCACGAGTCAGAACTTTATCAGGATTGTACTTGATTGAGTGTGATGAAACAAAGATTTGTGCAGATCTAGATTGTGTAAAATAATACAATAGGTTAAGAAGAGAGTATGCTCCACATTTGCCTCAATATCCTCTGATTGAAAAACGTGTGGTAGGCCGAAAAAGAAGAAATGAGACTAATTGCAGTGAGGTATCAGCAAAAAGGCATAAAGTAGATAAAAGTGTAATTGTAAAGAGAAACAAAAAGGATTCTGTTGAAGATGTTGCTGGATTTCAGTTTGAAAACAGTTCTGGTGTCAACTGCTATGCTAATGTAGTAGTTAATGTTGGTTTTTTTCTTCAAAATTTACAAAGACAGATTGCTGAAAATCGGGAACAAACATTGTGCTGTTTATTGAATTCTGTGTTAGACAAATGTAGTAGTGATAGAGCAAAAATAGAAAGTGTTTCAGAAATTAGAAATCTTCTAGATATATGTTCAGGTCAAAATCAATTTTCACAGAATATTCAGCAGGATTGTCAGGAATTGTTAATATATATGTTTGATGTATTACAAGATGAAGGAGTAGATATAAAAAATCTATTTGGCCTTTCTTATCAATGGCAACATGACTGTGATAACTGTGCTTCATCAAGTACTACTAGAATAGACTCTGAAAGATTTATATATTTAACTTTACCAGACTGCAAATCAGTGTCTTTCAATAATCTAGTTAAAGCAGCGGATCACAATATGGTGTGTACCCAATGTAAGTCTGCAATGCTGTCCACATTATTTCTACAAAATTATGGTCACTATGTTATTTTAATGTTCCAACGATGTAGACCTGATGGAACTAAATTGACAACTTCTATGAAAAATGTTGTGGCTTCTCAGTTATCGATATCAGGAAGAACCTTTGCAACTGTAGCTATTATTTTTCATGACGGTCCTTCTACAACATCAGGGCATTACACATGCTATTTAAAAACTTCTAAAGGTTGGACCCAATGTAACAACACTCATTTGACTTTCAAACAACGTTTGCCTTTTGGCTTTATAAATTCATACCTAGTGTTTTTACAGCCAAAATTTAGGTAAAGGTAATTGGCCTATGAAGACGGGAGGAGTACTCATATATACTCATACCTCTGACACTATTTGGCCAAATGGAAAGGTGTAAGAATGAGTAAAGAGTCATGACTGAAAAAAGGAGTATACTAAAATTTTGAAAATATTTCAGATGTTCTTGGAGCTTTTCTTGTAGAAAGTCGATGAAATGGATTTCTAAGCGAACAGCAAAATACTATGCAACGAGAAAAGGACCTCCATGATATACTATTTGGCCTCAAGGAAAAGTAAGTCAATCAAAGATTAGCGTACATTTGTCATTTGTCACTATATAAGTTTTTTTTTAAAACACAATCTTTTAGATTGTGTTTTTTTTCCCGCTGTCATATGATGAGTAATTTGAACTCACTGCTTTAAGTGAAATTCAATATATTCTGAGAACAGCAAAAATAAACTATGTAACATGTTGTAGAAGTTATTCTATACTTTGGATTGTGTAAATTAAATTGTATTCCCATTCTCTGACATCCACTCTCCCTCGCTTATCTTTGTTTGCTCCTTACTTTTGACCTCTTCTCTCTATTTTTCGTTCACTACTTCTCTGTGCTCAGTGCCTCACTCTACTTGTGTTATTTTCACTTGTGTTTATCTACCTTCTATCACTTCTTTTACAACAACTTCACTGCTCCTCTCTCATCGTTCTTCATCCCATTTCTTTTACTCCGGTTCTGTTACTATCCATCATTTCCTTTCTTTCAATGTCCTTCTCTTTACTTTCATCACCAAATTATTTTCTCTCAGTACCACTGATTTAGTCGTCTTCTCCTCTCTTTCCTTTTTTTTGCTTACTTACTTTTTTCTTTTCTCACTCATTGTACTCCACCTCACTCAGTTTTTCTCTTAGTGTGTCTACCTTATAACTTCCTCAGTCCATTTCCTTCAATTGTTGTATATTATTCTGTCTCCCTTCATCCTTTCACTCTATGACTGTTCTTCACTTACTCTCAGTTATCTTCTATTCCTCATTCTTCTAAATGCATCCTTAATTAGACTGTTTACTGTCTCAGTCATTATCTTTTTACTTACTTCTGTTTCCTGATTTAGTTTTGCTAACTCACATTGTTTTAATATCTTTCTTACCTTCAGTTCATTTCTCTGTTCTTCTCTCTCTTTTTCTTAGTGAATCTATATGCCTTACTCTTTGTAATTTGCCCTCCTTCTATTTCTTTTTCCCTCTTTTTGTCCTTCTACCTTAGTTTATTTCCCTTTTTTGTGTTCTTCACTCTAACTTTATTTCTAAATAGAGTGTTATGATGTTTTTAGCTCTTCATTTGTATCTTTTAATTTAAAATACATATTTTACTAATTATAACTTTTTTTTCTTCTCTCTTTCACAGATACCAACTGTAGTAAAAAAAATCATAGTTACATTTATTATATGGTAAGTATGACTAAAAAAATGTAGTTTGTTATCACCCTTTGCTTTAAGGTCACTAACATGTTCTCAATCTACCTCACTTCTGTGTTTTTACTCTGCTTCTCTCACTTATTCTTATTCTCCATGTTTACTCCCCTTTCATTATTTACCCTCTCATATTCAACTTCTTTTGATCCCTATTCTTTACTTCACTTACCCTCTGTTCCCTTCCTTTGCTTCTTTACTCATTCTCTTTTTCTTAATTATTTACCTTACTCCTACACATATACCTCATCCCCCTCCCAACACATATACACACCTGTAACATACACCCCACACACACACCACACATACACCTCATACACACAAAAAAACCTCCCACACACACTCCTCAAAAACACACACACATTCCATACACACACATACATCGAACACATATACACCCCACACTCATACACTTCTCACACATATTTCACACACCCTCATCTCTACCCACACCAAAACACTCCACACAACCATACCCACAGACACACCTTACACACCCACACTCCGACCTACACCCTTAACTCCCTGTAAGTCACACACACTGCATTACTTATATTTTTTTGCTGTTTTACTCAAGCCCATTCAGGTACTGTTTCCTTTACTCTCTTTGTCCTCTCTCTTTGTCACTCACCATGTGTTATCCTAAATTAATATTTCTCCCTCTTTCACCCCTCTTTACTTTTACTATGGGTAGCGCACCGGGGAGCGTAACAAGGGGAAAATAAAGAGAAACAGTAAAATAATATTTGAGAGTGCTTTCAGGTAGGGTAGCTGTTGTGTTGTTTGGGTGATTTACTTACTGCACTCTTTCCACTCCTTTTCTCAGTACCTCTGTTCTCACAGTTCCTCACTCCCGTTCACTCAGTCCGTCTCTCTTACTGTAATTTTCTCTGTCTCTTCAGTCTTTCACTACTTGTTCATTATGCTTTCTCCTTGAAGTTCAAGCACACTACGTTATTTACATTTCTTTGCTGCTTCAATTATTCCCTTTCTGTTACTTCATCTTTTCTTCTTTCAGTTTTTTCTCTCTGTCAATCCACATGTTTTAACTTTAGTAGATTTTATCCATCTTATTTCATCCCTCTTTAGTTATGCACACTACTTTTTTCTCTCTCTCCCTTACCAGTGTTATTTAAATCTGGTTCCGTTATTACCTTTTATTTGTACATCATTTTTTCTCTTTCCTTTTACTCTTTACAGCCACTCACATTCTTCATGTGCCTCTGCTTTAGTATTCTTCTTCTCTCTTTCTTTGTTTCACAGCCTTATATTTTTTTTCATTTTCTCTCTTACACTTTCTTATATCTTTTACACTGTTTTACTATGTATTGCACAGTACCTCTGTGTTGCTCTCTCTTGCTGTCTGTCTCTTAACATTACTCTCTCTTTCTCTTTCTCTTATGCTCTCCTTCTCTTGTTTTTTTTTTCGTTTTTTTTTAATTGCGCTTACGGGGCGCTCACCGGTGCGCGTACCGGGAAGCGCACCCATGAGAAAAATGAAGTCAAGAGTGCTAAAAATGTTAGTAATTTTTTTTAAATGGGAGGTAGTTCTGAAAAGAACTTTTTTTAATGTTTTTGTTGTTTTATATATATATTTTTTCTGAACATTTTTTTTCTTTGAACAATTTTATGTTTTTTTGGTTTTTTTTGGGGGGGAACAACGAAAAACAGCCATTAGAAAGGGCTCAACAGGAGCAAAAAAATTTTTTATTTCTTGGGGCGTTTTGGGCAATTGTGGTTTTCAAACACTCTATTAATCAAAATGATACTCATATTGCCATATGAAATTAGTTCACCACAATAAATGCACACTAGCTTCATGTGCACAAAATTCTGTTGGATACTTGGGACCGTCTCCCTCGCCTCTGGTCCCGATAGAGTTACCTGTGACGATGTACTGGCCACAGGAGTTGGTGGGTTATCTTGGAGGTGACGCATCTCAGCAACACTATAATTGAGTGGATGCCACCACTGCATGTGGAGGTGCATAGTATAGTTACCATAACTATACTTTTTGTCTGAACCTCTAGACAAAACAAATTTACAAATGAGGCATGTCACATGTCGGGCATTGACTTTTTTTTGGCCTTGAGGGTATGAAAAAAATTGCCAAATAAAACTGTCTTTGTGGTGGGATTTCCGGGGCTCTTCACGTAAGAACTGCCTCGGCTCTACGTCTTCTTCCTCTTCTTCTTCCTCTTCCTCTGGGTTAGGAAGGAACTGTGGAGGTGGTCCTTCCTTCCTAGGTGGTTGTGGTGGTGGTGGGGGTCCACCAGCTGCAGCTACTACAGATGCCATAACTAAGGTCTTCCTCTCACAAAGATGAAAGTCAGAGTGAGGAAAAAAGGAGGGGTTTTCATCATTTGGGGAAAAAAAGATCTAAACCAATGAAAAGTGTTATTTACAGGACACATGACCTGTTACGCTTACGTTACGCCTCCCGCTCCGCGCCCGGAGCGCTTCCGGTGTGCTGCGCTTCGCGCCTCGTTCGCGCACCGGAGCACTTCCGAGTGCGTGAACGCGGCGCGTCATAAGACGCATTACGCTGCAACGCGATACATCGCGCTTACGCGACGCGTCACGATGTTGTTCTCGAACGCGGCAGTTTTGCAAACAGAACGTTTCCCGGTACGCGGACCGGGTCGCGGCATAAAAATGAGCTAACGGGAAGCTACCCGGTGCGCGGACCGGTAGCGAAACTAAAAAAATTATATTAAATACATATAAAATATATTTTTCCTTTAAAAGAAGAATACATTTACCAGCTTTTAATATTTGCTATTAAAAAACCATTGAAATTCACTGAAAAAACCATAGGTTAAAGACCATATATAGTTAGGAATTAGCATTTACAAAACCTTGAAAATTCACTGAAAAAACCATAGGTTATAGACCATATATAGTTAGGAATTAGCATTTATAAAACCTTATTTTACTCACACAAAACCATTGAAATTCGCATATATAGTTAGTTGCACTAACTATATATTTCGCGCACCCGCAATCCACTGCTGATGATTTCACATATTACATCATTCAGGACATGGTCATTTTGTAAATGCTAATTCCCAACTATATATCGTCTTTAACCTATGTTTTTTTCAGTGAATATATATATATAGCCGGATTTGTGGCTTGGGACCAGCTAAAACTTTTGTGGCAATATATATATATATATATATATATATATATATATATATATATATATATATATATATATATATTTATATATATATTTATATATATATATATATATATATATATATATTCACTGAAAAAACCATAGGTTATAGACCATATATAGTTAGGAATTAGCATTTACAAAACCTTATTTTACTCACACAAAACCATTGAAATTCGCATATATAGTTAGTTGCACTAACTATATATCGCGCACCCGCAATCCACTGCTGATCATGTCACATATTACATCATTCATGACATGGTCAGTGACATCACTGATGACATCACTGATGACATCTCAAATGACATCACTGATGACATCACTGATGACATCTCAAATGACATCACTGATGACATCACTGATGACATCTCAAATGACATCACTGGTGACATCACTGATGACATCTCATTTGACATTACTGATCACATCACTGATGACATCATTCATGTGATAATACGATGAACCTCTTCAGACTCTAATATAACCTTAGATACACTCAGTGTAAACAGACACTCACAGACTGTCACTCATCCATGGAGTTACTCACACACCTAGTCAGTCATGCAAAGAATCAATCACACCTCCATTTCCTCAACTATACAGTTATACACACCTTACTTATTCAAACATATACTAACACATATTTACTCTCTTATACAATTCCTGATGCAAGTTCACAATGATCCATACAGCCACTCACACATTCACTGGCTCTTATGCACAGTTATTTATATATGTCAACTCTCACATGTACTGTGTTTTACATATGTACTTACTTTGACATGTAGCACTGAGATATCCATTCACTCACCAATACACTCATGCACACAGTCAACCGCCCATACAGCTGTTTCCACATGCACTTTTGAACCCATACATCTAGTGAATCAACTGCTCACACATCTATGCACAGAGTCATACACCTCCCAGCCACCCACACACACACTCAGTCTCCCATACAAATACTTGGGCAACCAATCAATAACCCATATAGTTACTCATATAGCTACTGATCAACACATGCAGCAGTTTACAGAACAACAGACATAATGATGCACAAATTAAAACAGTTTAGTCACTAACCCATGCACTCAGTGAGACACATTTAATCACTCACTCATACAGTCAGTCATGCACCTACTAAATCCTTCATCCAGACACTTATACATCCACTCATTCTTCAATATGTAAGACATATTTTAACTTTACAGAAACATACAGTCACTGGATGTTGTCATCAGTGATGTCATCAGTGATGTCATTTGAGATGTCATCAGTGATGTCATCAGTGATGTCACTGACCATGTCATGAATGATGTAATATGTGACATGATCAGCAGTGGATTGCGGGTGCGCGATATATAGTTAGTGCAACTAACTATATATGCGAATTTCAATGGTTTTGTGTGAGTAAAATAAGGTTTTGTAAATGCTAATTCCTAACTATATATGGTCTATAACCTATGGTTTTTTCAGTGAATTTTCAAGGTTTTGTAAATGCTAATTCCTAACTATATATGGTCTATAACCTATGGTTTTTTCAGTGAATTTCAATGGTTTTTTAATAGCAAATATCAAAAGCTGTAAAATGTATTCTTCTTTTAAAGGAAAAATGTATTTTATATCTATTTAATATAATTTTTTTATGTATATAAATTTTTTGAGGGAACAAATTTATCAACTATCATGCTGAAGAAGAGTGTGGGAAAAAAAAACAAAGAGGAGGACTAAGAGGAAAGAACAATCAGTTCAAAAATACAATTGCTTTAAAGCATGAAGTGCTTTTCCACACATTTACATTTAAATAACCCATATTAGAACATACAAAATATCTACAGAGGAGACGGTGTACATTGAATTTTAGACTCTTCATTGGTACCTACATGTTAGTACTTACATCACCCACACAACACAACAGCTCTATTCAGAGCTACCCTACCTCAAAGCACTCTAAAATATTATTTTACTATTTCCCTTGGTTTTCCCCTTGTTACGCTTTCCGGAACCCTACCCGGTGCGCGGTCCGGGCGCTAACCGTGCGAAAATTTGAAAAAAAAGGTGGTTTTTTTTTTACATATATGGGCCTCCTCAGCCACCCTCAGAAAACCTAGGGGGTCAGGATATGTCTCCCGTGCCCCCTTATACCCATTCCCAACATTGTTTATCCTCCATCTTGTGACTAAATTCGTCCGAAACACAAGATGGCGGACTCCCGTTACGCTACCGGTGAGCTACCCGGTTCGCGTACCGGGTAGCGCTTCCACCGCGAAAAATCGAAAAAAAATTGATTTTATTCTTTTGCCCCGCGGGGCCCTTTAATAGCCCCCACATCAATCCTAGGGGGTCAGGAGGGGTCTACCTTGCCCCTTTCATTCATTTCCCCCTTCGTTTATTTCCACCTATTGTCTCTCGATCCTACCGAAAGACAAGATGGTGGCCGCTCCGGACTGTTTAGAATGTTGAGAGTCACCGGAGAGCCAATCCGCTTCTCCTCGCGAAGTTCCGTTACGCGTCTGGTACGCGAACCGGGGCGCTAACCGGGACGCTGTCACAGATATATATATTTTTTTGAACGTTAATTTCTCAAAATCCACTGGAGCACATATCTTGAGACCTAGCAAAGGCACATCGGGCAAACAGTCTCTACAATTTTGCCAAGTTTCATAGAAATCCATTCAGCCGTTCGAGCTAAAAGTGAGTCCAACCGCCCTATGGAAAACTCAATGTTAAAAACACTTTTTGGGACCCCCCTTTTTTCTCGGCCCCCGCTTGACGAAACCCCCCCAAACTGTCAGGGGACGCTCAGAAACAAAATGTGCCATTTTCCTGAAAATTTCAGCCAATTCCGTCCATCACCGCCAAAGTTATTCAACATAGAATTTTCAGAAATCCCTATTCAAAAAAATCCTAACTATATATACCTACTGGCGACCGCCAGTAGGTTATATATATATATATATATATATATATATATATATATATATATATATATATATATATATATATATATATATTCACTGAAAAAACCATAGGTTATAGACCATATATAGTTAGGAATTAGCATTTACAAAACCTTGAAAATTCACTGAAAAAACCATAGGTTATAGACCATATATAGTTAGGGATTAGCATTTACAAAACCTTATTTTACTCACACAAAACCATTGAAATTCCATATATAGTTAGTTGTACTAACTATATATCGCGCACCCGCAATCCACTGCTGATCATGTCACATATTACATCATTCATGACATGGTCAGTGACATCACTGATGACATCACTGATGACATCTCAAATGACATCACTGATGACATCACTGATGACATCTCAATGACATGACTGATGACATCACTGATGACATCTCATTTGACATTACTGATGACATCACTGATGACATCATTCATGTGATAATACGATGAACTTCTTCAGACTCTAAAATAACCTTAGATACACTCAGTGTAAACAGACACTCACAGACTGTCACTCATCCATGGAGTTACTCACACACCTACTCAGTCATGCAAAGAATCAATTACACCTCCATTTCCTCAACTTTACAGTTATACATACCTTACTTATTCAAACATATACTAACACATATTTACTCTCTTTTACAATCCCTGATACAAGTTCACAATGATCAATACAGCCACTCACACATTCACGGGCTCTTATGCACAGTTATTTATATATGTCAACTCTCACATGTACTGTGTTTTACATATGTTCTTACTTTGACATGTAGCACTCAGATATCCATTCACTCACCAATGCACTCAGTCAACCGCCCATACACCTGTTTCCACATGCACTTTTGAATCCATATATCTAGTGAATCAACTGCTTACACATCTATGCACAGAGTCATACACCTCCCAGCCACCCACACACACACTCAGTCTCCCATACAAATACTTGGGCAACCAATCAATAACCCATATACTTACTCATATAGCTACTGATCAACACATGCAGCAGTTTACAGAACAACAGACATAATGATGCACAAATTAAGACAGTTTACTCACTAACCCATGCACTCAGTGACACACATTTAATCACTCACTCATACAGTCAGTCACACACCTACTAAATCCTTCATCCAGACACTTATACATCCACTCATTCTTCAATATGTAAGACATTTGAGATGTCATCAGTGATGTCATTTGAGATGTCATCAGTGATGTCATCAGTCATGTCATTGAGATGTCATCAGTGATGTCATCAGTGATGTCATTTGAGATGTCATCAGTGATGTCATCAGTGATGTCACTGACCATGTCATGAATGATGTAATATGTGACATGATCAGCAGTGGATTGCGGGTGCGCGATATATAGTTAGTACAACTAACTATATATGGAATTTCAATGGTTTTGTGTGAGTAAAATAAGGTTTTGTAAATGCTAATCCCTAACTATATATGGTCTATAACCTATGGTTTTTTCAGTGAATTTTCAAGGTTTTGTAAATGCTAATTCCTAACTATATATGGTCTATAACCTATGGTTTTTTCAGTGAATTTCAATGGTTTTTTAATAGCAAATATCAAAACCTTTACAATGTATTCTTCTTTAAATCGAAAAATATTTTTTACATGTTTTTAATACAATTTTTTTTAAATTATTTTTATTGTTTCGCTCCCGGTACGCGAACCGGTTAGCTTCCCGTTAGCTCAATTCGGAGCCGCGACCCGGTCCGCGAACCGGTAAACGTTCCGTTTGCGCAACTGTCGCGTTAGAAAACAACATCGTGACGCGTCGCGTCAGCATGACGTTTCGCGTTCTCGCGTGATACGTCATATGACGTGCTACGTTAGCGTACCCGGAAGCGCAGCGGTACGCGAACCGGAAGCGATCCGCGGCGCGGCGCCGACCGCGTAACGTAAACACAGCAGGTCATGTGACTCGGTAATAACACTTTTCATTGGTTCATTTCACTTTTGGTTTCCTAATGATGTAATACTAGGTCATGTGATCTAAAATTAACACTTTTCATTGGTTTAGAACTTTTGCTTTTCCCAAATTATGAAAACCCCTCCTTCTTTCCTCACTCTGACTTTCATCTTGGTGAGAGAAAGACCCTTTATTTACATTGTGACATGGCTTCATTAGTAGCTTCAGCTGGTTCTAACCCACCACCTCCACCAAATCCAAAGAAGAGAGGACCACCTGCTGAAGTAATTTTACAACAAGAAGAGGAAGAACAGGAAGAGGAGGAAGAGGAGGAAGAGCCAAGGTTTTTGCCAGAGGAGCCCAGGAGGTATAATCGAAAAGAGAACTACATTTGGCAATTCTTTAAATTTCCTGAGGGGCAAAAAAAAGTAAATGCACGCTACGTGTTTTGCCGTATATGCGGTGATAGACTGTCAAGGGGAACTGAAAAAAAGTACAGTTACGGCAATTACACTATGCATCGGCATATGAGTAGGTGGCACCCAAATAATTATAGTGCTGCCCAGCTACGTGATGAGCAACAAAATCCCCTTCCGATGGCAAGAAGATCGGTTGTTCCAGAGGTGTCGGGACCAGAGGCGAGGGAGATGATCCCAAACATTCAAATGTTGTTTGGGGAAGTGAAGCAAGTGTGCGTGCACTGCGGCGAATTCATTTGCTACAGGGAAAGTAGCATCATTTTGATTATGAGAGCTATTCAGAATCATGTTAATGTTTGTCCGAAACGCCCCAAAAAATAAATTCTTTTTTTTTTGTTGCTCCTGTTGAGCCCTTTACAATGGATCGTTTTTGTTTCCCCCCCCCAAAAAAAACCAAAAAAAATATAAAAAACGTTCAGAAAATACAAAAAAAGTAAAAAAATGTTCAAAAAATACTAAAAAAAAATATAAAACAACAAAAACCTTAAAAAAAAAGTTCTTTTCAGAACTACCTCCCCGTTATAAAAAAATTGGTAGAATATTTGGAACTCTGCCAACCTCTATTTCTCTTAGTTCGCTCCCCGGAGCGCTACCCGGTACGCGAACCGGAAGCTAACCAAAAAAATTATTTTTTAAAAAAAAGAACAGTAAGTATAAGGGAAGGAAACAGACAGTTATGTGAAAAGAAAGACAGCTCTAGGGAGTAAACAAGAGATACTGTTACCCACAATCCACTGCTGATGATGTCACATATTACATCATTCATGACATGGTCAGTAACATCATCAGCAGTGGATTGCGGGTAACAGTATCCTTAGTTTACTCCCTATAGCTGTCTTTCTTTTAACATAACTGTCTGTTTCCTTCCCTTATAGTTACTGTTCTTTTTAAAAAAAAAATTTTTTGATCAGTCAGAAACAGTGACATTAATAGAAACAGAGAGAGTGAACAAGAGTGAAGAACTATGGTCCTCCTCAGCCACCCTCAGAAAACCAAGGGGGTCAAGATACATCTACCGTGCCCCCTTCTACCCATTCTGAACATTATTTGCCCTCCATCTTGTATCTTGATTCGACCGAAACACAAAATGGTGGACTCCCGTAACGCTGCTGGTTTGCGAACCGGGCCACTTCCCGGGAAGCGGTCCAAAAAAAAAGGTGGGAAAGTAATTCACAGACACTAAGAGTAACAGAGACGGAGTGAGTGAACAAGACTGAGGAACTATGAGAAGAGAGGGACTGAGAAAAAGAGTGGAAGGAGTTGAGTAAGTAGGTAATAGAGAAAGGAATGAGGAAAGTAGCAAAGGCAGGAAACTGAGGGTTAAAGAAATGAAGCAGTGGAACTAATAGTAGGTGAATGTGATAGAAATGTAACGAAAAGAGTACAAAATATTTACCTTATAATTGCCGTTAAATTACTCACTTTTTGTTTTTATACTTTCAATCTGTGAAAGAGAGAACCAACATTTGAAAAATATTAAAACATGTATTTAAAAATTACAAAAGACAAGGGAAAAGATTGAAGGACAAATAGTTTTTCAACAACTTTGACACTGACAGAAGCTTCTGCTTCTCCAGGCCCCCTACACAGTCCTAAAGATATACATTTTAAACTAACAGTATCTTGATGCAGATGAAGTGAGGCCTATCTTAAAACATGGTGCATCTTTTGCATTGCTCTTGTTTCAGAAAAGTGTCGCTTCAGGATGCCAGTAACATGTCTCCTATCCAGAGGTTTGTTTGAGGTGAGGCCTACTCAGAGTTCAAGATGAGATTTACACTTGTTGAAGTGTACAGAGGAGATAATATCTGTGAAAGTCTACCAATGAAGTGAGTCATGTCCACTGCACTCTTCAACAAAGTACAAACCTCCTATGTTTCCCTGGACAGACCTAAACTTGATCTGCACAATGTGATTCGTAATGATAGGAAACACAGGTGATGTAATTGAAATACGTGCAATTTATTTTGCTCATTTCTCAATCACATCACTTGCGTTTCCTTTGCTTAGGTATCTCATTGTGCAGATGTAGTCTAGCATATGAAAGAATACGCAGAAGTGCAGCACTGTATGCAACACCTTTGACACTTACAGAAGCCTCACCTTCTCCATGCCTCCTACACAGTTCTACATGTACATCATAAATGCAAACAGTACAGAATTAATTATACATGTTAAATGGTTTATTTTTGCTGTTCTCAGAATGTATCAAAATTCACTAAAAACAGTGACTTAAAGGTATTCATCATATAACAGCAGGGAAAAAAAAACACAATCAAAATGATTGTGTTTAAAAAACCCATACAACATCAGAAATCAGAATTCAGAACTCCTTAAAGTTAACTTACTTTCCATGACGTCCAAGGATGTCCTATGAACAGCTTACACTCTTTTGTGCTGTTATTACTTTCAGCCCGCCACTTTCTGAAAGAAAATCTTCATCGTTTTTAAAAACACGTTACATGCAATAAATGACTTCTTGCTCTCTACCACAAGTTTCCTCAAGGCCAAATCTGGTCAGAGCCATTTATAACTCTTGGATTTCTTGTAAGCCAATCCCGTCATTTGGAATTTCCGCAACTTTCAGAATTAAAATGTTGAAGATCATTTTCACAATCCTGGAATAGTAATATCTTCCCCTTCTTGCTCAGTCATGTTCTACATTTCCTATGACACTGATACTGCTTACTATGAAGCAGACTTACACTACCTCTATGACTACTACAATTATTTAATTCTCTACATCACTTTTAATCACAAAGCAATGTAAAACAGTAGACAGCATTGCAGACTTACATTCCCTCTACTCCATGTTTTGATTGGCTGCTTCAATTAGCTTATAAAAAGAAACAGTTTTTCTGAACTCATTCAAAGTGCACGTATTTCTCCATGACGTCCAGTCCTATGGTTAGAAGTTATGTCTCTGAACTACACTTATCCTCAAGGCCAAATTGTGTAGGAGCCATTAGAACTTCTTGAAATTCCACAGAGCACATCCCGAGATTACTTCCCTAAAATTTTGGTTTTAAAAACACCAGGTAAGAGTTTTTAAGGTCATACGGCAATTTTTTTTTGAAAATTAAACAGAATCATTGCAGAATGACCAGCCATTTCTAGACTTTAAATAAGCTGTGTAATGTCCTGATGTTATTGAAGGGCCGTCATGATATATAATTGCTGCAGTTACAAAAGTCCTTCCTGATATTGACAACTGCGAAGCTACAAAATTTTTAATTAAAGTTGTCAATTTTGTTCCATCAGGCCTACATCGTTGGAACATTAAAATGACGTACTGGCCATATGTTCGTATAAATAATGTGGACATCATTTCAGATTTACATTGGCTACACTCCATGTTGTGATCAGCTGCTTTTACTAGCTTATTAAAAGAGACTGATTTACTGTCTGGCAAAGTTAAATATATAAATCTTTCTGAGTCTACACTAGTAGTACTTGATACCATACAGTTCTCGCAGTCATGTTGCCATTGATAAGAAAGCCCAAACAGCTGATCTACATCTACACCTTCAGCATGTAATACATCAAGCATGTACATTAAAAACTCCTGACAATCTTGCTGAATATTTTGAGAGAATTGTGTTTGGCCTGAACATCTGTCTAACAGATTTCGAATTTCAGACACACTTTCTATGTTTCTTCTATCAGTGCTACATTTCTCTAACACAGAATTTAACAAACTGCAAAATCTTTGATCAGAATTGATCACAATCTCTTCTTTTACATTTTCTAGAGAAAACAAAACATTAACCACTACATTAGCATAGCAGTTGACACCAGAACTGTTTTCAAACTGAAAACCAACAACATCTTCAACAGAATCCTTTTTGTTTCTGCTTGTAATTTTAGGTTCATTGACTTTTTGTCTTTTTGCTACAACCTCCCCAGTATTGTTCTCATTTCTTCGTTTCCGGCCTACCACACATTTCTCAAACAAAGGATACTGAGGCAAATGTGGCGCATACTCTCTTCTTAACCTATTGTATTCCTTAACACAATCTAGATCCGCACAAATGTTTGTGACATCACACTCAATCAAGTACAATCCCGATAAAGTTCTAACTCATGACAATGCCACATATGCCATACCCTCCTTGAACACAGAACTGCCAATATTCACCAATGCACTGTCTACACTTAAACCTTGCGATTTATGGATTGTCACCGCATATGCCAAGCAAACAGGAAACTGCTTACGGCGAACATATAAGTCTTTTACAAGCAAAAATCTAGCAGAACAACGACCAATTAGCTGTACTTCCTCAATGCCATCAAATTTAATTTTTAAAAATTCAATTCCATCTCTATTTCTGTATTTCACAAAATCAACAACATTACCCATTGATCCATTTACCAGACCTCTTTCAACATGTAAATTCCTTCTTAAAATTATACGGCAGTTCAAGCACACATTCAGAGTCTTTTCAAAACCTGCAGTTTTAGATATACTCTTCTCTAATGAATCCAATTTTGTTTTCAGATTCTCAGACAAAATAATTGTTGATCCCATATGCTCTACTCTATCAATAGCTTCCAGTTTCACAATCTCTTGCTTTTCTAAATGCAACATTTTGTTGTTAAATTTGGCACATTCTGCAAGAGTTGGCATCAAACATATTCCAGATTTCTTCTCAGTAATTTTCTGAAAAATATTCTCAGGCACAACATCTTGTTCTGGATATAAATTTGACAGTAATCGTGCATGTAAAGCTTCTTTCCCATGCTCGGTTACTTTTCCAATTCTAACATCTTGTAGAATAGTCTTGTAAACTTCATCCTTCGCCTGACGCATATTTTCATGCAGTTCAGCATAATTGAAGTTTAACCATATATTGACGTTGCCAATGCTGCCTAGGCACTTCCTGGTATCTTCATGCGTGAGCATTTTGAACACAGGTTGCCCTTTCACTGGTGTCAGCTGCAAAAGATCTCCGAAAACAATGATGTGTTTGCCACCAAATAACACATCATACTCTGTTTTGAGAACTTCTTGCATCCTCAAATGCACAAAGGCAAGCATGACATTGGAAACCATGCTTACTTCGTCAATGATAAGAAGTTTCATTTTCCTCAAGATTCTTGAAACTTCAAAACAAGCATCTCCAGATAGCTTGTGATATTGTAATTTGTTGTCATGCTCCACTGGCAGCATCAGTAAACGATGTAAAGTAATCCCTTTAATATTATGTGCTGCCAGTCCAGTTGGAGCAGTGACAACACAAGACAGCGATGACTCTGTCCTTTCCTGCAAATAGCATGAAATTGCTTTAATGAGGAAACTTTTTCCAGTTCCCGCTTCTCCACTCACGTACAGTCGGACAGGCTTCAACGACGTACATGAGCACTCTTTCTTATCATGACTTAATCCATGATCAATTTGCATGGTAACTTCGTCATATATTTTCCTCTGCTCAATGTTGAGTTGTCTTTCCAACTCTTCTAAGTTAACCGCATCCTCCTGAGCATGTGCCATGGCTCTTTCCACTTCATTCATAGCAGTGGCAGCTTCATTTTCGATAACAGGTCCTCCTAGTGGATCCTGACTCAATGAAGCAGAACTCTGACTGTCCTGAGAACTGTCTCTGGCAATCTCGGCTGCAATTGTTGCTTCCTGCTCAATTTCCGCATTCAACATTTCTACATATTTGGGAAAAGCAGGACATTCTATGGTCTCCTTGGCGGCATTGAAAGAGTCTTCGTAACAGAGGAAATCTCCAAGCAGTTCCTCTTCTGCACGCCAAGGCTTGAAAAGTTGCAAAAGTGCTAAATAGAAAAACTCCTTTTTTTCAGGAGATTCGCCACTCAATTTTCGATGGTTTACCAAGTGGCATTTTCTTTGCTTGACCAGACATCCCTCACTTCCTATTACAGCATACACTCCTTTCTCAGTATCTTCTTTGATGTTCCTCTTGAATATGTAATTTTGCAGAACCTCATACAGACAAACATTCTCGAGGTGACTGCTTCGATTTGGATAATATGTATCCAACATGTTTGTCTTCAAAATGTCGGTACTGTTTGGCTCCTTTTCCGCCAAATACTCAATTTCCCGCACAGGTTTGAGAACTTGATTACGCGTTGCAGCAAGACCAAGACTCGCCCAAACGATACTCCTGGACTTGGCATAGAGACTTGCTGAAGACAACCGGTCAGAACATTCGTACGCTCCGATTTCTCGATGCGACAACATCTTCAGACTGAAACTGTACAACTTCTTGCTGAGGCTCTTTTCATGGGAAATGTCCTCCCACATATCCTTCAATTCTGTCTTCTCTTTTTTGGTGATGTAAGACGTCACATACCGAGCCACAGCCATACAGTTATCAGCCACAAACTGTATATCCATGTTAGCATTCCACATGGACAAAATCACCGGGTTGTAGTCGTTGATGTACTTGGACTCTTCGTTCCTCTTCAAATTGTAAGTGTTTTTAGGTGATTTCTTCATGACATTGTGTCGCAGCGAAGACATCAAACTGTTTACTCTTCCTTTAGAAATCACCGGTCGTGGAAAGCCGAAACGACATTTAGTGTAGAACTTGTCTTTGTTTCGGAATTTACGACGGCAGTACTTTCCACATCGATGGCTTTGGAAACGCAGAACTTTTTCTCTTAGGCTTTTCTTCTCCTTTGCGTTTGGAACAGCACACGTAGAATACTGTTGGATGAAACTCATCACTGAGTCTTCTGGATCCGTTCCAAATTTAGGTGCATCCTTGATCCACAGCAACATATGTATATGAGGAGCACCTCTTGCTTGGTACTCCTTTCTCCAGAAGAAATCCAACACCTCTCCAAGAGGTGGATTCTTCTTATTCATGATGAAAGACATCATAGCTTCAAATCTATGATTGAAGTACCTACATACATTGACTGGATCCAAAGAGCACAGTTCTCCGGGTGTCTTGAATTCGATGTTATCTACGTTAGCATTTGCCTCCCGTAGAAATTCAAGTAAGTCTTCCCAGCCATACTCGGCACAGCTCAGAGTGAGGAACCATGTGGGAGTACCTAAGTTCCTCAGCATACATTTTAAATCACCATGACGACGGTACCAGTACTCATTAGTACCACGCTGACACGCCATGAGATTAATTAGGTGAGAATCCAAAATACTATCTTGGACATTGACTTTATCCATAAAGTCACTTGCCGAGATGTTTTGCATGTGTATACCACTTTTCAAGATGTGGTTCACTGCATATGACAGTCCAGACAGATCGCTTTCAAACAGGAGATGAAACAAATAAGGAATGCATTGTCGAAACCTAGCATCTCCTGCATACAATCGCAAAGTCCGGTATTCAGAAGCAGGAATTTGATGAGGTCGCTCATCATATCTTCCTCCCTGACCTGTTGGAAAAAGCTGTGGGAAACACCGAGCTTCCAAACTTTCCTCCCAAACACTAATGGGACTCCCTTTGGCTTGTTTCATTTGAAACAACTCAATAGCATTCCCCATGACTTCCTTGGAATGCAAAGGATGAACACTATAATGTTCATATATTTCTTCACTAGTAGAGGGTTCTACTTTCTCAATTTGACCAGCACACAAATCGCTATCCTCTTCCTCACTTACTTCCTCTTCTGCAACATATACATTCTTATAGTATTTATTATTTTTTTTCAAATACAATGTTGCCTTTTTAACTTTCCTAACATCTACTAAATCTTGCCATATTTTCTTATTCTTTGTCGGAACCCCATTAACTAAGATAACCAGAGGTTCCTCTTCCACTTTTTCTACTCCAATTGTGTTAATGTTTTTCTTCAAATCTAGAGGCAAATAAACAACTCTTCCCTTTAATCCTCTCTGTAAATCTGATGGAGGCAATTTCCCTGTCTTTGGCTCCATTCTTACATTAGCCTGAAAGGGATGGATACTTTGAATCAAAATAGATTCATAAGTATTTAAATCCTTCAATTCAGAAGGAATCTCAACCAATTCCAGATTATTATGAACTGCTCTAGCAGGCATCTGGTTTTGATTTAATTTGCAACAACAATAAGTACACACACGTTGATCCAATCCCAAATCAAAACAATTTTCTACCATCAAGTATGTTGCAAAATCCTTCCATTCACTATTATTTTCCCTTTCACTTTTTGCATATAAATCCACTAACTTAGTCTGATTCTTATAATAAGTGCGTCGACAACACACACAAGTGAAATTAGGCCTCTCACTTGATTTCACCTCAAACGTCGCAATTTCCCTCTGGAAATTATCTGTACTGGAAACCTGTACACTATCTTCCACATGACCCTCTTCTTCTTGCTCAATTTCAACATTCTCCTCTTTACTTCCAAAGTAACAAAACTCAATTTCTTCACATATATTCTTCACATCTATTTCAGAACCATGCAAAAGAGCAGCGCATAATTGTTTAAGCATAATTGCTGGACTCTTAGCATAATACAACATTCTAACTAATTTCCTCACTTTGTTATGATGCACTGCTAGCATCCTGAAATGATGAAAAACACTCTGGCATACTCTCCTGGAAAGACAAGCCAGTGAATGTCCATGCAAACCTGTCACTTCTCTTACTCTGCAAGGATCTAATTCTTGCAACAACATCATTTTCGGCTTCAAACTTTTCTTATTAAATGACCGTACAAAATCACAAAGCAAATTGATGGAATCCTGTCGCACACTGCAAATACTACTACACTTCCAGGTGTACACAGGACCCTTAGCACGTCTTCCTAAAACCTCATTACCTAACACCTCTTCTGCCTCTGTTGTCACAAGTTTTTCTTTTTCAACTGGACAACCATCTTTCACTTTATAAGCACGACCACTGGTGTCAACTGCATGCACCAAATCATTATCCTGGAAATAACTCTCCTCATTAAAAAATGCCTCACAGCTTGAACTATGCATCCATTCTCCAGAAAAAACTTCACAAAAATTACTACGATTAACTATTCTCTTCCATCTACTATTTCTTTTGAAATCAAAAATTGCCTTGTTTAGCTTCCTAATTCTATTGATTATCAAAATAAATAACTTACGATTAATTTCAAATGCCTGATCAATAACTTTCTCAACTTTTTTTTTTCTCTTATAAAAAACCAGTTTCTGTTGACCTTTCTTAATATTTTTTAACAAATTGCCAATTATCCTGTTCCGGAACATTCGTTTACGAATCTCCCTAAACTGTTGTTTCCTTCTACTATCATGCACAGAGTTATCTCTTGCTCTAGCAGTAACATTTTTCATTGGCCTTTCCTTTCCATTTGATTTCCTTCTCGTTTTATGGACTGAAACATTTTCTGTAGTAATATTTTTTTTACTACACATATTTCTTATAAATTGTTTTGTGCTCTTACCTGGTGCTTTCTTCGTGACTTGACAAATCTTTTTGTTAGAGGACTGCTGCATATTTTTTTTCACCTGCTGTCTTTGACGTTTTGCAGCCTTTATCTGTCTTTCTATTGTAGGCATGGTGAAATCTTGAAATGATCTGCAGTTGAATCTGTGGAAAAATATAATAAAAAATGTTATTAACCATTATTACCAAACAGTAAATCAGTAACAGTGATCAAAAACTAAACACACTACTTGACATTTTAATTAGAAGATTTTTTAGTCGTTGGCAAATTTACAATACAGAAATACCAGAAAAGAAATGACATTTATATTTATATTACCTATGCTATTTTATATGTGAATCTGATCCAATTTTATGAGCATATTTTAATATTTTATTGAAGACACTACACATAACCTGCTTTTGAAGGTGTCTTTATTTTTAAATTAAACGGTTTACCTTTTTACTTTTTATTAATTATAAATTTTAAAAATAAATGTTTATATTTCCAAAGGCTCAAGCAGGTCAGCTTCCCATCCTATATCATATAATTCGGACAAATCTGCATCCTCATCACGCTCTTCTTCATCCTCAGGATTTAAATCATCCAAGGGATCAACATCCACTGATGTTTCAATTACAAGTTCAATGATGAGGTCAAAATCAACTGATTGCAGATTGTCGCTCATGTTGAGGTTGTCTTTATCTTTAAAGAAAGATAACAACAATGAGATGTTGCAGAGTAAGAGACAAATCTCAGAGATTATAATAGTAAAATTGTTTAACAAGAGTAACATTTTGCAGCTATTATTTAGCCATGTCCAGCGATGCTGAGCAGGTGAAGCCTATGTCTAATTTTTCACTGAACAGGACTCATCTCTTCTTAACCTTGGATAAGCCTCACCGACTCTGTGTCCCCTGCACATACTTAAATGTAAAGGGGCAGATTTATGTTAAATGGCACATCCCCAGGCATGCACCAGTTAACGTGCACCACTGCTCTGCCACCCATGGTGTGCCACATTTACAATCAGATAGGAGAAACCTGCGTCAAAACCCTGCGCCTGCTTGAAGCAGGCATAGGTCTTGACGCAACATTGTGGAGATGATGCACCCCTGAGCCTTGCTGGAGCTGCATCGCACTTGCGATACAACTCCAGCAATGCGCCACCTTAACGGCACAGATGCGTCAAGCATCTGTGCCGTTTTTGCCCCATGCTGCGCCGCATTGTAAATGCAGCACACCATGGGTGGCGGAACAGCGGCGCAAGATGACTGGCACATCCCTGGTGATGCGCCAGTCATCATAAATCTATCCCTAAGCTTCTTATCTTGTTAGAGATGAACTGCCATATGTATCATCAAAATATTTTGCATTTCCTAAATAGCGAATTTTAAGGAATAAATAGCGATTCTTTACCATTCCTAATTTGCGATGAGCAAATTGCTAATTGCAAGTTACCCATTCATTTCCATGGGCTAGGAGGCTCATAGGAATGAAGGTTTAATTTGCGATTAGCAATTTGCTCATCACAAATTAGGAATTTTTCCAAGGGTGCAGGGGTGTCTCAAGAACACCTTGCTGCACCCCTGAAAAAGAAATTTGGGGGCATATGGCACACATACATGCCCTAAGGGCATGTGTTGGCGTCATATGGGACCTTTTGTTTTTTTTAAAAAAAGCTTTTTGAAAAGAATTCACAAATTACCACCAATTTACCACAATAGTTTCCAAATCCTTAATGTCATTTTTTACATATTTTTTGTTTGATTCATTGCATTTAAGTAGTCACAAAATTTCCAAATCCTTCAGTGCAATTGCAAAATAAGGAATAGCAAATTTTGCTACTCCTTATTTTGCATCAAACTTGTTTGATACATACCATTTGTCTAATTAACATTCGCAAAGGCCAAAATTCGTAGAATTTTGATCTTTGCGAATGCTAATTAGCTTGATACATATGGCCCCAAGTGAGGCCTGTCTTGCGACATGGTGCATCTTTTGCATCACTGCTGCATCGGTTTCATGTGGTACGTTTTTTTTACACCATGACATATCTGCCTAAATGCATCAATTTGTAATGTTGTCGCCTCATAGCAAATCTTTTGCACCACCGCTGCATCATAAAAGTGACGCACAGTGGCACAAAAGAGGCATACACCTATCATAAATCTGTCCCTGGCATTTTAAATGATTAATCCAGGATGACGATAAAGTGTGGCCTATCCAGAGGTTTGTTTAAGGTGAGTCCTACTCAGGATTGCAGATTAAAGTTACGCTTGATGAAGAATACAGAGGAGATAATACATGTAAAGGCCTACCAATGAAGTAAGTAATGTGCACTTTATTGCGCCAGTCATCATAAATGTATCCCTAAGCTTCTTATCTTGTTACAGATGAACCACCATATGTACCATCAAACTATTTTGCATTTCCTAAATAGCAAATTTTAAGGAATAAATAGCAATTCTTTACCATTCATAATTTGCAATGAGCAAATTGCTAATTGCAAATTAGCACCGCCGTTGCATCATAAAAGTGACGCACAGTGGCACAAAAGAGGCATACACCTATCATAAATCTGTCCCTACCATTTTAAATGATTAATCCAGGATGACAATAAGGTGTGGCCTATCCAAAGGTTTGTTTAAGTTGAGGCCTACTCAGGATTGCAGATTAAAGTTACGCTTGATGAAGAATACAGAGGAGATAATACATGTAAAGGCCTACCAATGAAGTAAGTAATGTCCACTTTATTGCGCCAGTCATCATAAATGTATCCCTAAGCTTCTTATCTTGTTACAGATGAACCACCATATGTACCATCAAACTATTTTGCATTTCCTAAATAGCAAATTTTAAGGAATAAATAGCAATTCTTTACCATTCCTAATTTGCAATGAGCAAATTGCTAATTGCAAATTACCCATTCATTTCCATGGGCTAGGAGGCTCATAGGAATGAAGGTAGCAATTTGCGATTAGCAATTAGCTCATCACAAAATAGGAATTTTTTCAAGCGTGCAGGGGTATCTCAAGAACACCCTGCTGCACCCCTGAAAAAGAAATTTGGGGGCATATGGCACACCTACATGCCCTAAGGGCATGTATGGGCGTCATATGGGACCTTTTGTTTTTTGGAAAAAAATGCTTTTTGAAAAGAATTCGCAAATTACCACAAACTAGAAGTTGGTGGTAGTTTCCAAATCCTTAATATCATTTTTTACATATTTTTTGTTTGATACATTGCATTTAAGGAATCGCAAATTTTGAATTAAGGACATTTTAAGTCATTTCCACATGTGCAGTGTTTTCAAATTATGATTTGAAAATCGTTTTTGGGGAAAAGTAATGGTTTGCAAATTTATGACAAGGACATAATGGTGTATGCTTCTCTATAAGGCATTTCAGTGTCTCTGATGTCATTTTTCCCATATTACATTATAAGACCTTTCCCCATGGAGCACATTCCTTGTAAATATGCTCCCACCTGTGCATGGCGAATTTAGATTTTGACTGTTTGAGTCACATAGCCATGTTAAAAGTGACCCAAAAAAATTGCAAACGTTTTAAAAAAACTCATTCATGTGTCTTAAGGACATTTTAAGTCATTTCCCCATGGACAATGTTTTCTAAGTGGCGCAAAAGAGGCATACACCTATCATAAATCTGTCCCTAGCATTTTAAATGATTAATTCAGGATAACAATAAGATGTGGCCTATCCAGAGGTTTGTTTAAAGTGAGGCCTACTCAGGATTGCAGATTAAAGTTACGCTTGATGAAGAATACAGAGGAGATAATACATGTAAAGCTCTACCAATGAAGTAAGTGATGTCTACTTCATTGCGCCAGTCATCATAAATGTATCCCTAAGCTTCTTATCTTGTTAGACATCAACCGCCATATGTATCATATAACTATTTTGCATTTCCAAAAAAGCGAATTTTAAGGAATAAATAGCGATTCTTTACCATTCCAAATTTGCGATGAGAAAATTGCTAATTGCAAATTACCCATTCATTTCCATGGGCTAGGAGGCTCATATAAATGAAGGTGCAATTTGCGATTAACAATTTGCTCATCACAAATTAGGAATTTTTCCAAAGGTGCAGGGGTGTCTCAAGAACACCCTGCTGCACCCCTGAAAAATAAATTTGGGGGCATATGGCGCACATAAATTTTAACAACATTCCATTACCTCAAAAACGATTTTCAATTCATAATTTGAAAACACTGCCCACAGGGAAATTACTTAAAATGTCCTTAAGACACATAAAAGCGTTTTTGATTGCCTTTCCTGCATGGTTGGGTCACTTTTAACATGGCTATGTAACACAAACATTCAAAATCTAAATTTTCCATGCACAGGTGGGAGCATATTTACAAGCAATTTGCGCCACATAATTCATAATTTTCTCCTTAAAGCACACTATTCTCTATCTAAATTAAAGAAATATTTTCTCACCTTAGCAAATACTTTGAGTTTGAAAACAGTCTCAGAAACACACCAATTTGTCTTCAGCAGAGCAAAAGGTATGCACTCCAGAGTCTGCAGCTATCAAAAGCACAGAAATGCTGTAATTCTTCACACATATCTCTCATGTCACCCAATCAAAACTCTTCCCTCACTTTTTTTCAAATGAAAACCCTTCCCCCCTCTGCCATTTCATGCCTTTTCTGCATGGCAACCACCTCTTGGAAGACCTCTGTTGTTTGCAAGTTCACACAACAATGTTGCAATTGAACTCTGAACTCTCAGTGCACCTGCATATCCAGTGCATTCTTTCATTTAATGATTTTTTATTGACCACTCAAAATACATCTTTCAAAGAACACATCCGTGCACCCTAACTTTCTGTTTTCAGCAATCAAAATCCACCAATCACTGTTACTGCTTCATGAACACAGAAAATCCACAGTTTTTTTCATTTTAAACTCTCATTTTTTCAACTGCCATTTCATTGCCACACTTCATCTGACTGCAGGAGAACCTTCTCTCACCATGTTTTCTGTCTGGATTGTTGGACATAGTTATATTCACTGGGCTCAAAGGTACGTTGAAAACAGGAAATTACCTAACCTCAATTTACAAGATGTGGAAATTAAGTGGTTTGGCCACAGAGGATTAAAATGTCACCAATTGATACCATTGGTGAAAACCTTTATGCATTTGCCCAAACCTGACCTGTTAATTGTGCACTGTGGAGGTAATGACTTGGGCACTTTGACTGGTGTAGGTCTGGAAATGCTTTTAAAGGACACCTTTGAGCAATTAATGGCACTTTTTCCTCAGACTGCCTTGGTATATTCAAATATATGCCAAAGACAGAAATGGAGGTGGTCAAACCAATTTTGTCCACAAATTGAGAAGTCGAGGAAGCATGTAAACAAATCTGTTTCACCTTACATGAGAGACCATGGAATGGGCTCCCTGTACAACAATAACTTGCATTACTACATGCAAGATATCTACAGAGGAGATGGAGTTCACTTCTCAGATGAGGGCAACAGAATTTTCACTCTGAATTTAAAAATGTGCATTGGTACCTACTTATAAGTACCTAAATGTACCATAAACCCAAAAGCTCTTCTCAGAGCTACCCTACATCTAATCACTCACAATTATTATTTTACTCTAACATTTTTCATTAATTTTCAACAAAGTACGCTCCCTGGGGCGCTACCCGGTACGCGAACCGGGAGCTAACCTCGCGAAATTTTTAAAAAAAATGTTTTTTTCGCACATATAAGCCTCCTCAGCCACCCTCACAAAACCTAGGGGGTCAAGATAACTCTACCGTGCCCCCTTCTACCCATTCTGAACATTATTTGCCCTCCATCTTGTATCTTAATTCGACCGAAACACAAAATGGTGGACTCCCGTAACGCTTAAGGTTCGCGAACCGGGGCGCTCAACAGTTCGCGTACCGGGTCGCTCCCTGGGAAGCGCACCATCAAAAAAGGTGGGAAAGTAGTTCACAGAAAATCTACTGGAGACAATTTCACCAAATATAGATTAGCTCATACTACATACCAATCCCTACCATTTTCACAAATTTGATTGGAATTCTATTTAACCATTTAACCTGTAGACCTCTCTAAATACCCTGAGGTAAATTACTTCTCAAAACACATCTGAAGTGTTGGAATTGACAACCAATGAAAATGTTACTTTCATTTTCTACTTTTTTTACCTGACATTTGATTGCTTATGTACCTGAATATATATAAAGAAAGAGAGAGAAACACAGCCATTTTGACTACTACTTCCTGAATTACATTGCAAGATCATTTTCACTCACAACTTAAACTTCTTTTTAGAAGGTGAGATATTATTTTATAAATTTGAAAACATTTTCAGATAGTTATATACTATCCCTCTGTAAGAGTTAGACATTGAGAAAGGCTTCTTTATTATAATTATGGATTGATTTAGGTTTCTGTGGTATAATTATGAATTTACTTAGGCTTCTTCACAGGCACTTTTTAATAGTACTACTTCACGCCTGAAACCATACAGTGCCCATAGATTACTTCTCTGTTATAAACTCACAAGTACCTGTCTGAACTTAAACCCAACAGTGCCCTATCTCTACTGATATATTTATTTTTTATGCAAATTACAGCAAGAAAATGGAAGGAGAGCAGAATATTTCCTTCGAAAATGTTCTGGAGAACAACACAGAAAAAGATATTGAGGACAATGATGACTCAGATTTCATGGATGAATCACGGGACCATGAATTAGTTCAATGTGTAGAATCTGTGGATCATTTACTTCATTATGATGACGGTCAAATGTGGGAAGTTATGTTCACTCAACAAGAGGACATATCTGACAGTCAAATGTTAGACATTCTATTAAATTTTGAAAAACAATCCGAAAAATAAAATTATATGTAATATTAAAAAAAATTTTGAGTCTTTAATCATTTTTATATGTAATTCATAAACTAGTGAAATGTTAGAAATGTTATTAAATGTTGAAACACAATCACAATAATAAATAATTGCTTAAAAAATAAAAAAATTAAAAAATAATCAACAAAACCAACAATCAATTAACATACAGTATTTGAAAAGTCTATCATTCATTTTTCATTATAGTACGCTGCCCAGAACGCTTCCCGGTTCGCGGACCGGGCGCTAACCACGAAAAAAAAAAAAAAAAAAAACATTTTTTTTGCCCCGCGGGGCCCTTTTAAAGCCTCCACATTAAACCTAGGGGATCAGGGAGGATCTACTATGCCCCCTTATGGTTATTTCCACCTTTGTTTTGGCCTCCTCTTGTCTCTCAATCCTCCCGAGAGACAAGATGGCGGCCGCTCCGGACTGTTTAGAATGTTGACAGACACCGGAGAGCCAATCAGCTTCGCTACGCGAAGTTCCGTTACGCGAAAAGTACGCGAACTGGAGCGCTGCCCGGTCCGCTGTTACAGATATATATCTTTTTTTAAACGTTAATTTCTCAAAATCCACTGGAGCACATATATTGAGACCTACAAAAGGCACATCGGGCTACCAGTCCCTACAATTTTGCCAAGTTTCGTGCAAATCCATTCAGCCGTTCGGGCTAAAAGTGAGGCCAACCGCCCTATGGAAAACTCAATGTTAAAAACACGTTTTGGGACCCCCCTTTTTTCTCGACCCCCCCTGGACGAACCCCCCCCAAATTTTCAGAGGCTGCTCAGAAACAAAATGTTCCATTTTCCAGAAAATTCCAGCCAATTCCGTCCATAAACGCCAAAGTTATTAGACATAGAATTTTCAAAAATCCCATAGGGAAAAAATCCTAACTATATATACCTATATATATTCACTGAAAAAACCATAGGTTATAGACCATATATAGTTAGGAATTAGCATTTACAAAACCTTGAAAATTCACTGAAAAAACCATAGGTTATAGACCATATATAGTTAGGAATTAGCATTTAAAAAACCTTATTTTACTCACACAAAACCATTGAAATTCCATATATAGTTAGTTGCACTAACTATATATCGCGCACCCGCAATCCACTGCTGATCATGTCACATATTACATCATTCATGACATGGTCAGTGACATCACTGATGACATCACTGATGACATCTCAAATGACATCACTGATGAAATCACTGATGACAACATCCAGTGACTGTATGTTTCTGTAAAGTTAAAATATGTCTTACATATTGAAGAATGAGTGGATGTATAAGTGTCTGGATGAAGGATTTAGTAGGTGCGTGACTGACTGTATGAGTGAGTGATTAAATGTGTCTCACTGAATGCATGGGTTAGTGACTAAACTGTCTTAATTTGTGCATTATTATGTCTGTTGTGATGTAAACTGCTGCATGTGTTGATCATTAGCTATACGAGAGGATATATGTGTTATTGATTGGTTGCCCAAGTATTTGTATGGGAGATTGAGTTTGTGTAGGGGTGGCTGGGAGGTGTGTGACTCTGTGCATAGATGTGTGAGCAGTTGATTCACTAGGTGTATGAGTTCAAGAGTGCATGTGGAAACAGCTACATGGGCAGTTGACTGTGTGCATGAGTGTATTGATGAGTGAATGGATATCTCAATGCTACATGTCATAGTAAGTACATATGTAAAACACAGTACATGTGAGAGTTGGCATATATAAATGACTGTGCATGAGAGCCACTGAATATGTGAGTGGTTGTATGGATCATTGTGAACTTGTATCAGGGATTGTATAAGAGAGTAAATATGTGTTAGTATATGTTTGAATAAGTAAGGTGTGTATAACTGTATCGTTGAAGAAATGGAGGTGAGATTGTTTCTTTGCATGACTGACTAGGTGTGTGAGTAACTCCATGGATGAGTGACAGTGTGTGAGTGTCTGTATACACTGAGTGTATCTAAGAGGTTTATCGTATTAGCACAAGAATGATGTCAAATGAGATGTCATCATTGATGTCATCAGTGATGTCATTTGAGATGTCATCAGTGATGTCATCAGTGATGTCACTGACCATGTCATGAATGATGTAATATGTGACATGATCAGCAGTGGATTGCGGGTGCGCGATATATAGTTAGTGCAACTAACTATATATGGAATTTCAATGGTTTTGTGTGAGTAAAATAAGGTTTTTTAAATGCTAATTCCTAACTATATATGGTCTATAACCTATGGTTTTTTCAGTGAATTTTCAAGGTTTTGTAAATGCTAATTCCTAACTATATATGGTCTATAACCTATGGTTTTTTCAGTGAATTTCAATGGTTTTTTAATAGCAAATATCATAAGCTGTCGAATGTCAAGTACGTGGTAAGTAAAAACATTTTTGTGTTTATGCACACTGATCTGCTTTGAATGCTGCTCCCCACCCCTCATTTCTATTAGGAGTACTCTCTCTTTGCAGATAGTGAAGGGTAGTTAACGCAGGCCTTTGCCCCCGTTGTAATCCGTCGTGCCTGCTTCTCTCTCCATTTGATTGATTCTTCTCTTTGGTTCATTCTCTATTTACAAACAAGCACAGAGTCGCAATACTCTGTTTAGTCTTTGCAGATAGCGAAAAATCGTGTAAAAAAACAAAAGGAATCGAGCAAAATCAGTAGGCCACTAATGGGATCTCTTTTTGACCTCGCTAAAATAGAAACATTAGGAACAACCTATTGAAAATAGCAATGTGTATGTACATAAGCGGTGTTCATTTGTGTTCACAGTACCCCTTGTTGATTGTTTGAATCGAGCATTGAATTGTTCGAAGTTGGTTCTCTTAAGGATCTTCTCTGCCTGCAAACGAGGAAGAATAGGAATATTCTCTCTCCCTTTGCAGATAGTGAAGGGTAGGTAACGCAAGCCTTTAACACGTCGTACCTATTTCATTCCTCATTGATTGATTGATTGTCCGAACATTGACTGTTTGGGAATTAGTTCTTTTTGGAGGTATTCCCGGTTTGCAAATAAACGTAGGAAAATCTTTGCAAGTAGTGAAAGGGTACGTAATGCGGACCTTTCTCCCCCGTTGTAATCTGTCATGCCTATCTACTCCCCACTGATTGATGCACCTGTTTGACCCGGACCATTTACTAGAGATAGGTCATCTGGCCCGACCAGAGAGCACCCCTAGTGAAAAGGACATATGCAATAATAACGAAGTGATCACTGTATCCTGTTAACAGAAACTTTAGCATGAAACAACCTGGAAAGAAAAGAATAGGAAAACGAAAATCAGTAGGCCACTGATGAACATGAACTTTTATTAAACAACGAACAAAGAAACGATAACATAACGTAATGATAAAACCTATTAATGTCCTAGAAACAAGAAAACGTTAAAATATGCCAGTGGTGAGAGACCAGAAAAACAGTAAGAGAAACCAAATCACCCCTCGCTGTCCCACCGCCTGCCACGCCAAAAAAATCGATAGACTAGGGAAAATGCAAGTCAGTAGAACATCCGCCCCCACTCTGGAAACTACCAAGGTGGGGCAGGGTTGCGGCTACGCCCAGCCGGGAGCAGCCCATATAAGGCGGGTCCTGCTGCCACGCCCAGGAGATCCTAACGTAGGGTGTAGCCGGAGGAAAGGCCGAGGCCAGCGGGACCCGGCCAGGGGATTGCCTTTACAACGCTGAACAGTTGCAGGGGGGGGGAATGTCTCCTCGACCCTCCCCTCTCTCTCCCAGTCTGGCCGCGGTGGCCCTTGAGAGTTGCAGGTAGTCCCGCCACATGCTCTTCCGGTCCGGCCACCAACGGTCGGGGGGCCGAGGCCGACGGGATCCGGCTGCAGCCGATAAACCAAGAAACCCGTTCATGGGGCCAGAGCCAGGGGCGTCCGGCCGACATCTACCGGAAGCCCGGCCCGAAGACGGACGGGACACTTCTTCTTTCTTGAATAATGGCTGCGACAACACTGGGGGGGGGATGTCTTGCACATGCCTCCGACCCCCCCCCTCGTCCTCATCGCCTGGTCCGGCCATAACAAATGTCAAGCGAGACGCCGTGGGGTGCACTGGGAGGGAGAGACGGTGCGAACAGGCCTCTCCCGCCTCCCCAGGTGGAGGCTTCCCAGATGCACCCTCAGCGCTCCAGGCGCCCGGAAAAGAGTTCTTCCACTGTAGCCATGCTGCAACGTCTCGCCCGGCAGGGTGGAGCCCGTCCGCTCATTTGACCCCGCGAACGCCAGTAGCTACCGAACTCTCAAAATGGCGGTCGACCTGGCAAGAGCGGGCCCAGCATAAAGAAATGGCCCGGTCACTGGTTGACTCCACCACCGTAGTCCTCCACGACCTTGAAGATTCTAGAGGAGCCGCGGGAGTCTCCGACCCCCGATGGGGAATGACTGCCATGATCGCCCGTGGAGTGACGAAACTGTATCCGCGGGACGTCGGCGCTCCCATGCTGGCGCCAGCCTCACTTTGAATTACTAGAATCCTGCAGACCTCAGTTCCGGTGAAAGCACAGTGTGACCCGGTAGGAAAAATTGTTGCACCCCCTCCCCTTTTTGACTGATAGTTCAAACCACCGATCCTTTCCTTTGCCCTTTTAACGGAACTTTGGACTGCCTCCCCCTCTTTTACATTTTCTAGAGAAAACAAAACATTAACCACTACATTAGCATAGCAGTTGACACCAGAACTGTTTTCAAATTGAAAACCAACAACATCTTCAACAGAATCCTTTTTGTTTCTGCTGTGACCCTGCTACAGCATAGGCATTGTCCCCAGCAGTAATTCTGCAATGCCGGTAAGAATAGCTGTGGTGCCTACTGGACTCACTCACCCCCGCGGCGCCCCACGCCGTTATTTGCTGGGCGGCAACTTACTAGACATCACTTTCGTGCCATCTAGATTTCAGCGCGTTCTGCTGCCTTGGAACTATTCGCACAACAGACTGCTACTGACGACCCACCCCCAGGCAACATCTTCTGAATTTTCATAATTTGAAAGAACTAATAACATGTCCTCATCAGGAATTTCCTCTTCAATCATCTCATCAGGAATTTCCTCATGAAAAGTCTGTAATGATGATTCTTGTAACTCTATGGTCTCCAAACATTCGATAAATTCGCCATCAAGAGATTGATCAAAAAAATCATTCAAGTCATCTCCTCCTTGTGAGAATATTTCATTGTTGGTGCTGTCAATTTCAATAAATGTAGTGGATAATTCAAAAGAAATTGCCACGGTCTCTTCGTTGTTTAAATGTTTTTACTGTTTTTGTTTTGTTGTATATATTTATATGTTATTAAAGTTTTATATTCCTACTACTTTGTTGGAGTGCTATATATTTTTAATGTGACACATAATTGTAAAAACTTTGATGTACAAAGAGTCATTCCTAGAATCTTCCGCTTCAGGCTCGGTCCCCTCCCCAATCACAATACAGGATGGTTTTCAGATAGTAGGAACACGTGTGGTGTGACGGATCTCATCGGGTGTGGGCCTTGATCTACTATAACTCCTTTGAAGAGGGGTGATTCTTTACAGCTGGAGCCATAAACTACATCTGCAGGGCTAGCTGATAGCCTGGACAATCGGACACAGAGGAAGAGGAGTGTCAGAGGGTGCGGTAGTGAATAGGGCGAAAGGGAGGTGTCGGGCGGGCACAGAGTGTGATTTTCAGGGAAGAGCAGCGCAGATGGGGGGAGGTTTATTGCCGATGCATAAGACAGAGAGCGGGGGTGACCAGTGCCTGGGGAAGATGCTTGCGAGGGTGGGGAGCCATGCTACGAATCGACACCGTGCAGAGAGTGGGTCTGCTCAAGGCATCTAAAATGGCTGCCGTGCACGACAAAAGTGTGGCATTTCAAAAAAGGCAAGATGGCGCAGACAATGTTTTTCAACACTTCCTCATTTCCTTCCAATCGAACGTTAACAGACGTTGGTGCATATTACCAAAGTTAAGCGATATTTATCGCTAACGATGCTTACCAACGAATTTTTTTACCGCTAAGCATCGTCAGAAATTATCGAAGATAAACCTTGCTATTATCAAGGTTTATCGCAAATGCGATAATAAACGGCCGCAATGCACGAATATCGCTAAAAAGTCAGCGATATTCATGCATTACCGAGCTAATGCTCTTAGCCATGTTATCCACCTCCCATTAGATAACATGGCTAAGAACTGCTCAGGGCAGGTGTTACTTTTTGGAGATATTCGCGCTTAGCGCGAATATCTCCAAAAGTTGGTAATAGGAGATAGATATCTTGCATGTTGTAATGCAAATTATTGTGGTATATGGAACTCATACCATAATCTCTCAGGAAAGCAGAAACTGATCCTTTTGGGACCGCCTAAAAAGGCCTAGGGGGTGAGGAGTACTCTACTTTGCCCCCTTTTCACGTTCCGAACTATTTTATTTTACTCTCTTCTGTAATTACACAAAATAGCAGCGATAAGATGCATCGGAGACACACAGTGAGAGAAAGGAGGCCGGAGATGAAGAAGAGATGTCAAATACACATTGGAGATAATATAGTGGCAGAAGGGAAGTAAATATGAGTAAACTTACCATGTAACATAAAAATGTTGCACTCTATACTATAAGTCTCATTTTATACTACAATCACTTCGCTACAACCTCATAAATTAAAAATAAAAATGAATAATGTCTCAAACAATTTTTGATTTCTAAATATAAATTTATTCTTCAGAATTTTCTAAATTTGAAAGAACTAGTACCATGTCCTCATCAGCAATTTCCTCATGAAAAGTCTGCAATGATAATTCTTCTAACTCTATGGCCTCCAAACATTCGATAAATTCGCCATCAACAGATTGATCAAAAAAATCATTCAAGTCATCTCCTTGGGACAATATTTCATTGTTGGTGCTGTCAATTTCAATCAATGAAGTGGAATCATTCAAGTCATCTCCTCGTGACAATATTTCATTATTGGTGCTCTCAATTTCAATCAATGTAGTGGAATCATTCAAGTCATCTCCTCCTTGTGACAATATTTCATTATTGGTGCTGTCCATTTCAATCAATCTAATGGAATCATACAAGTCATCTCCTCCTTGTGACAATATTTCATTATTGGTGCTCTCAATTTCAATCAATGTAGTGGAATCATTCAAGTCATCTCCTTGTGACAATATTTCATTATTGGTGCTGTCCATTTCAATCAATCTAATGGAATCATACAAGTCATCTCCTCCTTGTGACAATATTTCATTATTGGTGCTCTGAATTTCAATCAATGTAGTGGACAATTCAAAAGAAATTGCCACGGTCTCTTCATTGTGAGCCATTTTATTTTGAAATTGCTTGCTGTAAATTGCAGAAAAAAATAATCACTTTCATTTATCGTTTTTAGTAATACATAATATAAAACTAACTTTATCAAGTATTTAGTATAACAGAAGGACTGCAAATAAATAACAGAAAACATTTTTCAAATTATCTTCAAGTGTACAACATAGTTCCCCTTACAAAGAAATTGCCACGGTCTCTTCATTGTGAGCCATTTATTTTGAAATTGCTTGCTGTAAATTGCAGAAAAAAATAATCACTTTCATTTATCGTTTTTAGTAATACATAATATAAAACTAACTTTATCAAGTATTTAGTATAACAGAAGGACTGCAAATAAATAACAGAAAACATTTTTCAAATTATCTTCAAGTGTACAACATAGTTCCCCTTACAAATTAACAACTCACCTTTTTAAAAGTAGGAAAAGTGTTAGTACTGTGTAAATCAAACACCAGAAATTCACCACCAACAATTCCTCACAAATGTACCTCAGACAGTAGTATCACAAAATGGCTGTGGTTTCCTCTCATTTGACATATATACATAACCAATTAACTTTCATCACACACAAATACAAAACCAAAGTAACATTTTAATTGGTTCTAAATTTCAACACTTTCAAATGTGTTTTCTCCATGCAATTTTCCATAGGACATTTACATACGTCTACAGCCTGAATGGCTGAATGGAATTACACCAAACTTGGCAAAATGGTACATCAAACCTAAGAGGTCAGGAAGAATCTACTATGCCCCCTTATGGTCATTTCCCCCTTCGCTTTGGCCTCCTCTTGTCTCTCAATCCTACCGAGAGACAAGATGGCGGCCGCTACGGACTGTTTGGAATGTTGACAGACGCCGGAGAACCAATCAGCTTCGCAAAGCTCCGTAACACGAAAAGTACGCGAAGCGGAGCGCTGTTACAGATATATATCTTTTTTTGAACGTTAATTTCTCAAAATCCACTGGAGCACATATATTGAGACCTAGCAAAGGCACATCGGGCTACCAGTCCCTAATATTTTGCCAAGTTTCGTGCAAATCCATTCAGCCGTTCGATTATTATTATTATTATTTTTTTTTGCCCCGCGGGGCCCTTTTAAAACCTCCACATCAAACCTAGGGGGTCAGCGAGGATCTACTATGCCCCCTTATGGTCATTTGCCCCTTCGCTTTGGCCTCCTCTTGTCTCTCGATCCTACCGAGAGACAAGATGGCGGCCGCTACGGACTGTTTGGAATGTTTACAGACGCCGGAGAACCAATCAGCTTCGCTTCACAAAGCTCCGTTGCGCGAAAAGTCCGCGAACCGGAGCGCTTCCCGGTCCGCTGTTACAGATATATATCTTTTTTTGAACGTTAATTTCTCAAAATCCACTGAAGCACATATATTGAGACCTACAAAAGGCACATCGGGCTACCAGTCCCTACAATTTTGCCAAGTTTCGTGCAAATCCATTCAGCCGTTCGGGCTAAAAGTGAGGCCAACCGCCCTATGGAAAACTCAATGTTAAAAACACGTTTTGGGACCCCCCTTTTTTCTCAGCCCCCCCTTGACGAACCCCCCCCAAATTTCCAGGGGCTGCTCAGAAACAAAATGTATACCGCCAGTAGGTAATATATATATATATATATATATATATATATATATATATATATATATATATATATATATATATATATATATATATATATATATATAACATTTCTAGGGCAAAATGAACCCCCTCATTTTGTTCCTTTGCAAATTAAATGTTTTAAGTGTTAACACTTTATTCCAATCAAGATGACTTCAGGTGTGCCATACTTTTGTCATAAGTAAGACTGTTAGCGCTCTAGTTGTTCTTTAGAACACTCTGGGACATTCTGTCACTGGGCTATAGTTGGGCTACATCTGGCTGATATTTGGGCTACATTTGGGCTCTTTTGTCTCTGGTGGCCATCTTTGGGCTACATTGGGCTACATTGGGCTACATTGGGCTACATTTGGGTTCCAACATATATATAGCCCAATGTAGCCCAATATATATTTTTCAAAGTTAATTTTCGTAAAAACCACTGGAGCATATATCTTGAGACATAGCAAAGGCACATCGGGCTACCAGTCCCTACAATTTTGCCAAGTTTTGTGGAAATCCATTCAGCCGTTCGAGCTAAAAGTGAGGCCAACCGCCCTATGGAAAACTCAATGTTAAAAACACGTTTTGGGACCCCCCTTTTTTCTCGGCCCCCCCTTAACGAAACCCCCCCAAATTTTGAGGGGCTGCTCAGAAACAAAATGTGCCATTTTCCTGAAAATTTCAGACAATTCCGTCCACAAACGCCAAAGTTATTAGACATAGAATTTTCAGAAATCCCATAGAGAAAAAATCCTAACTATATATACCTACTGGCTATCGCCAGTAGGTAATATATATATATATATATATATATATATATATATATATATATATATATATATATATATATATATTACAGCTCCGAGGTGTCCCCACAAAATGGAAGGCACTCTGACATCGCTTGCAGGCACACCCTTTAATGGTACAAGGGGAAATGAACATCAATAGCTTTCACAGTCCAGCGCATTCGAGAGCCTGACGCTCTTCGAAGTATTCCAAACTTCTTCCTTAGAGGCCGGATGAGCTGGCGTTGCGTGTTTGTGGACCGGACATTATGTTCAAATGGTCCGCTCTGTATGAGCCACTCCTTCGTTCTAAGCACCCTAATTGGAATGTTTGTCACGTGCGGAGTGAGGAATGCTGGGCCATGTAGTCCACACTGAATTAATCAGATGCACGCTAATTGACTGCTGCCAGTTTCAAGCCCTGGATGGGCCTCGATGTGCATGCCCCACTCTTATCCATAGCGGTGTCCACAGAGGGATACAATGTTGATTCGGACCCCTTGGCTCCCCAAGACGGGGCGGTGCATCACCACCCCCTTTTTTACCGCTTTGTTCAACATAAGTTGTCAGGGTATGCTCAGACGTTGAGTGATACAAAAGGGGATGATGGACGGAGCGTTTGAACAAATCAAACACTCACCCCCAGTCAACTCATCTGGGTTTAATCCATCACCATTCTTTAGTTCACTCAGCCACCCCAGTTCAGACATGGCTATATGCAAATCAGTCTGACCCTGTGCCTCGTGGGAACAGTCCAGCCCGAACTGCCAAGCCATGTCTTCCCTGGACCGGAAACAAGCATCCTGGGACCGGTTTCGGATTCATAATCCTCATCAGCCAGGCTATCTTGAATCCAGTGGCCAAGTTATGTTATGTTTGTTATAAAATTTATAGAGCGCTCAGCTGCCGCAGCAAAGTGGCGTCCCGGCGCTATAATGGACAAAATAACACAACCAGAGGAGGGAATTTAGCCGGAACCAAGATTAGGGTAATGGAAACAGAAAAGTTTTGATAGCTCTTCGGAAAGACAAGATGTCAGATATAGCACGGATGTCAACAGGTAGTGTGTTCCAAAGACTCGCTGCCAGAACGCCAAAGGAGCGACCGCCCACTCTGGCCTTCCTGAAGCGAGGAACACAGGCCAGAAATTGACCCGTTGAACGTAGTACTCTAGCAGGGACGTAGTAGGTAATTGCCTGTGCAAGAATAGGAGGTGAAGAGGCCTTTAGAATCTTAAAGGTCAGGCACAGAGCTTTGAACTTGATCCTCTGTCCGACAGGCAACCAGTGAAGATCGTGGATGGTGCGACTGACGGAACAGAATTTGGGCAAGCCTACTAGCATTCTGGCGGCTGCATTTTGCACACGCTGAAGGCGTGTTAATTCAGCTTGGTTAACGCCCAAGAGAAGTGAACTGGCGTAATCCAACCTAGAGAGTACTGTAGCTTGGACAATGAGTTGTCTAGTTGGGGCATCGAAAAATTTGAAAATAGGTCTGAGGCTCTGCAAGACCCCGAAACAGGTGCCAGCAACTCTTTTGGTATGGGGGATGAAAGTAAGGTTGGAGTCAATCCAGACCCCGAGGTTCTTAGCCTCTGTCACAGGAGTGGGGGCTTGGCCCAGCTCCGGTGGCCACCAGTGGTCTCCCCAGAGATGAGCCTGTTTACCCAGAACTAGGACCTCTGTTTTTGACGCGTTAAGTTGGAGACAGTTCTTTGTCATCCAACAGGCCACCTCCTTTAGGGTTTTCTGAAATTTCGGGGCTTCAACCGCAGGGTCCCCATTTAGTGCAACCGCTAGCAAGTGAACAAGGGACTCACGTCTGAGCATACCCTGCCACAATTAGGGCGAACAAAGCGATACAAAAGGGGATGATGGACGGAGCGTTTGAACAAATCAAACACTCACCCCCAGTCAACTGATCTGGGTTTAATCCATCACCATTCTTTAGTTCACTCAGCCACCACAGTTCAGACATGGCTATATGCAAATCAGACTGACCCTGTGCCTCGTGGGAACAGTCCAGCCGAACTGCCAAGCCATGTCTTCCCTGGACCGGAAACAAGCATCCTTGGCAGTTCAGGCTGGACTGTTCCCATGAGGCACAGGGTCAGACTGATTTGCATATGGCCATGTCTGAACTGGGGTGACAGAGTGGGCTAAAGAACGGTGATGGATTAAACCCAGATCTGTTGACTGGGTGTGAGTGTTTGATTGGTTCAGATGCTCCGTCCATCACCACCCCCTTTTGTACCGCTTTGTTCGCCATAAGTTGGCAGGGTATGCTCAGATGTGAGTCCCTTGCTCACTTTGCCACTGGATTCAAGCAAGCCTGGCTGAAGATGGCTGGAATGCCAGAAACCAGTCCTAGGAAGCTTGAATCCGGTCCAGGAAAGACATGGCTTGGCAGTTCGGGCTGGACTGTTCCCATGAGGCACAGGGTCAGACTGATTTGCATATGGCCATGTCTGAACTGGGGTGGCAGAGTAGGCTAAAGAACGGTGATGGATTAAACCCAGATCTGCTGACTGGGTGTGAGTGTTTTATTGGTTCAGATGCTCCGTCCATCAACACCCTTTTTTGTACCGCTTTGTTCGCCATAAGTTGGCAGGGTATGCTCAGACGTGAGTCCCTTGCTCACTTTGCCACTGGATTCAAGCAAGCCTGGCTGAAGACGGCTGGAATGCCAGAAACCGGTCCTAGGAAGCTTGAATCCGGTCCAGGAAAGGCATGGCTTGGAAGTTCAGGCTGGACTGTTCCCATGAGGCACAGGGTCAGACTGATTTGCATATGGCCATGTCTGAACTGGGGTGGCAGAGTGGGCTAAAGAACGGTGATGGATTAAACCCAGATCTGTTGACTGGGTGTGAGTGTTTGATTGGTTCAGATGCTCCGTCCATCACCACCCCCTTTTGTACCGCTTTGTTTGCCATAAGTTGGCAGGGTATGCTCAGATGTGAGTCCCTTGCTCACTTTGCCACTGGATTCAAGCAAGCCTGGCTGAAGACAGCTGGAACGCCAGAAACCGGTCCTAGGAAGCTTGAATCCAGTCCAGGAAAGGCATGGCTTGGCAATTCAGGCTTGACTGTTCCCATGAGGCACAGGGTCAGACTGATTTGCATATGGCCATGTCTGAACTGGGGTGGCAGAGTGGGCTAAAGAACGGTGATGGATTAAACCCAGATCTGTTGACTGGGTGTGAGTGTTTGATTGGTTCAGATGCTCCGTCCATCACCACCCCCTTTTGTACCGCTTTGTTCGCCATAAGTTGGCAGGTTATGCTCAGACATAAGTCCCTTGCTCACTTTGCCACTGGATTCAAGCAAGCCTGGCTGAAGACGGCTGGATTGCCAGAAACCGGTCCTAGGAAGCTTGAATCCGGTCCAGGAAAGGCATGGCTTGGCAGTTCGGGCTGGACTGTTCCCATGAGGCACAGGGTCAGACTGATTTGCATATGGCCATGTCTGAACTGGGGTGGCAGAGTGGGCTAAAGGACGGTGATGGATTAAACCCAGATCTGTTGACTGGGTGTGAGTGTTTGATTGGTTCAGATGCTCCGTCCATCACCACCCCCTTTTGTACCGCTATAAGAATTAACAGCATATCTTTATCCTCTCATACTACTCAACCTACGACCACATCAGAAAATGTTCCCTAGTACTTCGGACAATGTCCTAGATGTGGTAGGAATGATATTATGTTTTTTCACATGATACGGACCTGACTACTGCTAGAGACCTGCTAGAGAGAAGTAATGGAAATAGCAATGTCTATATCTAGTAGATCCAACTTGTTCAAACCCAAAATACGTCTTCTCTATCCCATGCCAATACTGAAATAAGCACAGGGAGAATGAAAGTTTAGCAAGAAAGTCCTGGGACAAATGAGTGCTAGCTCGGATAGCTACTACTGACACAAATAGGAGGAAGTTGAAGAAAGATGTTTAGAAGGATGCAGTATGAAATGTAAGCATGGGCGTAAAATCCGTTACGCTCGCGGATTTTTCGGATTTTCGGAGAATCCGCAATCCGCGAACTCTCGCGGATGTGGCGAGAATACGCAAATCCGCGCGAAGCGGATTTTTTGCTTGTGTTCGCACTGCTCGCGGTCAGCGGCGCGGGCAGCAACAATCTCGCACTCGCGAAAGTACAAAAATTACAAGGGGAGGGGTAAAGGAAGTGGCCCAGTCTCCAACTTCCTGTTCCTGTCCAGCAAGCTCCTCCCATAGGGGTGGGGTGAAGGAAGTGCCCCAGTCTACAACTTCCTGTTCCTGTCCAGCAAGCTCCTCCCATTGCTTAGTCCATTTCCTGGCCACTTTGATTTCGATCTTGACTGGGAAGGATTACTTTTTGTGGTTGCTGCTGGATATTTGGATTTGAGGCCTTTTGGATTACTTTTGGATTCGAAATTTGATTTCACAAAGAAGTAAGTTGATGTTGTTAGTTTGTGGTGATTTTTGTGTGTGTTGCTTTTTTTTCGACTTTTTTGGGGGGAAAATCTGCAAGTTCGCGAGCTGAGGATGTTTGTGCTTGTGTTTGCACTGCTCGTGTCCCGCGCAGCAACAATCTCGCACTCGCGAAATTGTAAAAATTACAATTCTGCACATGAATTGAAAACCACCAGGCTTAGTTATGGGTGCATGCATGATACAACTGTTTTGTTGAATTTTTTTTTAACATGATTCTGGCCAGGGCATGGATGGCATTGGATTGTGGTGATTTTTGTGTGTTTTACGACTTTTTGGGGTGGTGTTGGGGGCTTGCTATGTGGGTGGGGGCCATTTTATTGCCTGGTCCCGTGTGGGTGGGGGTCTAGGGGCCATTTTTAAGCCAGTTTGTGTGCTTTGTGCCATAGGCCTGCACCCAGTGTGCTCTGATGTCATCCATTATGCCCAGGGGGCCCAGAATCGGTCTGTTCGCGGATTTTGCTGGTTTTTCGCCACGTTCGCGCCGTGAAGCAACAATCTCGCACTCGCGAAATTGTAAAAATTGCAATTTTGCACCGGAAAACCACCAGCAGGCAGCATAAGCCTTCTGAAACTTGATGGATGGCATTGGATTGTGGTGATTTGATTTGTGTTGTGTTTTTTTACTTTTTGGAGTAGGGGTTGGGGGCTGGCTATGTTGGTGGTGGCCATTTTGAGGCATGGTCCTGGCCATGTGGATGGGGGTCAAGCGGCCATTTTGAAGGCAGGCAGTGAGCTTTGAGACATAGGCCTGCACCCATTGTGCCTTGCTTTCACCCATTGTGCCCAGGCGGAGTCAGGGGTACATGAAAGTACAACCCTCTCTGTGTGTGCTCTCTTGGATCAATGTTAAATTCCTGTTTTCCAAAAATTTAGCAAATCCTAATTTTGAAATTTCCATATTGTGTGGTGTGCACGTGTGTATTCATAAATGCCTACTTGCAAACTGTTTATTGAAGCGCTACATATGCAACATATATTTACTGATGTTCCTCTGTCTTCGTTTTGCCTTTAGGTGCACAAAACTCCGCATCGTCGTTGAGCATCAGTGCCAGGAAGAAGTCCTGCTGCGGCCTGTTGTTCCGACATCTGAAGAAGATGGCTCCAAAAAGAGGTGCCCGTAGGCAAGAAAGATGTCTCTACTAAGGAGAAGAAGAAGCAAGTGGCACCACTTACCAAGGAGACTGGTGGCTCAACCAATACATTTTTTGGAGAAAAACAACAAAAAAAACAAAGGCCCACCATGAGTGCTGCACAGGTAGCCTGTTTAGTTGTTGAATCACCAACGACCAGTGATGTTGGTTCATTGCAAGAAAGTAGCAGCACACCATCAACACAGGTTGTAACTCATCTCACAAGTACTATTCAACAACCAAAGCCGCAACAACAACTGCATGGGCTACTAGTACAAGCAGAAGTACATGCGCAAGGAGCTGTCCGAGAAGGAGCTGTCCGAGAAGGAGCTGTCCGAGAAGGAGCTGGCTGTGAAGGAGCTGGCCGAGAAGGAGCTGGCCGAGAAGGAGAAGGCCGAGAAGGAGAAGGCCGAGAAGGAGAAGGCCGAGAAGGAGAAGGCCGAGAAGGAGAAGGCCGAGAAGGAGAAGGAGAAGGCCGAGAAGGAGAAGGCCGAGAAGGAGAAGGCCGAGAAGGAGAAGGCCGAGAAGGAGAAGACCGAGAAGGAGAGGTCCATGGAGACTTGTAAGTAGAGGTCAGTGAAGATGCCCATGTAGTGGCGCATGGAGCGGTGCAAGTGTCCACAATGGTTGTTCTTCCAGAAGTAGGGGCACAGGAGGAAATTGACTTTGGAGCCGGGGTATCATGTCAGGAAGACGAAGACGCTCCTCCTGATGATTCATTTTCTCCCAGCTCCCCAGCAAGGAAAAGATCAAGGAGGGTGTGTAGAAGTTCCTCTTCAAGCCCCACTCCATCAGATGATGATCTGGATCTAGATTGGCAACCATCTCCGACGTCTGAGAGGGAGGCACACCATGAGCTGCGAAAGGTATCAAATGTTAAAAGGAAGGGCCCCGGAAAGCTCATACTTATGGATCCGAACGTCGGACTTGATGAAGTGGTGCATTCTGATGTTGTTGAACAGGATGACAGCAATGACCTAGTCATCACACATGTCAGTCCAGCCACACCGGCCATGCAGCAGACAGACATTTATACCCTATCCCGACATCATGCTGAGCGTGACCCTGGCGACGTGCCACTGGTAGCACCACCAACGCAGTCAAGTAGTACAACAAGTTCAACAAAACCTACAGCTCCCATATTTTCTCCCCAGAGGGGGACTCCATCCAGCTCAACTCCCTCAAGTAAGGTTGCTGCAATAATTGCACAACCCAGTAGATGTCTGCAAGGCTCATCCACCACTGCTTCATCTGGCATTGGCAGCAGTATCACCTCGTGCGGCAATACCAGAAGTTTCCAGTCCCCAGTTTGGAACTTTTTTAGTGTCCATGAAAAGTATGATAACATAGCCGTTTGTTGCATTTGTAAGACTAGAGTTAGCCGTGGTAAGACTGGTACCAACTATGGAACCGGAGGCCAGATAGGTCATCTTGAAAGAAAGCACGCTGTCGAATGGTTTCCGCACCTAGCAAACGTCAAGGGAAAGCGATCCCAAAGGGCAAGTGGCCAAAATATACCCATACTAGGTGTTTCATCTGAAGATGACGGGGAGATAGAAGAAGCGTCAGACATGTGTCCGGTTGCACCCAGTACCCCTGGCAGCACCACACCCTCCGTAACACATAGGAGGCACACTGAGAGTCTGGGAGACACACCAATGCGGAAAATGTCAACACTGATCAGAAGTGGGTCGAAGAAGGCATCAGCATCATCCCGTAAATTTGTCCAGCACACCATTTCAGCCATGTTCTCCTCAGATGTGCAATTTCAACGCAACCACCCAACTGTACGCCTGTATAACACTAAGCTGGCTAAAATGCTAGCGGTGGACCTTCTCCCTTTTTCGTTTGTCGAAGGTGTGGGTTTCCTTGAACTCGTGGCAACATTGGCCCCTAAATGGAAGGTTCCTGGCCGGTTCTATTTTGCCAGGGTTGCTGTTCCAGCACTACATAAAGAGGTGCTTGAGTTGGTGGGGGCAGCTTTGCAGAAGAGTGCTGTTCACACTATACACCTGACAACAGACATGTGGACCAGTTGCCAAGCCCTTGATTACATGTGCATCACTGCACACTGGGTCTCTTTTTCAGGGGTTATAAAACAGGTAAATGCAGGTAGTGACTTGGTCGAGATTTTTAAGGGTGCTCGTAAACATGCAACATTAGCCATGTTTGGCATGGAGAAAAGTCATACTGCAGTCAACATTTTGGCTGACTTTAACAAAAAGGTCTCGCAATGGCTGCCCCCAAGAAATTGCAAGGTTGGTTATGTTTCTACAGATAATGGCAGCAATGTAGTTAGGGCCATGGAGGACGGTTTCTATTTCAGAGTGCCGTGTTTGGCGCACTGTATCAACCTTGTTGTGCAAAATTTTTTGAAAAAAGAACTTGCAGTCGACAAAATACTGACCATCTGCAGAAGAATATGCACACATTTCAACCATTCTTTTAAGGCCCGGAAGGAGCTGAGGCGCAAGCAAAATGAACGTAGAATGCCAGTGAAAGCACTTATCCAGGAGGTGGCAACACATTGGAACTCAACCTTCTACATGCTTGAGCGTCTGCATGAGCTGTTTCCAGAAGTCAATGAGTATTTCTACAACCTGGGTGGTGATACAACAGAAATGATGCTAGCAGTGGAGCAATGGCAGCTAGTTAAAAGCCTGACAGACATGCTTCGTCCTTTTGAGGTCTTCACGCGTGACGTCAGCAGGGAGGACTGTTCTTTGAGCAAAGCTATCCCATTGTTGCTGAAGCTCGAGCACCAAGTCAAGGTGGTGTCTTCACAATTAAAGGACGTTGGAAAGAACGAAGCACATGAGTTGGCGCAGAGATTATTACAACGCCTAGTTAGCAATGAACGGCTTGTAAAAATCAAGAAACAACAGCACTACATTTGTGCTACTATTCTGGATCCACGTTACAAAAAGCCATTGTTTGGCAAAGTAATAATTCCTTTTGAAACATCGGATGTTACAGAGTACAAAGGTTGGCTAGCTCAGTCAGCCATTCGTTTTGAAAGAGAGCGGAAGGAAACTGTAGGAGAAGACAGTACTACTAGTGAATCAGCAGGCCATCAGGCGTCCCAAAAAAGCACTTCTGCATCTGTGCCTGTGGCAGAAGTGAGTGTCTTTTCCTCTGAGCCGTTAACCACACCAGCAACCGTATCATCTGCACCAGGCCCAGGCGATATGTCTGAAGCGGGTTGGCTAACTCAGCTAGGGTTTCCTTGTCCTAGAAAGGACACAGAAGTGCAAAGTACAGGAATCCGGGAGGACATTCTTTCAATGGTGCAGGCCTATCTGGATGACTCAACAGAGGTCAATATTACTGAGGACCCATTGGCGTATTGGCATGGGAAAAGAAAAATATGGCGAGAGCTCACCAACCTGGCTATCAATTACTTGTCTTGCCCACTCGCAAGCGTGTCCTCAGAACGTGTTTTTAGTTCTGCTGGTGGCATTGTGACTTCCAAAAGGTCCCGCCTCTTGCCCGCAAATGTGGAGCGGCTCACCTTGATAAAGATGAACCAGCACTTCATACCACCAGATTACAGAGTACGAGAATCCACGCAGGAAGAAGAGGACACCGACCTACCTGAGGAAAGTTCTCCTCAGTTACCAGAAGTAACCCCGACTGATGATTTAGCAGAGTATGAGGACGAGTTCTGCTTCCCTGACAGCGAGTTCTGAAAATGAGTCAATCATTCATTAATTGTAAATTTTAGTCCTCCTTATTCACTTTTATTCCTGTGTGTCTGTCTTTCTTTAGCAAGTGCTTCTTCACATTCCCAACAAAACTGTAATCAACCAATAAAACAACAAGCCCATCAACAGAACTGTCTTGATTTTGATGCCGCAGCATTCCTCAGGTTCACAACAGTTAGTTGACAAGAACTCAGTCCTGGTCATCTATCCTGAGTCCTCCTCCTCCAGACTCACCCTATCCATTACCCATAATGCTGATGCCTGGATTCTGCACAATGAAGAAACTTACGTTGACGAGTCCCCTAACGCCTTAGGACACTGTGAATTCCAGGTGGAGCCAGCCCTCAAACACAAATTACAGGTAAGATAAGCGTTTGGATGGGAGGTAGTATAATGGAGCATTCGGAGAGGCGAGAGAGTGACAGTGGTACTAGCAGTAAAGTCCCAGGGCTCTTGAATTAACAAACTCTGTGACAGGCATTTACTTTGGAAAACATTTGGCCTATTACACGTGAACCAACACGATGACAGTGTTCAGTAAAACGAACTTACTGCAAAACCACCACCCACCAGGCTCAAAAGTAGTAAAAAACAGGTATGCTCAGATAAAGTTTGAAAAAGTATATTTATATCCCTAACAAAATAATCTCCCGCAAGACCCTCCCTAACCCCAAATAAATAGTCCATCAAAAGTCCCCAAAAAACCCAACTCCCAATTCCCACCCCCCAAAAGTCTCTAAAAAAGGGGCAAGGGACACTCTACGGATGCAGGTTGTTCACTTTGGCCTCCAGGGCATCATGCCTTAGGGCCAGGGCATCATACTCCTCCCGGAGCATGGCGTGATCTAAGCGGAGGCCCTCCATCACCTTTTTGTACTCTTCCCATTTCTTGACCTCCGCCTCCAGGTTGGACACTCTGCGGAGTGCATGGCGCAAGCGAGCCTTTACAGTACTGTGAGGAGGTGCAGCCTTTGCTGCTCGGCGGTGGCGTCTTCCAGCACGGCTCTGGTTGGCTGGAGCACTGCGCTTACCGGCAGAACGTGGGGTCACGGAGGAGGATGCAGAAGATGTTACATTTGATGCACTTGAGTGCGTGTCGTCCCCCTCCATTTCCACCAGCCGGCGATATTGCGCAACAGTGGCATCCAGCCTCCGTTGCCGGGCCAGTACAGCCAGCATACTCCTGCTCGGTTTTGCAGTTTTAGTATTACCAACTATATGAAGAAAGAAAGACATAATCTGTAACGAATGCTCTTTAAAAATATGATTAACACAAAATGATTCAGCAGGAAGTTGTGTCACAGTACAACTAGCAACTAGCCAGCGCAGTACAAATCTATTCAGGCCAGTATCATGGGCGTCTGCATGGAGGGGCAAGGTGGGGCGCTTATGGTTTGGTGCTCTTTCATATGAAAGAGATCTGGCAGAAGTGAGTGACTTTTCCTCTGAGCCGTTAACCACACCAGCAACCGTATCATCTGCACCAGGCCCAGGCGATATGTCTGTTTCCCTCTCTCTCTCTCTCTCTCTGTCTCCCTCTTTCTGTCTCCCTGTGTCTCCCTCTACCTCGCTGTCTCTCTCTCTCTGTCTCCCTCCCTAACCCTCCCTCTGGCTCCCTCCCTCTCTCTCTCTCTCCTTCTGTCTTCCTCTCTCTCTGCCTCTATCTGTCTGTCGGTCCCAGCCTGCTGTAATTACCATATTGTAATTTGTCACTGGGCCAGCACTGGATACACATCATATGATATCTAAGAGTCAGATAGTACCATGATCCAGCTTACCTGTACTCGCCACCACCACTGCCTGCTTCCTCACAGTCTGATTGTCCTCTGGCGCCGCATTCTCCATAGAGTAGTCCTCAGACTCGGAGTCGATCACGATCACGTCCGAGCTGGCCCCGCCACCAGATGTTCCACCTAAATAATATATTTAAGACTGTTAGATTACACCACTCACTAGGTTTAGGAATGAAGAAATTTGAAAACAACAGAAAAAATAATTGACTGTCTACTCTAGTCTAAAGTAAAAATGTCCCTCCTTCCAGGGAAGGCTGTTGTCTTGCTTCTTTTTTTTGTCACAATTGATGAATGCTTGCTTAATTTTAACACACATCATTTTTCTCTGAACAGACAGACGCTGGACTTCTAAGGACAAGAGCAACATCAACTTCAAACCAGGTGAAAGCTCGGCTCGACCACAAGAAATGTGTTCCATTACTCATCAACTCAGCACCAAGCACTTTTCCTTTTCCAGCTAACTTTATTTTAATATATGTGTTTACTTTTACTTTTAATAAAGCTTTTAAACTTGAATAGACTCTGTGGTTTTTGGTCCTCCAGACTAGAGTGACTGAGCGAAAGGTTTTGTAATTTTTGCAAGGAGGAGTCCGTGCCGCTGACACTACCAGGTTTATACAGTGTGCCAAACACACCACTCTGAAATATTATGACTCTGGTCTTTGGTGTCCATAGTTTGGTTTGTGGAGAATTGTCCCTGCAAAAGTAGTATTATTGATTTTGCTCCTATCTAAACACTATTTCGAAAAAATTAAATTAGGAACGCTTGGACAACAATAGGTCCTCTATATTTAAATGAAAACTTACTGGGGCCAGCAAAGGAGCACTCGCCGCCCTGGCCTGCATCCTCCTCCTTTGGAGCCACTGCATCCACTGTTTCTGTCCGCTTGCCCCTGGGCGGACCTGACGTACAACATGAAAGAAAGAACAGAAAAAATTGATGATTGCTGCTTGTCGATGTCCTTGTCAACCAAATCAAACATTTAGAAAGAACAAGAACCAACTATTTCAGCCAAAAAGAGGGCTACAAAGGAAGGACTGCACCTGAGCCTCTACTCTAGGGGCAGATTTACAAGCCCCTTGCAGCTCTTTTGCTCCGTTCTTGCGTCACTTTTGTGACGCAGCGCCACAACAAGAGAGGCGCCATGGTGTGGCGTATATTAACAACGTGACGCATATGGGAGATGCATCCCATTCTAAAGCCCTGCGCCATAAGGGAGCGTTCCAGCACAAGGGAGGGCGTTCCTGCGCAGGAACGCATGCTAAAAGTGGCTATGGGGAATAGATAAAATTTCAATCAGTCATTTAGGACAATGATGCGTCACTGAAACCCTGCGCCTGCATGAAGCAGACTTACGGCTTGACGCAGCATTGCTGGAGCTGCGCCATCGTTGCAACGCAACTCCATCAATGAGCCGCCTTTACGGCACCGATGCGTAACGCTTCGGTGACGTTTTGGCACCATGGCGTGCCGCATTGAAAATACAAACACAACAATGATGGACAGAATGTGGATCAATGTCACACATTCACCCCAGTCCAAGGATCTGGGCCCAAATCCATCGTTTTTCCACTCCACACCACCCTGGGTTAGACAATGGCGATATGCAAATCAGCGCTGACCCTGTGCCCCATGGGAACAGTCCAGTCCGAACTACAGAAGCCATGTCCTTCCCAGAACGGAATCAAGCATCCGAGGACCGGCCCGGTTTCGAGGTAACACCTCTCATCAGCCCGGCTAGCTTGAATCCAGTGGTGTGGAGTGCCTGGGACTCAGGTCTGAGCATCCCCAGTACACTTAGAGCGGTAATTGCAAACACAACAATGATGGACAGAATGTGGATCAATGTCACACATTAACCCCAGTCCAAAGATCTGGGCCCAAATCCATCGTTTTTCCACTCCACACCACCCTGGGTTAGACAATGGCGATATGCAAATCAGCGCTGATCCTGTGCCCCATGGGAACAGTCCAGTCCGAACTACAGAAGCCATGTCCTTCCCAGAACGGAATCAAGCATCCGAGGACCGGCCCGGTTTCGAGGTAACACCTCTCATCAGCCCGGCTAGCTTGACTCCAGTGGTGTGGAGTGCCTGGGACTCACGTCTGAGCATCCCCAGTACACTTAGAGCGGTAATTGCAAACACAACAATGATGGACAGAATGTGGATCAATGTCACACATTCACCCCAGTCCAAAGATCTGGGCCCAAATCCATCATTTTTCCACTCCACACCACCCTGGGTTAGACAATGGCGATATGCAAATCAGCGCTGACCCTGTGCCCCATGGGAACAGTCCAGTCCGAACTACAGAAGCCATGTCCTTCCCAGAACGGAATCAAGCATCCGAGGACCGGCCCGGTTTCGAGGTAACACCTCTCATCAGCCCGGCTAGCTTGACTCCAGTGGTGTGGAGTGCCTGGGACTCACGTCTGAGCATCCCCAGTACACTTAGAGCGGTAATTGCAAACACAACAATGATGGACAGAATGTGGATCAATGTCACACATTCACCCCAGTCCAAAGATCTGGGCCCAAATCCATCGTTTTTCCACTCCACACCACCCTGGGTTAGACAATGGCGATATGCAAATCAGCGCTGACCCTGTGCCCCATGGGAACAGTCCAGTCCGAACTACAGAAGCCATGTCCTTCCCAGAACGGAATCAAGCATCCGAGGACCGGCCCGGTTTCGAGGTAACACCTCTCATCAGCCCGGCTAGCTTGACTCCAGTGGTGTGGAGTGCCTGGGACTCACGTCTGAGCATCCCCAGTACACTTAGAGCGGTAATTGCAAACACAACAATGATGGACAGAATGTGGATCAATGTCACACATTCACCCCAGTCCAAAGATCTGGGCCCAAATCCATCGTTTTTCCACTCCACACCACCCTGGGTTAGACAATGGCGATATGCAAATCAGCGCTGACCCTGTGCCCCATGGGAACAGTCCAGTCCGAACTACAGAAGCCATGTCCTTCCCAGAACGGAATCAAGCATCCGAGGACCGGCCCGGTTTCGAGGTAACACCTCTCATCAGCCCGGCTAGCTTGACTCCAGTGGTGTGGAGTGCCTGGGACTCACGTCTGAGCATCCCCAGTACACTTAGAGCGGTAATTGCAAACACAACAATGATGGACAGAATGTGGATCAATGTCACACATTCACCCCAGTCCAAAGATCTGGGCCCAAATCCATCGTAGTTCGGACTGGACTGTTCCCATGGGGCACAGGGTCAGCGCTGATTTGCATATCGCCATTGTCTAACCCAGGGTGGTGTGGAGTGGAAAAACGATGGATTTGGGCCCAGATCTTTTGACTGGGGTGGATGTGTGACATTGATCCATATTCTGTCCATCACTGTTGTGTTTGCAATTGCCGCTCTAAGTGTACTGGGGATGCTCAGACGTGAGTCCCAGGCACTCCACACCACTGGATTCAAGCTAGCCGGGCTGATGAGAGGTGTTACCTCGAAACCGGGCCGGTCCTCGGATGCTTGTTTCCGTTCTGGGAAGGACATGGCTTTTGTAGTTCGGACTGGACTGTTCCCATGGGGCACAGGGTCAGCGCTGATTTGCATATCGCCATTGTCTAACCCACGGTGGTGTGGAGTGGAAAAACGATGGATTTGGGCCCAGATCTTTTGACTGGGGTGGATGTGTGACATTGATCCACATTCTGTCCATCACTGTTGTGTTTGCAATTGCCGCTCTAAGTGTACTGGGGATGCTCAGACGTGAGTCCCAGGCACTCCACACCACTGGATTCAAGCTAGCCGGGCTGATGAGAGGTGTTACCTCGAAACCGGGCCGGTCCTCGGATGCTTGTTTCCGTTCTGGGAAGGACATGGCTTTTGTAGTTCGGACTGGACTGTTCCCATGGGGCACAGGGTCAGCGCTGATTTGCATATCGCCATTGTCTAACCCAGGGTGGTGTGGAGTGGAAAAACGATGGATTTGGTCCCAGATCTTTTGACTGGGGTGGATGTGTGACATTGATCCACATTCTGTCCATCACTGTTGTGTTTGCAATTGCCGCTCTAAGTGTACTGGGGATGCTCCGACGTGAGTCCCAGGCACTCCACACCACTGGATTCAAGCTAGCCGGGCTGATGAGAGGTGTTACCTCGAAACCGGGCCGGTCCTCGGATGCTTGTTTCCGTTCTGGGAAGGACATGGCTTTTGTAGTTTGGACTGGACTGTTCCCATGGGGCACAGGGTCAGCGCTGATTTGCATATCGCCATTGTCTAACCCAGGGTGGTGTGGAGTGGAAAAACGATGGATTTGGGCCCAGATCTTTTGACTGGGGTGGATGTGTGACATTGATCCACATTCTGTCCATCACTGTTGTGTTTGTAATTGCCGCTCTAAGTGTACTGGGGATGCTCAGACGTGAGTCCCAGGCACTCCACACCACTGGATTCAAGCTAGCTGGGCTGATGAGAGGTGTTACCTCGAAACCGGGCCGGTCCTCGGATGTTTGTTTCCGTTCTGGGAAGGACATGGCTTTTGTAGTTCGGACTGGACTGTTCCCATGGGGCACAGGGTCAGCGCTGATTTGCATATCGCCATTGTCTAACCCAGGGTGGTGTGGAGTGGAAAAACGATGGATTTGGGCCCAGATCTTTTGACTGGGGTGGATGTGTGACATTGATCCACATTCTCTCCATCACTGTTGTGTTTGCATTGAAAATACGGCGCACCATGGGTGGTGCTGGCGTGCCTCACACTTTGCAGGGATGCGCAGGTAATTGCTAATCTGACACTTAGGGGCATACTTACGAGTTCTGAGCTGGACACCTCCAGATGTGCACCAGAACAAATGTGTAACGCAAAACTAACCTTGCGTCACGGCAGATGCGCCGCAATTACAATGCGGCAAACCCTGGCGCAAGGGTAGGCAGATGCGTGACGCATCTCGTGACGAAAGAGGGGTGCATCTCTAGAGTCGCGTCGCAGCCGCGATGCAACTCTAGCAATGCTCAGGGCTGCCCAATACTCAACATACCGCATCAGTCCTTACGCCTGCTTCAAGCAAGCAGGCATAAAGAATTGACATAGCAGCGTCGCGGAAGTGCCTGCGTTAAATCTTGTAGATTTCACGCAGGCACTTTTGCGAGGCGCACATCTGCCTGACCGCCACCCCCCCCCCCCTCCCCCTGCGTGGGAACGCTCCCATTGTGGCGCAGGCCCAGGTCTTAACGTGGCGCATCTCCCTATATGCATCACGTTGTACATGACTCGCAGGGATGCGCCACGTTTACGTCGCTGTGCGTCAGGTAAGGCAGCGTAAACGTGGCGCAAGGGGCTTGTAAATCTGCCCCTTTGTGTCTAGCATTACGCAGTTCTGTAAAGTACACTCATACATTACTCAGCCCAAATAAATGAACACAAAATAGAAAACAAATAAGTAGTGGCACCGCCACAGAGAAGGAGAGCAGTGCACCTGAAATGCACAGAAGATTTTGAAATATTAATTTACCTCTCCTATCAATGTAATCAGCAGCATTATTGCTCTTTGTAAAAAAGTTAAAGCAAACATTTGCAATATTATATAACACACAGAGCAGGAGAAAAAACAGAGTAGTGACGAGTGATGAAAAAATTGCTACTACTACTCACCAAGCCCGGGGACCTCCACTCCCAGCAGGTCGAGCAGGTCGTGCTCCCGGTCCAGGATATCGGTCCAGCGGTGGGTCACCTGATTATAGGTGCGCTGGACCCCCGTGATGTTAAAAAGGGCCCGGCACACCTGCCCCCACCGCTTCCATCGCTCCTGGCTGTTGGTGTAACCGGCAGCGATCCTGCCGCCTGCCGCGATGGTCCTGGGGAGACGGCGCTGCACATAATAAACCAGTGAGCCCACCTCCTCAGGGCTGAAGATCTCCCGGGGCACCACCATTTCCGCCCTCAAGCGGCCACACGGGAGCCGGGCACGGGCTGCGGTGCCCGTCTTGGGCAGCTTGACTGCTGTCTTCACCATGTTCTGGACAGGTAAGGAGATAAAATGAAAAAGAATAAGAGTAGAGAAGAAGGAAATAAAAGTTTAAAAAAGTAGTTGAAAAGTAAACAAAAGTAGACTAAAACACAAAAATATAGACCTATAAAACAAGAGGGATAGAAAAAAAGTTTAATAGATCAAAAAAAAAATAAAACAAGCAAAGGATGGCAGAGATATACAGAGGATAGAAACACCATGCCCAGACACATAGGAATGAATGAAAAACAAGATGGCCGCCCGAACACGTGCGTGTAAGTAAGTTCGCACGCGATTTCTCTCGCGAACTCGTGCGAACTTGTATTCGCAAGGCGCTCATCGCGCGAGATTACACATAGCGGGCGGAAACGGAAATACGTCACGCAAACAAAATGGCGGCGCCCGTACTCAACCTTGGGGTAACTCGCACGAGTTCGCGGCTTACACGATCGATTTCGCACGACGCCGCGCCTCGCGAATAGGGCGAAATTACTGAAAAACGAGTTTTGCAAAACCAACAAGCAGGTGCAAAAGTTCGAGCTCATCATTTGTAACCATTTACCTGTAGTGCTTCCTGAAGGGGCCCTCCAGAATCCGGTTGCCTACTTGCAACTATTGTGTGACCCTGCTCTGACAGTCACAGAATAGTTACAAGTATGCCATTGCATCCTGTTAAAAAAAATTTACAATGCAACAAAAAGGAAAGGGAGCAGACAAGCAGGTGCCAGCCTTCATTAATGTCAGTTGAGGCAGGGCAGGTGTTGCGGTTTGCATAACTTAAAGCGCTTAGCAGGTGTGCTTTGCTTTGCCTCAATAATGTACACTCACTGGTCAATCAGAGGGTGTTGTGATGACACCGAGGGTGGCATGGGTGTGCCAGCCAGAGGGTGGCATGGGTGAACCAGAGTGCCAGTGTTGACAGAGGATGGCAGTGCTTTGCTTTGCCCCAATAATGTACACTGGTGAACCAGAGGGTGCTGTGATGACACAGAGGGTGACATGGGTGAGCCAGAGGGTGGCATGGGTGACCAAAGAGAGTGCCAGTGGTGACAGAGGGTGGCAGTGATGAAGAAAGCCTTGCAAACAGGCTGGGCACGTAGAAACAACAAGTTCGCAAAACTGGCGACCCGACAAGTAAGTTCGCAATTTGCGAAATTGTACAAAACCCTCGCGAACTTGCAGAAACCCGTGCGAACACACCCCCCCAAAAAAATACGCAAATCCGCGAGAATTCGCGGAATTTGCGGATTTTCACAATCCGCAAATACGCAAATCCACCATTTCGCGGATTGCGAATCCGCAAAATCCGCCCATGCTTAATGAAATGAACTTCGATAATAAAATACATCTGTACAATGTACAGAGGCTACCTCACAATGCTATATATTTTTACTTGCCTTAACTGACAATGATTATAAAGGATAAGGGGCCTCATTTATAAGGAATTAGCATAGGGCAGCACCAAAGTCTTCTTGCTGTGCTGCCCTACCTCAATGTGAAAGGGCGGAAATGCACTATATTTATGAAATATGGTGATTTCCTGTCCTTTCTCACTGTACTGGCGCACAATTTGCTGCAGGTGTGTGTCTCCATTGCAGACACGATTGTTTTTGTGCATAAGGGACGTCTTCCTGCACAAAACCAATCTTGAGAGGTGTTTTTCCCTGTTCTATGTGTACTGCAGAATGCAACACACATAGATAGAGGAAAAAACGAGGAGGAACGAAAACATTTCGGCTTGTTACTCCTGCTCTATGGAGGCATAATGATTTGGCACTGCTCCAGGTTTACCTTATTTTGTAAATCTGGGGCAGGGTCAAAATCCATAGGTGTTGTGTGGGAACACCCTCTGCAATGCCCATGGAACACCTCCTTCACACAGAGAGAGGCAACGCAGCCCTATGCGCTTACCTTGCCTTACTCTGTATCCATGAGGCCATGCAAAGCCATGCAGGGTGGCTTTGCGTCCCCTCATAAATATAATTCAGATGCCTATGTCACCGGAGCGTCACAAAAATGATGCTCTGGTGGCACAGGCCTCTTGCAAATAAGTCCCAATGTTAACAGAGCTTTTGTAGAAAATTATTCACAAACGCATCAGGGCACCACATTCCATTTGCAAAATCTCATTTGCAGAACTCAGGGTGCAGAATATCGGCCTTTGCTTCCTTATATTTCCCATCCTTTTTAGTTGCTTTTTTGATATTTTCTGTAAGCAGCCTGAATGAAAATGCTACTAAATTGACCCACAACATTTCAGAATGGCTGAACTCTGCAGCACATTTGACGACGTAGATGTATTCGTTAATGCCAAAGCATCCAGGTTGATGCGTGAAGGAAAACAGGTGACAGGCGCTCTGGAAGAAAGGCACAGAGCGCGAGGAAAACTGCACCTGCGTTACATTGTACAGATGAAAGTGTACAGAGGGTCATACGTCGGAACAGCACACATTCACGCAAGACATCCAAGGAGACTTTTTCCTCATTTTTCAGCTGTGTCATAATGAAAACATACCACCAAAGGTCAGCTTGTATATATAGAGCGGCGCAGAGAAAGACCTCCGGATTACCGTCACTTAAGACCCTCTCGAAGCAAGAATGGCCTGCACAAAAAGCTTTCAAATGCCTGGCCTTTTACGACTTTTCTTTGCACAATATTCAATCAGCTTCCATCGACAGGAAAAGGGAACAAACCAAAACAATCAACATAGGCATCTGGATTGGTATTTCCAACTGAGCTGGTTAAAGTTCAAATGTTTGCGATTCCTGCAAAATCCTCTTTCTCTGAATGTGTCTTAAAATAACTCTGAAACCGAGGCAGGAGAATAAGGTGTTTCTTCTACGATGTACAATAGAGCATGTAACACTATTAAATGGTTGTAAAAACAATAAAAAACAACACAGTAAAAAACAAAATAGCAAAATCCAGGTATCTGAAAAAGAGTTCATTTTAAGGTGAAATCCATAAGTGAGGGCACCCAAGAGGCTGGAAGGGCACAGTCACTCGTTCCTGCTGTGAAGGAAAACAAAATCTGTCCCCAAAAAATGTGATTCCTGCTATTTTTCAAAGAATCAATAGCACCGAATTCTAATGTATACTTATTCTTTCACATTAGCTTGACCACAAAGAGACAAAAGACAAGCAACAGCATCGCTGATAAAGATATATGTAACATCTAATCAAACATGATTAGTGGTCACAGACTCACTTTTGCAGTCAAAACCCGGGCAATGAGCTTCATACTTTACATCTTCAGCATGACCAGATGTGCTGCGGAAGCACAGAAAGGCCATGCCAGGCACATCTCATTTGGTGCTGGTATTTTATATATATTATTCATTGAAGTGTTGACATTGGTGATTGTGCCAGCATCATGGCAAGGAAGCATATTGCAGCCCATGTATAAAAGTGGTCCGGTTGCCAATCCTACCAATTACCGATTAATTTCGTTGACTGATGTTGATGCAAAGGTGTTTGCTTTCATTCTGTTGAAAGAATTGGAAAATTGGGAAACGCAGGAAAACATTATTTCATTTAATCAAACTGGCTTTCGGAAAGGCCAATCCACCACTACCAACCTGTTTCACTCTAACATTACTTGCTGAGTGGGCTTTCTTAAATAAACAAAATGTATACATTGGTTTTATTGATTTAAAGGCAGCCTTCGACTCTGTGCCTCAAAACCTGTTATGGAAAAAATTGTTAGGTCGGGCATCCCAGGGAAATAGTTGAAGGCTATAATTTTTTGTATACGGATACCTGGGTTCAAGTCAGGTTGGGTGATGGTAATCCCTTATCAAGAAAAATCAAAACATATAATGGCCTAAAGCAAGGCTGTGTTCTTGCTCCCTGCCTTTTTAATTTATTTTTATCAGATATTTCTCAACACCTGGATTATATTAATGCACATGTTCCTAGGCTGGGTACAAATCAGCTACTTTCAATATGCTGATGATACTATCCTCGTGAGCCATACTCATTTTGGCCTACAAAGACTTATGAACTCCTTTGATGATTATACACAATTAAATGGCCTTGAACTGAATGTTGAAGAAAAACAAAGTCATGAAAATTGGTTCTGTTAAACAGAAGTTCAATTCATGGACTGCCAGTGCAGGCCCAATTGAAGTTGTTAATATGTATAGATGTCTTGGGGTGGTGTTCAATAACCGAGTATCCTCCAAATTCCATTTGAAGGACCTAAGGGCTAAAACTGTTACCTTAATTCATGCTTTTAAATGCTCAGAAAAATCACTGAATTGTCAATCATATGACTTCATTTGTAAAGTCATCTAAGCTAAGTTACAACCAACCCTCTTTTTTTTTTTGAAGAGGGAATAGATTACTTTATTACTTTATTTGTCTTGCGATAGCAGCAACGTCGGATGGTTGCTTCAAGGCACAAGGAATACAATAGATATAATCATTTGTGCATAGGACCTTAAAGGGGCCTACGCACGACAGCACAAAACTTCAACAGATAACGGCAAATGTAACGGACAGTGTGAGGGGAAGCATAGCTACCCCCATCCAGGAACAGTATAAACTGTAATGCAAAAAGGCAGCAACAGTTCAGAGGTAGAGTGTCAGTGAAGGGAGCTGGACTTCTATCCATCGGAGCACCTTGGAGCAGACAAGCGTCCAACCATAGATGTGTGAAATCAGTCCACAGAGCTTTGTATAGAAGGGAAAGGTTTGACAACAACAAGATTTGGGTATTGAGTCAAAAAGGGAAAACAATATTCAATTATATATACACACACACACAGACATCAAAACAACAGGAAAGTGGTGAATGCAAAATACAGCAAGTGCATAATGACATAAAAATATAGATATCATGACAGCAAACATTACCCTCCAAGACAAGGGGAAGCAAACCGGAGAGCCTTTACTCTGTGATGGAATGTGATGGATTTTACCCTGGAGGGACTGACCGCTGGACATTAGAAACTCATTCAGCTAAAAGGGTATATGCCTTAGGAGGCACCATGCTTAGAAGAAAGTGTTAACTCTGTGGAGGAGATGGTCTTTTACTGCGGTCATTGTTTAAGGCATGGTTTTAACAGAGCACAACAAGGAAACCGATAGTCTGGGGCCGATGAGATGCGATGAAGCCTTGATCTAGGATCCACAGCTTGTTTTCAGTCCATGAGCCTAACACACAGAATATAGGAAGCTCCCTCTCTACCAGCTGGTACAGTGCTCTTTCAGAGGGGCTGATTCCAACTCTTCCTCAAACACAGCGACTGCATGTGCTATCACTGTTGCAGTCCGGTCTCTCTTGCATTTAGTTCCAGTTGGATTCTGCTCTATGTGCTCTACTGTGGGCAGTGCTTACAGGCAGTTATCCTTGGGTAGTGGACTGTATTTATTTTATGCGACTTGCACAAGTAGAGGCTTCACGTTCAGACGGGTAAGAGGGCAATGTGGGTATTTCTTTTCATAGAGTGGACCGGTTAGGCAGGACAGTCCTCTACTGCCACCCATTTCTCTGAATTTGGAGGATGTTCTTCCAGATAATGTTCTGCAGCAGGTGGAGTCGGGAGTTTGTGCTTCTGAGGTGGACACAATTGATTCACAAAGTCACCCATTAGACTGGGGGTTGTAGGAATAGAAGGAGGCTTTGGGAAATACACTTGGAGCATTAAAGAAATCTTGTCTATGGGGAGTATTTAACTCAGTCGTGTTTTCAAAGCCTTGAGGCACATGCAGTAGCCCCACCCCCGCAGGTTAAACAATTGCCACATTCAGTCCAGTGCAGGAAGGCTCATGTGCTACGGAAACCTCCGGGAAGCAGAAGTTACACCTCCGGGATGATGTGATCCATTGTGGATTTCAGCAGGTTTGATGACATCTTTTTCACCATGTGCTCATAGATCACGCAGGGAATGATGGTGACTGTGATGACGTCTCAGCCGGTGGTCAGAATATCTCCCACCTGACTGTCCTTGAGTTCAATGACATTCTGCCCGTTCACCTCACATAGGTAATGGTGGGTCAGCAGCCCGTTACTCACTGCAGAACTGTCTTTCACGATGGAGCATGGCATGATGGTGGCTCCTGTGACTGGAAACAACATTGGCTTGTGCAGAGCAGAGATTAAGCAGGGCCTCAGGGAGGTGATTATGTGCAAGGACGAGAACAGCAAGATGGGCCTTATTGGAATCGACAATGGTATATTTGTCCAGTTGGTCCAGGCCAATTCTCCTGCATCCCTCGTTGGCCTGCTCTTTGGAGACCAAGTTCTGCGGATTGATGGGCAAGACTGTGCCGGCTGGAGCTCAGACAAGGTCCATAAGGCTTTGAAGAAGGCATCGCAGGATCCGATCAGCATGATTGTACGAGACAGACCCTTCCAGCGAATGATCACCATGCACAAAGACAGCACGGGACATGTTGGCTTCATCTATAAGAAAGGGAAGATTACCTCCATCGTGAAAGACACAACCAACCCTGTTATATGGTTCAACTATCACCAGAGGGAAAGATGCGAAGGTCCTGGACCTATTGGTTGTCAAAGTCTTCAATGCAACTTTTGGGATTGCCAGTTCAGTAGGCCAAGCAGGAATAAAATTAGAGTTTGGTCTCCAGAGACAGTGCCTGGTATCAAAAAGAACATTTCTGAAATGTATGGTCGCTATGTCTTCATCAGCCTCTGCATCCTTAGGGAACATTTGCTGTTTGGTAATAGATAAGTCTGCCTATACTGCTAAATGGAGATCCCATATTTTAACCTCCCTAAGGGATATTGGTCTGCCAATAGCACTGCAAGATCTGAAAATGCTCAATCATATGTTAATTTAAAACAAAACGGATCAAAGCTGTGTCCCTCAAGCTGGACAAAAACGCATTAGCAGGAGAAAATTATGCCTGGTATGTGAATAATTCATGCCAATCCCCACGCATTCAGCCATATTTGACTGCTTATTTCTCAGGCCACGTTGGACGAGGACGAGTGGCTGAGCAGGGTGGTGCGGCTCCCCCCTCTCCTAGCCTCTCTCATCGCCCCCCTTGGCATCTGCTCTGCTCTGCGCTGGCATCTGCTCTGCCACTGCCACTGCTCCCCCTGCTTACCCTGCTTCCCACTATCCTGTTACCGCAATTGCCGCATATTGCGAAAATCTGTAAAATCCTGTAACAGCCCGACAACCCTGAAATCCTCACATCTGCACAAACTGCACAACTGTCTACTTTTGCCCTGCCCCACCTAACCTCGGAAACAGGCGGCTGTTCGGAGGAGACAAGGGAGAGCGAAAGCGATTCCCCCCAGTGAAGTCCGGCAATGGTCGTGTAAGCTTCTCCCGGCGAATCGCTGTAGGACATTCGTGGCGCCCAGGAGCGGAACGCCGAGGGGGGAATGTCGAAGAAAGGGGCGAGAGGAGCCTGAGGCCCCCTGCTAGTCCTGTGAAAGAGATTCATCGTCGTGTAAGCGAATCATAAGGGAAACCATCTGCACCTGCAATCACAACATAGCGATCTCTGGGGGCCCCGGCCTGAATCAAGGAAAAGGCCTTACAGGGTCACTCTGCTCAACAGAGAACCGGTGAGCGAGGCTGCCGTTAGAGGCTGCTGCAAAGTAAGAGCCCGGGGGGTAGTGGGCTAGGCTGGTCTGACTAGGTCTGATCCTGCCGGTGGCCTCCCCCTGCGTGCTCCGCTCGCTTTTGTTCTCGCTCTTGCTGCCTCCCAGCTGGTCTCAGCTAGCCTCTACCAAAGGCTGCGGTCGCTGGGAGAAACTCCGGCCCTATTTAAAACTGAGGGCACTACACTTTAAGACGCTACAACCACCTCCGCATCTAGGAGATACCCCCGTTGCACTCACGACTAGTTACATCCTAACTACGGTCCTACTAGAATGCGCACCAGGAGCTGTCTCCAATTGCAATCCACACATCGTCCACATAAGTCTGCCAAGCGCCAGAAATCAAAGCTGTTGTATCCCCAGGAGGCAGGTCGTGGTCACCAATCCCCCTCCCGCCCATTGCAACTGGAACGAACGGAAGAGGTTGTCGAATTGCTCTCAAGTGCCTCAATGGAAATCCCTAAGACCGGAAACGCGCCAATCGGCCTTTTTGCGCAAACGGCGCAAACGGCTTGCTTTTCGCACTCGCCAAAAGAAAAAATCAGTGGGTCCGCTGATATCAGAGATCACTTTCCCCGGATGGGCAAATTGAAAAAAGCTGATCCTCATTGCCCTCGAAATAAGAACATGAACTCACAACAACAATTTATAAACTCCTCAATGTCCGCTAATCCGATGTCTCTCTACCCAGAAATAACCATTTGCCGCAAGACTATAGTCTCTGACTCAGTTACCATACCAGTGAATGCACAAGCTAACTCACCGGGTAGTCAACCCCTACTTTCGTTACCGCTATCCCTCCCCCCCCCTCCCTCAGAAGAATATTGTCTCCAATCAAGTATAAGCAAACCATCTGATGCGTCATCACCTATGTCAATGTCTGCTTTCCCCGTCCCATTGCACGTTAATGGCCTCGTTATCGCTTCTGACGTAGAGAAAGAAAACTCATTCTCTCAGCCGGGAAAAGAGAAAGATAATGTCAAAACCATGGCACGTACCCCAGTTGATTCTATAATTTGAATTTCATCATCACACTCCTCGATTCAATCATCAAAGATCTTAACCCAGCAAAGTCTATTACCGCATGAAAATATGACAAATTTGCCAAAGGGCGTACCAAATGACTGCATTCAAAAACGTAGCTTTGACTTTCTATCACAAACATCTACCCCCAATCCTAATGGGGTACCTCATTTCTCTCCCTTCAGCAACACTGCCCCACCTGAGGCGTCGATCAAAGCAAGTCCTTCTATAGCTTCACCTGCAATCTTTAACAACGCTAAAACCGGAATTAAAGACTACTGTCTCAATTACGACCCTAACAAAAATCCTCAAAAAGACCAAACTCACTTCTCTATCAATTCGTCTTTTGCCTGTAATCAGCCTATTGAAAACAATCCCTACCGGGCAGACCTTAGACAAGGGCATTCTCAAGTTAGTCCAGGAACGTCAAAAGTTGAAATGCTTCTTGCAGCCACTAACCAAGCTCTGAACTCTATGGCTAATGCTACCCATATTCACGCGGATAAATTGGAGACACAGATAATCATTCTGCAATTATTAGCAGACTCCATAACGGATATAGACTCTAAACTGGAACAGCTAAACTCACTGATACGACGAGCTCAAAAAAATGCCGGACAAAATTACAACCCCGCAGTACATTCAAGTCAGAAACTGTCTGCAAGTACAACCTCGCATCCTAATCATGCTCTGACAAACTGTATCTGTGAGCCTTTAATAAAAAAACTTGAATCCTTGCCCGAAATAATGTCTACTTTAATAGAAGATTTAAAGATAAAGTCTCAAACTATACCACAGAAAACAAGCTCCCCAACTCAACTCCAAACCCTAGAAACCTCACGTACAGCAAAATTAAACCTCAACAATTCAGTCAGCCCTAGTGATAATTATAATACCTTAAAACTGGACCAACAACGACTTAATGCCACAATAAATACCCATCTTGATCAACCATCTACCACAATAAGCTCTTCCATGCCTTTAATTGAGACCAAACAAACTCTAAAGGAAGGAACCTCGATGTCCAGAAAGAACAAGAAAAAACGGAAGAAACTAAATAAAGCAAAAAAAAAGAGCAACGCATTACTGCAATGGCTTGGAACAAACACGAGGGGCCCCCCTACAAACCGGGCAGAGGAGCCAAAAAAATCAAGAGACTTGCGAAAAGTCACCACTGAATACATGAAGTCACCTCCAAGTCCCCCGCAGAAATTATTAGCCCCAAAAGAGAACAAAGTAGTTACCAACAGCAGTAATAATAAAAAATCTTGTAGTAATCATCCAATTCAAAACGAGAAATGTATTGAATTAGCAACTAAAAGCCCCTCTGCTGTCGCTAGTGCAAAAAGCACATCTACTATCGAAGACCTAGGACAAATAAAAAGAACTGCTATTGTAGAAATGGTATTACCAAGAACTGACGGAAAACTAACCGACAATGGGGTTACAATAGAGGACGCTGGTTCCGACAATAAGACACCCCTCACTCAAGAACTTGTTACGAGCAATCTGCCAACAAGTAACCGCGCTTCGACTTTAAAATCTACTATTCAAGAAAACCTAGAGCACTTAGGCATCGAAATGCCCCTGACAGATCTTCTATTCTGTAGCCCCAACCAGGCACATTCACGCAAAGACAATACTAACAACCAAGAATATCGACCTACACAGCCGCAAAATACACACAAAAAAAAGTACTATTAAACCCGGAATATGAATCTCAGGGTAAATGGGATATTCTAAACAGGGGAAACATTCTAAAGCTATGTCAACACCTCTCTGGCTTAGAAAGTGTCAACTCAGCGGACATTGAAACAGTGGCCTTTATGGACCCTGCTTCGGGCCAGAAAAATGAGTCAACCATGGTAACCTTTTTCAACCCAGATCTGGCCGCCACACTATTGAAGAACGCAAAGCAATTGAGTGAATGGGGCATTCATGCTAGCTTTTATACCACCATCAATTATCCAACCTTTCAAAAAATATCCCTGAACTCCCACTGACCAACAACAACATTAGTTCTGATTTAAATTTGGAAGGGAGCAAACGGCAGCTCCCCCCGTTGCTACGCGGCCATAGACAGGAGTCTAAGGCTGCACCATGGATCGATACTCCGCTTCAAGTGATAGCCACAACAACAGGTGGTCCACGTAAATTCGTAATTTAAATCAAATAAATCTCAAGATTGGTCATGGCTTTCCAAGGCCTTAGGGTAATGTGCAGATAATCCAGCAGGATAGCAAATCAAAGTATGACACAGCCTGCTGCTTAAATGTCTGTTCCTGGAACATCAGGGGACTAACAAAAGAGAAAATAGGTCGATTAACTATGGACTCCCGGAAGTCAGATGACGTCTTCGCCATTCAAGAGACCTGGGCCCTGGAGAATACTACCTGGGAAGATTTTATTGAAGTCGAATCCCTTGCTACTCCGTCCACAGTAGGTGGTCATGTATCTGGGGGGGTGTTGATCGCTGTAAAGAATACATTGGTTGTAAAATTAGAAACACTTTATAACGGCGAAGGTGACTACATTTTTACCAGCGTTGAGACCGAGAGCTACAACAAGGGAAAATCAAAGCAAAAAATCATTCTCGGCTGTGTCTACCTACATCCCGTAAAAATTCGACGGGAGACTACTTTAAGCAATTTGCTCCCTATAATAAATAACCTTGAAGCTCTATTCCCAAATGATCTGTGGCTGATAATGGGTGACTTCAACTCAAATTTAATGGACATTGATTCCACCCAATCTTCTCAAATACTATCAGTAAATGACGAGTGGGCAATCCCAGAGATTAAATCCCAGTACCAACGGAAGGAAGCCAATGGAATAAAATTGGCAACAAAATTAAATCAATTTGGCTTGCGTACTTTGAACGGAAGGTTAGCCTCTGATCAACCAGCTGCATACACCCATATATCTCCATCCCGTATGGCTACCTTAGACTATATATGGATATCACTCACTGCCTTTCACCTGGTGCGCCAGCTCTCGATAATCCCAACTTTAGACAGCGACCATGCCAATTCTTGCATGCAAGATTGCCCTCAGGCAGAATCATCGCCCGATAACTCCCTTGATTGGAAGGGAATCTAACCTCCAGAATGTAAGGAAACTGAGATGGTCTGAAGGGAATCGCGAAATGATAGAAGCGAAAGTTGATAAACTTCTTCACGAACGGCATCCGGTTGGTACTGATTACGCGACAGGATTCTCCTGGGAAGCAACACTAATCGAATTTAGAGACCAACTAATATTAAAACTAACAAATAACCCTCCGAAGGCCCTCCCGGTCCCAACTACTTTGCTAGAGCAAAACAACTTATAATTTTTGCAAAGAGTAAATTAAATAAGCTGCTACGTGCCCATGCGAACAACGAAAGCAAATTTAAATCCTTGAAGAATGATATATCAGCTGCCAGAAAAGACTACAGGAAGGCCAGATTCACCTTAAAGAGACAGGAAGAAGAGCGCCGTTGGGCGACAGTCTTTGAGATAATCAAAACTAAGGACCAAAGTAAATTTTGGAAGTGGATAAATGAGGCAACCAAAGCCATTAAACCACCTATCGCAACTAATATCTCCCCCGCTGCCTGGGAGAACTATGTTAAAACACTCTACACAGCATCGTATACATTAAATAGTAGCAGCAGCTCCCGACTTACATTTGACCAGCTAACCACTGAGGATGACCAAACCTCCACCATCAAGATAACACCAGAAGAAATAGTAGGAGTCATAAAGAAAATGCGCTCCGGTGGTGCTCCTGGACCCAATGGTATCTCCACGCAGGTGCTCAAAACCTGCGTACAAAAATGGGCTCTGATACTGACCCCTCTTTTTGAGGATGCAATACTGGGACACACCATCCCGACCTCCTGGCAAGGCTCCCTCCTTGTCCCTTTCCACAAAAAAGGCTCGCGATCCAACCCCGATAATTATCGGATGATAGCCCTACTTGACGTGGATGGGAAGGCTTACGCAAGTATACTTTTAAAAGAACTTACAAAATGGGTGGAAACGGAAAACTTAAGTGGGGCTGCAAAGACTGCTCAATTCCCTGGCTCAGTACTGTAACAACAATATGCTTGAGATAAACGTTAGTAAAACCAAAGTGATGGCAATCTCATCCGCGAAAACAAAAAAGATCACGTGGTTCATAGAAGGGAAACCACTGGAGACTGTCGCTGCATATAAGTATCTGGGCGTCTGGATTGATCACAAAGGGAGATGCTCGGTGCATACAACTGAGATGCAGGCAGTGGCTCGTAGCCTAGAGGGGGCCTTCATGCGATCGAAGAGCGCTCTGCATTCCCAGGACTGTGTCCCAGTGATAAAATTGATCAACGCAAAATTTCTCCCTACAATTTCCTTTGGAGCAATCATCTTCAAAGATAAAATGAATAACTGGCTAGATAGAGCACAATCATCGTGCTATCGTAGAGTTTTTCGATTGCCAAACTCGACTTCCCACGCCCAGATCCGGAAAGAGTTTTCTTTATCCTCCATGCACTGGATTATGGGCGCAAGATACGTCTCATATTGCCTAAAAGCGAAACAAGCCGAACCTCATACGCTAAAGAGCTGCATATGGCTCCTGCTCAGTAATCCAACTACATCATGGAATAAATATCTGACATTCTGCCTCAAATCCCTCGAAGCGGAGGATATTTGGTCCTCTCCTTTGTCCAACGAAACGAAATCAAAGCTTCTAACTAAGCAAGCTAAAATTCTATCAAATGAATCGGATACGCAACGTGTACTTCAGCTCTCTCATGGCACTTGGGCTGCCAAACTGTATGATCCGAAAACCCTACCATCTTACCTTGCATCTGCAATGAAGCTGTATATTAAGCACCAATTAATGAGATTTCGTTTCGGCTTAATTCCGCTGAAGGCATACAAGTTTGGCCAAGGATATATGAAAGAAGCTTCTTGTCAGTGCCGTTTCTGCAATCAGGGAAAGGAAAGCCTGATCCACGTTTTGTGTATTTGTCATCGCCTTCGAGTACAAAGAATATTCTGGCTGAGACCAATTTGGCTTCTTCTAGGCGTCAGGACATGTCAAGAAGCACTTGAGGCCTGTGTGAGGGGGGATTCGCCACAGAAGGCGACTCGCTTTGTAAAATTCATCACAGAAATCAACTCCTTGACTCTACCATCTGACCAAGCTTGAATTTCAATCCCCTCTAAATGACATTCCTGTGGCCTCTCCGCCCTCCCTTCCTTTTTCCCTACCCATTTATCCTATAGCTTCTTTTAATAGTCTGGAACTCTCTCTTTATTTAAACAGTCATTCTTGTATAGAAATTAATTCCTGGACTCAACCATTTGATTAAGCTTGAATTTTAAGCCCCGTTAAGTGATATTTTTTTGTTTTTTCTGTTTTCCCTTCTCTTTTCCCTACCCATCAATCCGACAGCCTATTTTTACAGATTTGAATTCTTTTTTACTTAAACAGTCATTTTTTTGTATGTGCATATTGCAATGATTTTAAATAATTGTGCAATAAAATCTTTTACTTACTGATGGCCACAAGAAACATTAGTACAGACAGTGTGCATGTGTCCCAAGCTGATTAAAATTCGTGGTACCGTTATGAAACCACATTTCTTGAGGATCGGTGTTAGATCAGCTTGCCAGGCTTTAATTATGTCATTATCTGGAGAATCAATCCCGTTGCTAAGTCAATTGGTAAAATTCTTAAGTGCAGTTGAAAAATGTTGGATATTGTAAGTTTGAGTTTCATTATTTCTATAGCTCCGAAACCTAATAGTTTTTAATATTATTTATATCCTGTATATCATAGTGATCATGCTACTGGGGTGATGATTGGAAATGGAACAATAGAAGTTTCACTGTTACGGTAACTTTTGATGCACTTTATTATTGTTTTAATATAATGGAAGTTGCAATTACTGCGCATTAGCACTTTAAAATGCAACATGTGTAATATTCTGCTGCAGAAACTATTGAAGTATTTTTTAACGCATTTTATCCTTGTTTTTAGATACAGTGAATTAGTATGTTTTGCACGCTGTCACTTTAAACTGTAAAATGTGCAATATGATGTTATTAGTAATTAATAATGTATGGTGGTTTGATCTGTTTTTTTGGACATTATTATGACTGTATTGGCAAATTGTTAAATAGTATATGTGGTATAGTTTTCAAATATTATGTGATGTGAAGATGTTTTGATTGCAATAATTTATATTAATCAAGCAATAAAGATGACATATTCTCATATTCTCATTTGGTGCTGTGGATGTGAAAGGCAGACAGCTGAATGGGGAAACTGTTGTAAAAATGCTTTCAACTCATAAAAAATGCATTGAATTGCGTGATCAGTTGACATTAAACTATTGTCATTCTATTTTTGCAAAACCGTTTGACAGCCGCCACTTTCGGATGTATGACATTACAACGCATGCTTTTACATCGCATGCCTTTACAACGCGGTTTTTACATCGCAAACCTTCACAACGCATAGCGCTTTGGGGTGCTGGATAGTGAAAAGTTTAATTTACTATTCCAACTCCAGTCCCCGTGGACACTAGGGAAGGTGTTGGATAGTAAATTAAACGTATTCCCTATCCTAGAGCGCCCCCCAGCGCAATGCGTTGTAATGGTTTGCATTGTAAAAGTTGCGTCGTAAAGGCACTGCGTAGTAAAAGTTGCGTTGTAAAGGATGTTGCCCGCCACTTTCGGCACTGAAGTGTGTGGCACCATTTTGTTTTGTCAGTGGCAGTTAGGGCTACTTAAGCGGCAACCTGGTGCGACCATGCAAGTACTATAAAAAATGCTAAGACCTTAAGTTTGCAATTTGCACAGAATTTGTTTTTTGGGGGGGTTGATTTTAGAAGTTTGTGAATGTGTTTACCGTGTTTATCGTGAACACTAATCGTTGCTCAGGGTGCTTTCTAATCATTACTAAACTATTGCCATTCTGTTTTTGCAAAATGACTTGACAGCCGACATTTTCTGCAATGAAGTTTGCGGTCTGGTTGTTTTTGTCAGAGGTAGGGAGGGCTACTTAAGCAGCAACCTGGTATGACTGTGCAGCCCATCTGCACCTGCCAGCACCCCAGATGTGTTCAGCAGCAGTAATGCTGCCTATTTTGAGGCAGAAGGGGAGCAACAAATCTATAGAATAGCGATTCTGTAAGGAGCTTCTGGAATTAGGCTTGTTTGTAAGGAGGGAAATATGGGAGTGCCCCAGATCCCCCCTAAATTGGTATCAAAGCTGGCCCTGACCCATTTAAATATTATGGTATTAGGAGATTTTAATATCTGAGCCAAGGATAGCTCACATAGCCAAAGCAGAGGCATATTAAGCATTTGTGAAATTATAGGTATACAGCAACAGGTTAATGGTTCCACACATCAAGAAAGTCACATTATTGATGTAATACTTGCACCACTATTTATGATCATAGTCGGGGACTTCAGCCCAGTAAACTGGTCTGATGACCTATTAGTGACCTTCGAACTGATTAGGCCCAAATTAAATGTAGATACAAAAACATCCAATAAAACAATACAAGGAAGAAGAGCCTGTGCTTGACTAAGAAACTTGGAAGAGAGAAAGATATTAAACACCTCACATTGTTATCATGAGGGCGAAACAGTGACCTTTCGTGTGTGGAGTAGTATCATGGAGTATAAAGAGATTATTTGTTACAATAACACTCTTTTCTGAATAATAATGGTATAGAAGGACTTTGAAAGCTGCAGCAACATTATACACACATGATGCCTACATTGGCATGTCAGAACGTCAGGACCCAATGACTTGGATCCTATAGGCCATTGTCAAGGCAGAGCACAGCTGCAGCCGGAAGCCTGTCAACAGCAGTGGAGAAGTGTGGCTCAATGGTTAGAGCGGCAGACCCTGATGCAGAGGTCTAGCCCGGAACCAGGGTTCAATTTCCCGCCTCGGCGGGTCTTGGGCTAAAAAACAATTCCATGGACCTGATAATTCTCGCCTCGGTGCCTATTCCAATCATGGAGTCCCACTCTGCAACTCTGGGCAATAGCTTGCTTAATCTCCACAACGGCCCCCACAACGCTAAGGATGCCTGGCCTCCACCTTGGGGGTGCCCAGGAATGGACACCTCACAGGGAAAGCCAGGATGGGTTCCACAGCGGTATTCGTACAAGCGCCTTGAGACCCTTGCGGGTGAGTAGTGCGCTATACAAGTATCCATTTACATTTACATTTACATTTACTACAGCCACCCCTGTGCTCTTTACTCCTGCATCTGAGTTTGCTAAAAGTCAGACAGAGGTGGTGAATACAGTGACATTTTGGCGCAACAATGCTAAACAGATGGGTTACTGGCATTACAGGCAGAGAGAAAAGACTGACAGGATGCTTTCTCTATGGTGAAAGTAATTCCATCTATGAATTATTTTCTAGATTGACCACTTTTCTCATGAGTCAGAAATGTCCAGAATTTAAATCCATTCTTAAAACAAGCAAGCCCTGAACTAGTCAGTCACATGACAAAGTACCAGAGGCCCAAAACATCCTTTTGTTGTTGTACAGACTGGAACATTCCTAGCACACTCCTCAATCTTTCTGACTAGCTTCTCCATCCTACTTATCTATAAATTCACATTCTCTTCCTCTCTCAATTGCTAGTCCTTTTCCCTTTCTCTTTATGGGTGTATTTGTTCTTACCTTCATCTTCTACCTCACATATTTTACCGTTTACCCCCATATCTTAATTCTCTATCTCATCCTTCTAAACTCTCAAGCTTTCCTGTTTTATCTTATTCATATTGCATCTCGCTGCTCCTTTAGTCGCTATATCCTTCCATAGCACCCTTTCCTCCATCTTCACTATGCACTATTCATGTCCACACATATTTAGTGCTATGGTTTCACATGCTGTGCAAAGATCTCCACTATACACTTTTTAGATGCCATGTATCCCCTTAACGAGAGTGACATTATCAGCTAGTTCTCACTTGTTTTCCAGTATCACATTGCACTCTGGAATTTGTAGTATCACCTTTTAAAAAAAGAAAATTTACTTTAAATGCCCAGTGTGCAAAGTGATTCAGGGTAAAAGTTCATGATTTAAGACTGCCAGAACTAGGAGTGAGGATATAAGAAACAATGGTCCTAGACCTAGAATTACAAAACCTAATTCAATCAGTACAGAGTTATCAATTTAACCAAGTTATAGAGCATTCTCATTGTTTACGCTCCAACCAACTCAATATCTCATTCAAGAAAGCAATTGCAACAGACCACAATATAAACAATTTTAATTCATTGCATCTAGAAGTAAGATACTCTTATTTAATTCAAGAGTGCATAGGTTGCCCCAAAGAGAGCGTGCAATATAAAAGTTGGGTGATTAGAGTGTATTGAGTGAATGGAAAGATAGAAGGAAAGAGTCATAGGAATAGTGACATAAAATCTTTTTATACAATTTATATATACAAAGGATTGGTTAAACTAATCACCGTCCCAGTTGACCTGGCCACCAGAATAATGTACACAATTATAATAATATTTAAACAAAGCTGGACATATTGTTCCAATGATATATGTACATAATAATAATGAAGTAAGGTCCAGGTAAAGAACAACAGAGGCGTCGACGTTTCGACTCGTCTTATGGCCGATAGGCTAGTTGAACCTTGGCATTGCGAGTCTTCATCAGGACTAGAGGAATGGGACAACCAAGGGCTTGTTGAATGACCCTATGGAGAGGGAATTAAAAATAGGGCTGTTGCAATATATTGTATATAAAAAATTGACTGCCACAGTGAGAGACAGGGGGGGCAGTAATGCTTACCCTTGTGTCGGGACTGTAAGGAATAAGTTCAAGTCATATTCCAGGATTTTTGACCACCTTAAAATATATATTAAGGTATCAATTATCCATTGTCTCTCGTAGTAGCTCGGCAAAAAAAAACCATCATGACGCTATAAAAGAATATAAAGCTGAGATTAACTCAACTAAGGCCCGCTTCTTTGAAGACAAAATTAACAACGCCCATAACTGTCCCAGAGAAATATTCCAAATTGCAAAATTTTTAATCGACACCCCACCCATTCCCATGGACCCCAGCAAAGCACAATTCAGATGTAATCATCAAGCGGAATATTTTTATAAAAAAATACAATCAATTTCATCGGCATTTGTCGCTCCAGATCTAGCTGACCTTGAAGCAACTAGGACACCTGGCATTTCACCCCATAGACTAGTAGAGTTCCCCCTAGTAGGAGTGGACGCTCTGGAGCATATCATGAAGAAAGTTAAATCTGGATCCCCAAGTGATCCTGCACCTCCATGCCATCTAAAAAAAATTACAGATACAATACGGCCAGTTATCCTTAACATCCTTAATAATTCCATCACTACTGGCACAGTCCCTATGGCCTGGAAGAAAGCCCAAGTACGAGCTCTTCTGAAAAAACCTTCCTTGGATCCAGACAACATGGCCAACTACCGTCCAATATCTCTGCTTCCCTGGGTCAGCAAACTGCTCGAGAGACACATCAATACATCTCTCACTCAGTACCTAGAATCAAACAGTATACTCCACGATTCCCAGGCAGGATTCCGCCCCAAGTTGGGAACGGAAGCGGCCCTTTTGACAGTGACCGAGTTAGCCAGGAAACAGATGGACTTAGGCGGCACTACAGCAATTATTTTGCTTGATCTTAGTGCCGCTTTCGACACTGTAAATACCATCATCCTCATCCATCGTCTTAAGCAAATAGGAGTATCAGGAACAGCCATTCGTTGGCTACAATCCTTCCTGGAAAATCGCTCTTTTCGAGTAGTTGAGGGCACTACGCAATCCAGTACTTGGCCTCTCGATCAGGGTGTGCCTCAGGGCTCGTCCCTGAGCCCCACCCTTTTTCACATATATATGCTTCCCTTGGCAGACATCGTCCACTCATTTGGCCTGGAATTAGTCACATACGCTGACGACACGCAATTGATCGTCTCTATGAACCAAACTATCGCCTCCTCGCCTAATCTTGAGAAATGTCTGGTGGCAGTTAATACATGGATGGCCAGCTCTCACCTAAAACTTAATGGGGATAAAACGGAGCTTATGATACTTGGAAACCTAAACATCCCCTGTCCATTACCTAACTGGCCCCCATGCATGGGCATCCAGCCCCAGTCCAAACCCCAAATAAAGAGCCTGGGCATCTGGCTTGATGCCAATCTTAATTTCAACCACCAAGCAACGACTGTATCTGCCACCTGCTTTGGCCTGATGCGTATGCTCAGGAAAGTACTACCACTTCTCCCCCCACAAGCCCGCAGGATCATGGTGCAAGCAATTATTTTATCCCGTCTAGATTACGGGAATGCGTTGTACCTGGGGGCTCCGGCCACTACAACAAAAAAGCTCCAGGTCACGCAAAATGCAGCAGCCCGTCTCCTGCTGGGCCTTAACAGGCGGGACTCAGGGACTGCTGCTCTAAAAAAAACTCCACTGGCTACCCATCAAGGCTAGAACACTATTTAAATCAATGTGCTTTATGCACAGGGCTATGTGGAAAGAAGCGCCAGCAATGATCTGCTCGTTAGCCACCCCATATCTCCCCCGTAGGTTGCTGCGCTCCAGCACAGCCTTTCTGGCCACCGAGAACAAAGTCAAACGTGCCAGATGGGGAGGACGCTCCTTTTCCTGGAATGCGGCCAAAGCATGGAACTCTCTGCCAGTCTCCCTGCGCGGTGAGCCTAACCTCCTAAAATTCCGGAAGGAACTAAAAACCCTTCTTTTCATATAAATCTCACTACCCTTACCTGCCTCCCAGTCACACTCAGCGCTACGAGGCCTCCGGGTTGTCTGCGCTTAATAAAACCCACTTAATAATAATAATAATTGTTACAAGATACCTATCGCTCTAGCGCGTAATGGACACTCTGCCGAACAATCATTAGTTACCTGGTAGGGGCTAGAAAGTATATTGCTCCAAGGTGCAAAACTCTGTCAGAAAAGGGTGGGGGTCCCAATGGTTCAAAACGCTGAAATAATAAATTGGTTGAAATTACAAAATGAACTAAAGTCCAAAAACTTCCTAAAACAGGTGGGTACTAGGGAAGTTAAAAGCTCACCTTATCACCACAATTTGGCGTGTCTCTATCAAGGAAATGGTGTAACTAGAAAGTAAACAATACGGAATTAAGGATTCTGACAGAGAGATTAGCTTTACTCAAAGTTATTTGAGTAAGCATACCAAGGATCAAGGCTCACCTTGTCTCTAAATGATTATCGGCATGTATCAGTGTCCGATGGGTCGTTTCAGAAGACGGATGGAATGTAAATAAATTCGAAATTAGGAGCAGTGCCCGACAGAATACTTTGTCATATCAGGCAAGGGCTCCACCAGTTGAAAAACTAATAAAAACTCACCAGAACACTGCTGAAAGTCGGTGTTCCTGTGATTAATGTTGCGCGTAGCTGCAAGGCCGGGAGAGCAGCGAGACAGAGTCTCGTATACGTTAAAAAACGTAAGCAACGTACAAAAACGTCAGGAAAAAATGAAGGAAGGATTATCAGCTAACCCAAACAATGTCGTTGTCAAGGCAACCTTAAGCAATAGCGGAGGTTGTCATTTACCACTTGTTATTCCACGGTGGCCTTTAAAGATGTCAAGGTATGCCGATCACATAGTGATTATTCAAAGCCATGTTTATCAACCACTGCAAGTAAATACCGGGTTTCATATATAATAAAAACGGAAATTACATCCCAGTGAGTCAAGGTAACAAAAAAGGGACTATAGGCTGGTCCAGAGTAACCCTTTCAAAATGTCATAGATTATATACCCAGCGGTGGTTATTCAGGGTAATTATAATCAAGGGGGAACTTTAAGAAATTCATGCAATTGAAAATCAACATTTTTGATACACGGTGGTTATTCAGGGTAATTATAATCAAGGAGGAACTTCCAGAAATTCATATACTTGAAAACCAACATTTTTGATACATCCATATAGTTACAACAATAAACAAATACAGTCCTTCCGACAAAATATTACAAAACGAATACTTAATATGAAATATTACAAAACGAATACTTAATACAAGGACGTCTTAAACCACATCACTTAGACAATACAGAAAAATGTTTATGTGTCACAGAGAAATGTACATATCCTTGTCTATAAGGGAATACAGAGTAAAAGGAGTATTTTATAGCAGTCACCTTATAGTCCTAATAGTGCCACCTGTCTATTTATCTCCTCCTGCTCGTTTAGCCCTTTGTTGACAGTATCTAGGGAATATATCCATGTACATTCTCTTCTACTCAGAATGCTGCCAAGATCTCCACCTCTAGGGTTAGGTGTCACCTTTTCAATAACCCACCACCTATGGTTATTAGCATCATGTTCAAAGGTGGTAAAATGCTCCACTAGAGGCACACCTTGTGCTTTGCAGCGTATCCGTCTGCAATGTTGGAGGATTCGACATTTGACTTTTGGACCGTCTGGCCAACGTACATGAAGCCACAGGGGCACACAATGGCATAAATCACTTAGAACTAGGAGTGACACATGACAGAAGCACATGGCAGCAACTTGATATTGTGAGAGTCCCGCTGAGCTCCATACCCTGTCTTGTCATCATTGTGTTTCTGCAGTTCCCGTGAGTGTCTCAGATACTGACAGTTACAGCTCCACTGTCATCTCTGATGACATAACCATAGGTTCTTGGCAGCAGGTGATCTGGGCATTCTTCTGATTGGTCTACAGCCCACAGTGACGGGCTTAGTGGCAGAATGCCAAAATAATGAATACCTTAAAGGACAGGATCACCTGGCAGTTGGAGTGTTAGCTGATTTGAGTGATTAATGCCAGACGCAAGTGAAAAATCCGGGGGGGGCAAGCGTCCCTCCTTGCGGACACCCATGCATATATATGCTTGATAATAAAATAGTAGTATTTTGAGAGGGGTGAATAATTTACTATTTCTCGGTAGAGAGGAGCGGCCCAGGAGAAGCGGACTGCTATGTAAATTAACCCATGCGTACCTAAGTATACCCCAGCCTCCCTGCATACCCAAGATTAGCTAACATAAACTGATGATTCACCAGTGCCCCCGCTCCAGTTACTACCACAGAGGAAGATAAGAAGACCTGTGTTGACTCTGTCGGTACTGCACCTCAACAACTGAACTCCTGCACCCTATACCAGAGGAATAAATCTCCTGCTGGCCTTGCCTGCCCAGAATGCCTTCAACACATGCTGCTGCAGCTTTCATCGGTACAAAAGGGGGTGGTGATGTACGTAGCATCTGAACCAATCAAACACTCACACTGGGTTTAATCCATCACCGTTCTTTAGCCCACTCTGCCACCCCAGTTCAGACATGGCCATATACAAATCAGTCTGACCCTGTGCCTCATGGGAACAGTCCAGGCCGAACTGCAGCTTTCATCAGCACAACCTGGAGAAAAGGAGACATGGAGGCCAGCCACTAGAATGAGCCTGTGTGACCATGAGTTAGGTTAAAGAGCGGCCAAGTGAAGGCAGCACACTCACACTTGAAGGTCCTGAGTGCCCATTACCTCAGGACGTGCTAATGCCTAAACAAAAAATGTACTGAATCTTGTTTAACAGACTTTGGTAAAGCTTTGTTTCATGGTTTTGGGTTCCACTTAAGAGAACTCCCTAGTTAAAGTCAACGGACTGACCTGGGGGTCACAGAACAGGAAAGCTGCTCCATTTCACCGTAGGGACCCACCACCTGTGCTTCAGTCTAAAGCTTCTGTTTGTCTGTGTACTAACCGCTGTTACATAAGTAGAATACCTTACCAGCAATGCCGCACATTTGTTATATATAGTATTGAGTTGTGGAGTTATTGAAGTACTTTTCTTTTCTTTAAACGACAAACACTGGCCTGGTCATTCACTTAATGTGTAAATTCTTTGACTGCGTGTTCCCACAAACTACCTCTCTGAGACGTCATGGAATCCTCACCCTTGCACCCTAAGAGCCTACTGCAGTAAGAGTGTACTGAGAGAAATGTGAAGCTCTACAGTGGATTGGATCCAAGTAAACCAAAGGAAAAATATCTAAACTCATCAGTAGCCCCTGATCCCCCAGTATCTCAGCAAAGCCACATTTGACTGATTGTCTCTGTTGTTTCCATACCATTGCATCTACATTGCATAGAACATCAGGGGTTTTACGTTCAGTGATGCAATGGACCTTCAGCGCTGTGCTTGCACCAACTTCTGGCACAAAAATCCTATTGATTGTGAGGTTGAATGACACTGCAGTTTGCACCACTTTGACACCTGTAGAATCCTTGTGGATTTCACGAGTACCCAACCTAGGGGCCGACTCCGATGTCGGATGGACTCAGGTCCATCCGACATCGGTCAGGAGCAGTAACCCACTGACCTGCAGTTGTGGGTTACAGCCCTGCTAATACGATCCGACCCGAATCGGACCCTTAATGTTTAGTAATTTTAGGTTGCAGCATTTTGGATCCAAAAACAAAATACTTCTAGAGGAGTGGTGTTTTCACCTTCAGCTAACGCTGAAAAGAGTTAATGTTCTGAATTAGTCATATTTATGTTAAGTCCTGCTAATCAGTCGTAGCAATTAACTTCTCCTAGGAGAGTTGGGATCAAGTCTATTGAATTTGTCACTGATTCTAGCACATCTTCAGCAAGCATGGTTAGCTTACAATTATATGGGCCCAAACGCATCCCTCTGGGAAGTGGATCGTTATTTACCATTAGGATTCAAATTCCATTCACTATGCAAACAACAGGGGGACATCTGGCAACCCTGTCTTGATCACCCCTTTGTATTTTATTCAATTACGTTGTTAAGAGTGTTGTTTCTTATACTGGCTTTCAGTATATCGTCTCTCTCAAGGATGATCTTGAAGCGGCTCAACTGAAAATCTGAGATCTTATGTCTTCTGTTTCTTTATAGATGAAAATAAACTCTATGAAGCTTAACAGCACAAAACAGAGGTCCTGATCATCAAAGATGAACTTTCAATTTAGTGTTCGCTGTAATAAGGAACTGGGCGAGGCTCCACTCCATTTGTGGAGAAGGCACTTACAAATATTGAAATAATTTTCTATCATTCTCAGATTAATCAAGACACATCATTTTACTTTTACTATAAAAAAAACCTTCACGTGATTGGTCTTCTTTTGTTTTTTGTAAAACTATAATTTAATCCATTGTCTAGACTCACATTTATTAGATCAACTCAATTTATCTGGATTTGCCTTCCTACCTCATCCACTACAAACAAATAATAGAAAAATAGTTGCTCCACTGATTTGGAGGGTCTTATAACAAGTCAGAGGATTGAAATGAATGCATGCTTACAGCTGCTCTAAGACTCATTCTTTTCTAGCAGTGGGAAAGCATACAGTGCTTCCTCCTGCTAAAGAAAGCAAGCATTGGCATAGCCAATAGGTCTCGCTATTGGGACCTTATAATTATTTAGTTATGCAGCACAATAGCCTTTGTGCAACAACATCAACTGTTGCATGGGTAAACACTTATAAGGTCCCAAAAGCAAGACCTATTGGATATGCCAATGCTTGGTTCACATGTATTCTGTTTTCAAAGGAAAGGAGGCAGAGTTGAATGACTTTATTGTGGCTACCGTTTCCACAAAAAACAGCAGTTTCCATGGTGCACTGTACTGCAGGCTGCGAGGATGGGTCATTTTCCTGATTTGTGGATGAGCAGAAGGAGGGGAAACCATGGCTCTGGAGAAGTTTTATTGAAGGTGGGGTGTGGAGCAAGAATGCGCTGCCACGTATGTGCCCTTTTCACTGTAGCGCGCATACCCCACCCTCCCTGCGGGTCTTCAAGGACTGCGTGCAAAACTGCATGTGTTGCTGGAATAGTCACACCATATATGCATGTGTGTATTTATTTACACATTTGCATATTGTGTATTTTTATAAGGCTGAAAATGACTGCCTAAATCTCCAGTAACGCTGTTTACATCTCAAGAAGTAACGTTGACAAAACACGTGCAGCTTTCCGTGTCTACAGTTACACTAAAATTGCATAAACAAGGCAAACAATACTTCGATTAACCGAACTGTTTAAGACTAAAACCAAGCTGCACTTTTGACTGACATTGTGCAACCCTACCCACCCTCCTTCTTTATACGTCAAACGCATCCAAAAGCCTCAATTGAATTGAAACTTCTAGGCAAACCTATGACATTCTCAGTGCAGGATTTCTCTATATTCACTGTAATGTGATTGACCAACTAACACTGCTCTTCCGCCATTTACTTCAAATGGATTAGTAACTCGCTTAACTCACAGGAATTACGTTTGACTGTGAAAGGGGGGATTGTAATGAAATGTATGTAGGAGAGGATGTGGCGTTATGCTAAAACTGCCGAACTGGAACTCGTTTGCTCAAACCCTATGATTGTGGGCAAAAAACTTGATCTCACCGTACCTAAAAAAATTAATATGACCTCATATAATTTTACTGGTACTCTCGTACAGCGCTCCAATAACTTGGTGTCGAGTTTGCGCTGTACAAAACTGCAAAAAAAAAACCAACAAAAGTGGAGCAACTTTCAGAAATTAGGTCAGACTTAATTTTGAGCCTGGAGGCGGCACTAAACTAATTCTTTCTACAGAGCAAATTTACAAGAACGTGCAGGTGACCTGCGCAGTGGATGCTGAATGAGGGGAGGGATTCGTGGACACATAATTAGGTGGGTGGAGGCATGGGGGGCTGATCACCTCCAGGCACGTCTGTACTTTAATCCACTGCGCTTCTTAATTATGAAGGCCCATTCTTAGGTGCGAGTCAAACCCCTCCAGGTCTCAGAGGAAGAAAAGATGAGTGGTATTAGCACTGCTGAACGTTTACAACCAGCTGCTTGGGAAGAGAGCAAGTGAAGGATGGGTGGGACTGATGGCAAGAGAGGCAAAGACGCTGCTTGGGAAGAGAGCGTGTGAAGGAAGGGGGGACTGATGGCGAGAGAGGCAAAGACGTACAGTGCAAGGAAGAGAGCGAGTGAAGGAGGGGGGGAATGATGATGAGAGAGGCAAAGACGGGCAGTACAAGGGTGCAATAAAGCGCAGGGGGGTGAAAGAGACATGGAGTGGGAGAGAGATTGCAAAAATGAAATAAAAAAAAGCGAGTGGTGCACAAGTGTGCGCGTGTTGGTAAAAAGTGCTGGGCGCTTGTGCACGTGATAGGAAGCTGGTGGCCGGCAAGATAGCACTTTTGGAGCAGCTACTAAATGTCTCGCCAGTGCAGCGCATGCGCTGGCTCCAGCGAGACCTACAAATGGACGCCATGGAGAATATGGAAGGAAATCCATGCCTAGTGGTTACATTGCTGACTTTTCAACCCTGGGATCGTAAATCTAATCCCAGCATTGCAACTGACTGGCACATCTTGTGATTCTGCGCAAACCGACTGAGGCGCATGAACCTTTTTGTATTCACAATGCAACTATCTCTAACAGAAGAAAGCACTATGTGGTGTGCTGCCTAATTCTGCCCAGGTACATATGCCATGCCTCGCTGCCCACTGAACTGTTAGTACATATGGCATGCCTCGCTGCCCACGGAACGGTTTTCTGTGGTTTACTTTAAACAGGACCCAAACTCCATGCTGCTGCTGCATTATAAATGTTCCTAAAACTTGATCCAGAGTTCCATGGGTGACGTGTGTGCTACATCTAGTGAGAAAATATAGTTTCTAGACCGTAATAAAATAAGTAAATAAAAATATAATTAACGCTTTCATACAGTTTTACAGAACCAAATTATGAGAATGGGAAAAGATGGGGCAACTTTACAACACATTTGAAGTTACCCTTCTAAAATGTATTTTAAAAAAAATAATAACATCTCGGCAATGACACTGAACATCGTGTAAATCTGGGCAAATCACTAAGGGCCAGATGTAGGTAGGGTTTTACCGGTCGGTAACGGCCGAATTCGGCCGTTACCGACCGGTATTTGGCATTTGATATGTAGGGGCAGGTAAACAGGGAAAATCGGTAATTTTACCGATTCGGTAAATATACCGGTCGGTAAATTTACCGACCGGTATATTTACCGAATCGGTAAAATTGATATGTAGGTGGGACTCTTCTGAGTCCCACAAGGCCTACAAAATCGGTATTTTACCATCAAATTGTATTTGATGTTAAAATACCGATTCAGGTGTGCATGCACATGTGTGCATGCACACCTGTGCCATATGGCAGGCAGACCTGCCCTTAGGGCAGGTCTGCCTGCCATATGGCCCCCGAACCTTTTGTGGGGGTGCTAGAGGGTGTCAAAGTGACACCCCCTGCACCCCTGTCAAAATCGGTATTTACCGATTCGGTAAATACCGACCGGTAATGCCCCATTCATTCCTATGGGCTTCAAAGCCCATAGGAATGAATGGAGCATTACCGGTCGGTATTTACCGAATCGGTAAATACCGATTCTTAACGATTCGGTAACTGGAACATCTGGATGTTCCTACATACCCCCACTTCTTATTTACCGATTCTTAATTACCGAATCGGTAAAATTCGGTAATTAAGAATCGGTAAATAAGTTTTAGCTACATCTGGCCCTTAATCTCCCCGTGCCTAACAAAAATGAATGTGTCCTCATGTAATGCAACTGGTGCTATGTAAAGCGCTCCGATACCTAATTCGGGTCACGTTCGTGCTATATTAAACTGTAAATATAAAAAATACAAATTTAAAAACGACTGACATAAACTCTAAAATTACTGCGATAACCCATCCTAATCATAATGCTGTGTATCTCTCACCTTACACCGGAATATTTCGTCCCTGATGTTTTTTAGAACTTCCAACGTCACACAGGCCGGATGGACTGACAGGGGATACCCTTACAAAGCCGAAAAAAGGACATGTATGTAGCATGCCTCATATTGAAAACTAGGATGTGGCGTTTCACCTTCCAGTATTATATTGCACAAATCTCTGATGTCTAACGAGATAGACAACCACTTTAGGAGGTCACGCGTTGGCGGGAAAACAAACAGCAATACAACTTTTGTGTCTTTTGCTGATTGCACATTTGCACTTTAGTTTGCCCTACCTCTCCCTTGCATTTCCTCGCCGAGCCGATTCTAGGGCTGGTGCGAGTCAGGAGCGGGCGCCATCTTGGGGGGGAAGGCAGGCCGAGCGCTCTAGTTGCTGGCTGCCTCCCGCCCTCCCGTACTATTTAGGAGGTTCCTTTCTTCGCGCTCGCACAGATTGAATTGTGTGTGTGTGTGAAGGCACCCTGTATGGCGAAAATTCGGGGTTGTTAAACTGAATTTGAAACGCGACCTAAGCGCATAGATACTTGCTTCATAGGATTTTTTTTTTAAAACGCTGATACTGCTTTTTAATATTGATTGCCCAATATTTTAATTGTTGTGAAATACTTTTGTGACTTTTGCTGATTGCACATTTGCACTTTAGTTCGCCCTACCTCTCCCTTGCGTTTCCTGGCCGAGCCGATCCTAGGGCTGGTGCGAGTCAGGAGCGGGCGCCATCTTGGGGGGGGAGGCAGGCCGAGCGCTTTAGTTGCTGGCTGCCTCCCACCCTCCTCTTCTGGCTATAAATGTGTATTGACTTCCGACGGCGCAGCGGGCGGGCGCAGCGGGCACGCCTAAGGCAAGCCCGTCTGCGCCCGTCCGCGCCCGACCGGGCCAAGGGCTACAGACCTCTGGCCTTTTCACTAAGAAACCTATAATATACTCCTCACTGGCGTTGCACGCGCTTCGAAAACAAGCAAACGTTTTTCAAAACAAACGTCTTAATATTGCTATATGCCCCACATGTAACCTCAAACTTGATGCACCTCAGTTATGTAAACAGACTATGCCAAGCAATAACAATAAGCAGACTTGGAAGCTTGCGAGTTTAAATTGCCGCTCACTTTGCAAACATAAACTGAATATTCATGACCTTCTCTTAGACAATACACTGGATGCTCTGTTTCTCACAGAGACATGGCTGAATGACAGCTCAGGTCCGGATGTTGCACAAGCACTTCCTCCAAGCTATGTTATACTCAGACTTGACAGGCCTAAGAGATCAGGGGGAGGAATAGCTATCATTTATAAAAAATCTTATAAATGCTATCTTGAACCGCTATCCTTGAACGCCTGTGAGATAGCTTGTTTTAAACTGTCATTGCTTCCTACCTTTACACTAACCGGCCTACTGGTATACCGACCACCCGGCTCGGCAACAACCTGGACATCTCAGTTCTCTGACTTAGTAGGCTCTCTTTCGATTGACACAAGTACTTTCTTGATTGTAGGGGACCTAAATATTCACTTAAATAACCCTCAAAATACGGCTGCCAATAATCTGATCAATGACTTGGCGGCCATGCACATTATGCTTCATAATCAGGGGGCCACTCATAGAGATGGCCACTTACGCGACCCTATATTTGGCAACCTTCCTCAGATCCAATGCCTTCCTGCCTTGCCCCTTCAATGGTCAGATCACTTTCTTACATACTTTACTATCCCTGGCGGGGGAGCCTCGTCCCCTCCCTACATATCACCCCTCTATGGTCACAGAAACTGGAAGAAACTTGATCTGGCCCAACTGAATTCAGCGTTAGACTCTGTCCCAGAGGATCTTCTGAGTGAGGAAATTAACATGGAGGCCATAGCTGCTTCAACGGACAGGTGGCTCCTGGGAGCCATTGACATCTGCCTGCCGCTTACTAATAAGAGAATTAAACCTCACAACACTCCAGCGCCATGGTTTAACGACGCACTCAAGGCAGCTAAATCCAAATGTAAACGGTACGAGCGTCTTTGGAGGAAAGACTATTCTCATATTTCTGGGGAAACCTACAAAAAGGAACTCAAGCAATACCATAGGGAGTGTGCTGCAGCTCGTGCAGCCTATGTCACCCAGACTATCTCAGCTGCATCTAACAAATCGAGGACATTATTTAACTTAGTTAAAGAATTGGCAGGATCAAAGTCTACTGCTGATCCCCCCTCTTTGAATAATGCTCAATGTGACGAACTGGCTCCGTTTTTTACAAACAAAATTGAAAGAATCTATGATGATATTTCTAAGCAGCAACCGAAAGAAACAAATAACAATACTGCCAATAATAAACAGCAAATACAATCTGCGCTAACATATCACCCTCTAATTTGCTGACCTGAGATTACTATCCAAAATCTACAAGAAATTGTTAGAAAACTAAAATCGGGCTCCCCGGTAGATCCTCTCCCTGTGTCAATACTTAAGAAACTTGACACCAGGCATTTGTCATTGATCTGTAAAATCCTAAACCAGTCCCTCATCTCTGCCACTGTCCCTATACCATGGAAACATGCTAAGGTCACACCATTGTTAAAGAAACCTACGTCTGACCCCAAAGTTCTGGGTAACTTTCGCCCGATCTCCCTGTTACCCGCTTTTTCCAAACTTTTGGAAAAACACGTTCATAACCATCTGGCCCACTACTTAGAGATAAATTACATCTTCCACTCCTCTCAGTCTGGCTTCCGACCCGGTTACTCAACCGAGACTACCCTTCTGGGGGTCGTAGAACATCTGCGGAGCCTAGTTGACAAGGGACTTTCTGCTGCACTGATATTACTTGATCTCAGTGCAGCATTCAACACCATCTCTCACAGTATCCTGCTTGACTCCCTTTCTGATGTTGGCATAAGGGGAATTGCTCTTGACTGGCTAACCTCTTTCTTAGAGCAGCGCTCTTTCCAAATTAATTCCAACACAGGCACCTCCGGTGTCTATCAGTCCCCTTATGGTGTCCCCCAGGGTTCGGTGCTCAGCCCCCTGCTTTTTAACTTATACGTGGCCCCTCTTGCCCGTATCGCGGAAAATGAAGGCCTAACCATGTTTAGTTACGCTGACGATTCTCAAATAATCTTCTCACTGTCTAGTACAGACAAGGACTCACCTTCGCCCCTGAAATCTGGCCTTGACAAAATCGAAACCTGGATGCGGACCAATCTGTTGAAACTTAACGGAGAAAAAACAGAGGTTCTAATCTTTGGTCCCAGCCCTGATCTATGGAATGCCTCCCACTGGCCATCTACCATGGGCCCTCTTCCCATCCCATGTGACCAAGTCCGTAACCTAGGTATAACTATCGACAAAGGACTTACGATGCAGCCTCAAGTCGGGAAACTCACTGCCACGTGTTTTATAATCCTGAGATGGCTCCGTAAGATAATATAGATGCTCCCGGAAGACACCAAGAAATCTGTAGTCAATGCCCTAATCACCTCAAGGCTTGACTACGGGAATGTCCTTTACCTAGGGGCAACCCAAGCTGTAATGAAACGACTGCAGCGTGTACAATATGCTGCGGCCCCTCTGTTGTGCAAGTGCCACAGAAGAGAACGCATGTCGGAACACCTAAAAATGTTGCATTGGCTTAAAATTGAGAGCAGAGTAAAATTTAAGACTCTTTGCTTTATGCATAAGATCAAATTTGGTTCTGCCCCAAGATACCTAAAATCCCTGGTTCATGCCTATCTTCCCACTTGGCATCTTAGATCCTTTTCCGAGGGCCTTTTTAGTGTGCCAAAAGTCCGGCTTTCCAGAATGGGAGGCAGAACTTTTTCCTACCTAGGTCCTAAGTTATGGAATTCCCTCCCCCTAAAAATGCGCACTGAAACCAATCTCGTCACTTTCCGTAGATCCCTGAAAACCTGGCTGTTCAACCAATAGACCTGGCCTGGCTAACTCTCCCTCCCTTCCTTTCCCGCACTCAATCTTTCTACCAGCGCTGGGAATCCCTTTTTGGGTAGCTGTAGCGCTTTACAAATCAAATAAACAATAAAAGCATTCACAAGAGTTCCAATTGCGTCACTGCTATGCCAAATGTACATTGCGTGCCTCCGTACGCATGTTTGCACACATTCAACTGGCACTGGACTTTATGTCCTTTTAATTTCAAATCTCCCCAGCCCCCCGTTTCATGCAAATGAGCATCGATGCATCTCCGATTACCTCTTTGCATCCTACTTGCGTTTAGACGGTGAGTCGTGTTATAGTGAATGCACATATTGTTGAGCTGTTTTTCTATTCAAAATTGCCGGTTGAATTATAAAACGTAATCGCACAACAACATTTTAATTTAGGATAAATATTACGTAGTATAAGTGTGAGAATGCACTACACCACCTCTGTGGTTGACTTATTTTGCCCCTTTTTTGTCTAAAGTTCGACCCATTACACGAATGATGTATTTTTGTTTAACGTTTACACATTGAATCAGAGCATAATAAACAGGAGTTGTGCTGAAAAGCGATTCAGAAAAGGGGGTGGTGATGAACAGAGTGCCTGAATTAAGCAGACCACTTTTACCCAGTCCAAAGATCAGGGCTTGATCCATCACCGTTTTTTAGCTCACTGCACCATCCCAGCTCAGAACTTGGCTATATGCAAATTAGTCTGTTCCTGTCCCAGTGCATGATGGGAACAGGGCAAACCAAACTACCAAGCCAATTCTTATACTGGGAAGGAAACATGCTTCCGGGGACCGGTTTCTGCCATTTCAGGCGTCGTCGGCCCGGCTTGCTTGAATCCTGATGGTGCAATGAGCAAGGGACTCACATCTGAGTATACCCTTCCACGCTTATGGTGGACAAAATGATTCAGAAAAGGGGGTGGTGATGAACAGAGTGCCTGAATTAAGCAGACCACTCTTACCCAGTCCAAAGATCAGGGCTTGATCCATCACCGTTTTTTAGCTCACTGCACCATCCCAGCTCAGAACTTGGCTATATGCAAATTAGTCTGTTCCTGTCCCAGTGCATGATGGGAACAGGGCAAACCAAACTACCAAGCCAATTCTTATACTGGGAAGGAAACAAGCTTCCGGGGACCGGTTTCTGCCATTTCAGGCGTCGTCGGCCCGGCTTGCTTGAATCCTGATGGTGCAATGAGCAAGGGACTCACATCTGAGTATACCCTTCCACGCTTATGGTGGACAAAATGATTCAGAAAAGGGGGTGGTGATGAACAGAGTGCCTGAATTAAGCAGGCCACTCTTACAAAGTCCAAAGATCAGGGCTTGATCCATCACCGTTTTTTAGCTCACTGCACCATCCCAGCTCAGAACTTGGCTATATGCAAATTAGTCTGCTCCTGTCCCAGTGCATGATGGGAACAGGGCAAACCAAACTACCAAGCCAATTCTTATACTGGGAAGGAAACAAGCTTCCGGGGACCGGTTTCTGCCATTTCAGGCGTCGTCGGCCCGGCTTGCTTGAATCCTGATGGTGCAATGAGCAAGGGACTCACATCTGAGTATACCCTTCCACGCTTATGGTGGACAAAATGATTCAGAAAAGGGGGTGGTGATGAACACCACCCCCTTTTCTGAATCGTTTTTGGCCACTATAGGTGTGGCAGGGAATACTCAGACATGAGTCCCTTTCTCACTGCTCCATCAGGATTCAAGCAAGCAGGGCCGAAGAGGCTGAAATGCCAGAAACCGGTCCCCGGTAGCTTGTCTCCTTTCTGGTGAAGAATTGGCTTGGTAGTTTGGTCTGCCCTGTTCCCATGATGCACTGGGCCAGGGACAGACTAATTTGCATATAGCCAGGTTCTGAGCTGGGATGGGGCACTGAGATAAATAACGGTGATGGATCAAGCCCTGATCTTTGGACTGGGTAAGAGTGGTCTGCTTAATACAGACACTCTGTTCATCACCACCCCCTTTTCTGAATCGTTTTTGGCCACTATAGGTGTGGCAGGGTATACTCAGACATGAGTCCCTTTCTCACTGCTCCATCAGGATTCAAGCAAGCCGGGCCGAAGAGGCTGAAATGCCAGAAACCGGTCCCCGGTAGCTTGTCTCCTTTCTGGTGAAGAATTGGCTTGGTAGTTTGGTCTGCCCTGTTCCCATGATGCACTGGGCCAGGGACAGACTAATTTGCATATAGCCAGGTTCTGAGCTGGGATGGGGCAGTGAGATAAATAACGGTGATGGATCAAGCCCTGATCTTTGGACTGGGTAAGAGTGGTCTGCTTAATTCAGACACTCTGTTCATCACCACCCCCTTTCCTGAATCGTTTCTGGCCACTATAGGTGTGGCAGGGTATACTCAGACATGAGTCCCTTTCTCACTGCTCCATCAGGATTCAAGCAAGCCGGGCCGAAGAGGCTGAAATGCCAGAAACCGGTCCCCGGTAGCTTGTCTCCTTTCTGGTGAAGAATTGGCTTGGTAGTTTGGTCTGCCCTGTTCCCATGATGCACTGGGCCAGGGACAGACTAATTTGCATATAGCCAGGTTCTGAGCTGGATGGGGCAGTGAGATAAATAACGGTGATGGATCAAGCCCTGATCTTTGGACTGGGTAAGAGTGGTCTGCTTAATTCAGACACTCTGTTCATCACCACCCCCTTTTCTGAATCGTTTTTGGCCACTATAGGTGTGGCAGGGTATACGCAGACATGAGTCCCTTTCTCACTGCTCCATCAGGACTCAAGCAAGCCGGGCCGAAGAGGCTGAAATGCCAGAAACCGGTCCCCGGTAGCTTGTCTCCTTTCTGGTGAAGAATTTGCTTGGTAGTTTGGTCTGCCCTGTTCCCATGATGCACTGGGCCAGGGACAGACTAATTTGCATATAGCCAGGTTCTGAGCTGGGATGGGGCAGTGAGATAAATAACGGTGATGGATCAAGCCCTGATCTTTGGACTGGGTAAGAGTGGTCTGCTTAATTCAGACACCACCCCCTTTTCTGAATTGTGCTGAAAAGCGGCCTTTAATATTCATTTTGCGTGTATTTATTTACTCAAGACAATTTTGTGCTTGTGGCAAGGTTTACTTTCTAATGAGACATTTAGTACCGGTAAAATTACAAAAAGGCCTTCCCTTTTCTCCTGCTACTTTTCCCCACCTCACAGTAATCCCGCAAGACACGTCAGGAAATCGAGTACCCGTAAAACCGTGCAAAATACGTTCTAGTAACCAGGCACCACAGGTAAACGTCGTGCAGGTAGCCCACACACATGTAAAGAATTTGCCAGTAACCCCAACAGGCACATTGTTAAACGAAGTGCCGGTAACCCCACCAGGCACACCAGGTAAACGACTGCAGGTAACCCCACCAGGCACATCAGTAAAGGAGGAGCTGGTAACATCACTGTAGGTAAACGACATACCGGTCCCCTCACACCAGGTTAACGGCGTGTTGGTAACACCCCCTGGCACCAATCGTACACCACTGCCTGGTAACAGGCCAGTAACTTCACCATAGGTAAACAACATGTGGGCAATCCCACCCGGCACATCATTAAACGACGTATGGGGTGCACTGGACGACGCTTCCCACTAGAGGTGGGAAGGGACCAGCTTGAGAGAGTAGACAGTGGGAACCCGTCCCTCAAACACCTCGGCGCCTTTCACACCCCAGGTGGCGTCGGTGCATTCTGTGAAAGGCAAACTCACGCCACATCAAGCGCGCGTCTATGGCGTTTGATGACCATGGCATTTCAATGACATCGTTTGGGAAACTGTTGCCGGGGGCGAGGGCATGGCCGCACCTCTGTCACAGGTATAAAGCCACACGGAGCCGTAAAACCAGCAGGGGAGGGGGCCTGCGAGATTCCCTTGCGGGAGCGTGCAAACATATGGCGCCGCGAGCTCCCGCAAGGAAATTGCCAGATGTGCACGTGTTGCCTTTGCAAGCAATGCAACGCGTGAATGTCTTTGCAGGGATAGCTGTGCCGATGGCTCCAGGTCACTCTCCTAAGGGGCGAATCCACGCTGCGTAGGCGAGACCTAAAAAAACTCCCCCTTCCTTCCCCAACCCACACACCCCTGGCACCAACCCACATTATTTCCAACCAGCTCAGAGCATGAAATAGGGGATTTTGTGTGGTTTTATGAGCAGAAAAATCGGCCCAGTGAGGTAATTCCCCATTCTATGATGTTTTACTAGTATTTGCACAGAACGAGTTGATTTTATCTCAGGAAAATTGTAAAATCACTGGATTTTTTGGGGTGCTGTAAAATCTAACCTGTACTCACTTGTCACCTCTCGGTTGTCTTCCAAGATCAAAATGCTCTCTTTATTGCCGGAAGCATTTGCCATTTAGATTTCACAAACAAGGATCCAGCAATATTCAGGATCAGCGGACTCCTTTACAATCAGCATCGGTCAACCTTATGCAAGTGTAAAAAGTTAAGAAGAGTGACACTGACATCCTTTCCTTTACATTTATTGACACTAAAACCTGGAACAACAACCATACATTGTCTTCTCATCTCCTCAACAACCATCTTTCATTCAGAATGGAGCTAAAAACTGGACCATCCTTTCTTATTTTTTTCCTTTGCCTACACCAGTTTTCCCATCACCAGGTTTGCCTTTTGTAACATATTTCTCCCCACAAGAATTTGTCATTTTTTGACTGGTGATTTTAGCATGCGCAGAGTTAATGATTTTTAAACCAGGAAGAAGGTAGCCATCGCTGAAAATATTCAACGATGAAACTAGTCGCTGGTCCTCTTATCTAGAACATAATTAAGACTCTGACCTCACAATAACAACCCTGCCATTACATTTTCCCCCAAACCTTGACTTTGTACATGCACCCGGGCCATATTATCATTGCAATGTAAGGGCAAACCAGCTATGAAGAAGTGCAATAATTATGCACCGCATAAGAAGTGGGGTAAACTCAGTGTGCCTATGAGTGCACCCTTTTAGTGGTAGCTTGTGGCTCCCCGCTCCACCCACAGCAAGCCTGTTGCAGGCTGATGCAGTCACTCGCCACACCTACTCGTGGGTGATGGACAGTTTCCTTCTTCAAGGGCTGCCAGTTCCTCTGCCTTGAAATGCAATTCGGCTGTTTCAAAACACAGTTCTCCACTGTCCAGTCTGTAATTTAGTACCAGGTAAGAAGACAGTTGTATGCTAAGTATGTGCTACAGTACAAGCTACTCATCCTAAGCATTGCACATTACACTATTCGAGCCCAACATATATCACCCAATTAATGACCCAACAAACCACTGGTTGATCTCTTGACCAATTTTTACTCTCTCTCTTTGCAAGGGCTTCTGCATGCTTCTCCTAGGTTTCGATTCTTTTAGCTGCAGGTGATGCTACCACTGAAAGTCCTCCTAGTCAACATCAGAGCTACCCTCTTACTTTTGGCCATCAAACAAATTCCCAAAGACCAACTTGGCAACTTTGCAAGACCCAATCACTATGGCATAGATGCATCAATCTAAAAACCGGTCGCAAACGGGCAGATTCTCAGAATCTGCCCCTTTCCGACCGGTATTTTTGCATTTGGGATGCATCAATTTAAGAAATCGCAAAATTGCGATTACTTAAATTGCTTTTGCATTTAAGGAATCTCAAATTGTGATTCCTTAAATGCAATCCATTAAAGTAAAAAATGAGCAATTTCGCTAATAGGGGGAGCAAATTACCATGAAGTTGAACTTCATGGTAATATGCAAAAACTTTGAAAAATGCACTAAAGTGCATTTTTCAAAGTTCCATTATACACACACACATGCCCTTGGGGCATGTTTGTGTGCAAGATGTACCCATATGCAGATTTCAGGGGTGCAACAGGGTGTCCTTTTGGCACCCTGGCACCCTTGAAATTGCAATCTCAATTTGGGATTCTCTAATTGAGAATCGCAAATTGAGAATGTCTTCCCATTCATACCTCCCCATTCATTCCTATGGGCCTAGAGGCCCATAGGAATGAATGGGAGGTATTCCTTAATTGCGACTCGCAATTTGAGAGTCGCAATTAAGGAATTTTAAGAAATCGCTATTTTTTTAGCGAGTTCTTCATGCATAGCCTTTTGCTATTCCTTATTAGCGGATCCTTATTTTCCGCTAATAAGGAATCGCAGAATGGATGCTTGATGAATCTATAGGTATATGTTTAATTTTGCCACATGAAGCCAGTCCACTGTCAATGTAAATACAAAAACTAGCTTTGACATCTCTGTAAGTATCTAGTACCAGAGTCTATTTTACTCCAACTGTTCATATCAATACCATAACGCAATCATCTATATGATGCCCACTTATCTGAAAGTGATCTTTTCTGTCATCATTTACTCGTACAGCGTTTGTGCTACAAGGGATATACAACAAACAGACCAGTTCAAAACTACAAACAGGAAGGCGTCTGCCCCAATGTAGATGGTGAAGCTCCCTAACTACTAACTTGGATTTTCACATTTGTTGGACTCCTTGAACATTCCATGCCTTAAGTGTTTTGTGTGTTTTTCGGGTTTATGCAAAGAGCTGCCTGCTGCATCATTTCATCATTTTGAGGAACTGGCTATTTTTTGACGCCCCCCAAGCCGCTGAATTTCGCAAGTCGGCCGGCATGGTCAATTAATTCATGAATTAAGAGTCTTGGCTTGGGTCTACAGAGTGATACAAGCACGCGACTGGATTTTTAATACGAAGAGCTCCGTGAACTTTTTCTGAAGTATAACTCAGCCGTTTTTTTGTTCCAAACCATTCTGTTGAATAAAACATTTAATTTGGGCTCCCTACATCCACTGAACTGAACAAAATCTATAAGGATCATGAGCGAAATTACACTTTGGAATTCTGCAAAAACAGATTCTATCCAAATTATATTTAATTGGCCATATGCAATTCTCAACACGCAGAAATTACAAGCTGTCATCTGTCCAGATGAGAAAATGCTGCTCAGCCGCAATGGACGGTAAATTAAAAGTGAGAACTGTTGAAATAAATCTCTAAAACACGGGGAATGCAGCTGATTCGTGAGTCCTCGACACCGATTTGGTCTGGGACAGACAGAATCGGCGGCTGTCAAGGCGCTCGGCTCCCTTCTCAATCACTTTGTGTTTTTGTTTTGCTTCATAGAACTGTGTTTGGGGTTAAACTGTTTTGCTCACTTGAACGACTGTAGGGGGACGATGCGAATGCATAAAGATTTTTTGCATCCATGTTCGTCACCTGGATGGAGATGTCCTTTACCCTTTTGAGCCACAACAAGAAAAGCATTTATTGAACCTGCTTCTTTTCAAGTCCTATTCCCGCCACTGTTGTGTGCGGAAGGATACATGCTTCATTATGTTGACATTCTAGAAAATATAGGAATGTTAAGGGGGCAGTGAAGGTAGTTGTCACTCCTCATTACTCAGAGTACCTTTCCTTGCCCCAATACTTAAGCAGGGCCAGCTCCTCCACTAAGGCGGAGGAGCATCACCCCACTGCTGTAAGAGCAAAGAAAAGTAAAATAAAATAATAATAATAACAGAATTTTATTATCATTTTACTTGTATTCTACCTTTAAGCTCTAGGGGCCTCATTTATGAAAAGTGACGCATCGCTGCGTGAAAACAGCGATGCGTCACTTTTCACTGCACACTCCTCGCGACACTAGTGATGCGTCATATTTGATGTATGACGCATCATGTCGCAAGGAGTTACAGATACGTCAGTATTTCTGACGTATCTGTAAGCGCAAAAGTGACGCATTGCTGGAGTGTGTTACAAAAGCGACGCAACTCCAGCAATGCTCCCTTTAAGGGCCTGCGTCAGTCTTACGCCTGCTGTGAGGCAGGCGCAAGATTTTGACGCAACGGGGTCCTAAAAGTGACGCAGTGAAATCTCATAGATTTCACTGCGTCACTTCTATGACCCTTCCTTGCGTCAATACGCCCCCTTGCATATATTATACCTGCCGCAGGTATAATGTGGCGCAGGGGTTTACAAAGTGACACATCTACCTAGATGCGTCACTTTGTAAATATGGTGCAACAAGGCACATTATTTACGCTGCTGGTGCGTCACAAAAAGTGACACCGGCGGCGTAAAAGTGACACACGGGCTCATAAATGAGGCCCTAGGTTAGGGCGAGGCGGGGCTGGACTCACGTGACGCCGGCAAGGAGGGGAGTGGTGGCTGCACCATAAGTGCAAATGATGGTTTGGTTGGTCGTCTTGGGACGCCAAAACCGTCATGAGCACTTTGCATGTTCTCCACCAGCTTTTTTGTACAGCCTGGGTGGAGAAAATGCCCAGGATCCCAGTCCCTCTCTGAGCACACCAATCGCAATGCTGCTGTAAGGCAGTGTCGGGCTTGGCTACAGGAGTCTGGAAGTCGGGTGCTTCCGGCAGGCAGGATACAGCATGGATGGAGGCAGGCGCGCAACACCCATTGAACTCACCGGGCTTCAGCCCCCCCGTCGTGTGTGGCAGCCCGGGATGAGACAGATCCCGGGCACACACAAAGCCACAGCTGAACGTTTCACAGGTCTTTAAAAGACCATTCGAATGTTAATTAGGCCTTGCAGTTGTTTCACCCCTTCTAAGACCCTCTGCAGCTCTACTCTGCATACTGATTAAAGGTTCAGCCCCCCCCCGAAAATTTTTCTTAGTCCCCCCCCTCCCCCCCCCCCCGAAATTTGGCTCTGGTTGCGCCTCTGGATGGAGGAGAGGCGGCGGCTAGTCACCCACAGGTAAGTCTGATTTTTTTTTATACTCCCATGCTCCCATCCCCGACCCCCACCACCTTCTGATACCAACTTCCACAGCTTACTAGATAAGGTGGATTCCCATACCTGCCAACTCACACTGTGCCACCGTGTGACACACAATATCAGTGTCCCAATGAAGACCCAATATCACATGGTGGCTTTGAAAATGAGCTCAGTGGTTTTTCCAGCTCATTTCCCAAGGCTTTGAAAAAACGACAACCATTAAGGGGTGTGAAAATGCCCCAGGGTATCGGCAACAGCCTCAGCAGGATTTTTCATTTTTATTGGGAGAGGGGGTTTGGGGGCGAAATGAGGTTCAAAAGTGCCTCATAGGTACTTCTAGGCACGAGGCCCCGCCTCTACAAGGCCCCGCTCCTCCTCATATGGTGAGATTGTTCTTCAAGTAGGCAAGTATTGGTTCATATACTCATGGGCACCCTGTGATTTAGTAAAAAAAGATAAAGGCCTACGCGGTCCTCTTGTATAAACAGTATCCCCTCAGCTCTTGCCTTTTATGATCCCATTTGTCTCGCTATCGAGTCTGTTGTGTCTGTTTTCCCTCAGGATAATGTTTGACATTTTTAGACTTTGATTTTGTTGCTTTGCTTATTCTGATCTGTTTGCTTATAACCATCGTGATGCATAATCTGTAAAGTGCTCTGATACCCCCGGTCGTCATGTTTGCACTATATAAAACTTTCAAAATAAATAAATAAATATAGGATATTTTACCTCGTCGCTAAGGGCCAGATTTAGGTTTGACTGTCAGTACTCCAATCGTGAGTGTGGCAGAGGGCATTAACTCCGCCACCCTGATAGACTACCGTCCACTAAATTTAGAGATTACCACTGACCTAGCAGTGATCTCAATACCTTGATGGGAGCTACCAGCTTCCTGGTCAAGGTACAAAAATCTTGGTGGCAGTACCATCAGTTTTCGCAGCCATCTATCAAACTTTAAAAAAAAAATGTTTATCAAAACAAACTACCAAGGTGGGAGTGTTAGACTGAAAAACAAAAAAAACAACGATGACTGGAAGTTTTCACCATTGGTTTTGGGGTCATTAATTTTTTACTTCTGTCTCTCAACTCCATATTTTTCTTAGTTGTGGCGGGCAGGAAAAAAACCATCAGACTGTCCACTCTAACAGCTATTAGCTTTACTCTGACTACCCCTACTCTTCTGTGCCTTTGTAGGTACCCATCTGTAAGAAATTGGTTTACTGGTTAATGGGGATGAATCCCTACTCAAGCAGCCAACACTGTCCTTGTCAGGGTGAAGCCACAATCAGCCCTAAATTAATCTGTCTTCAACCCACTTCAAACAGTAATAGCATGAAAAAACAACATAACAAGAATCCCACACCAAGCTAGGAAAAAATAGAGTAATTATTAATAAATAAATTATGACCAAAACGACAAAAATCCAATCAGTAGACCTAGAGATATGTTGGTTTAAAGATTTCAGTGAATATAGAGGCCTATTAGGATGGCGGACGGACCTTCGTCCGCCCGCCATCCCTGAGGTGGAGGGACCGTCCGCAGGGGCAGCGGCGGCCCCTCCGGTGCAATTAGGATGTGACCGCCACCCTGGCGGTCACATCCCGTATCTTTAACCTTGCGGCGGGTGCTGCTTGAAGCAGCACCCGCCGCAAGGTTAATAATGCATGTTTTACATTTACATGCACAAAGCGGCAGGCACCGCTCGGTGCCTGTCGCCTTGTGCATGTAAATGCTGGTGGGTACCATAGGTACCCCACATGTGCACCCCCCACCCCCCGACACCCTGGGGCCCTCAACAGGCCCCCAAACACCAAAGACCACATGCTTTTCCACGGCGGAAAAGCCGCTGTGGAAAATCATGTGTCAATGCACATCGTAATTTGGCTGACGGTGTCTTGCACACACCGCCACAAAATAGCCCTCCACACCCCACGGATCAGTGGCGGACGGACCTGCCGTCCGCCGCTGGTCCCTCCGCAATCCCACCGCCATCCTAATCTGGCGGTGGGTGTTTTCTGTGACTGCGGCAGTGAATCCTCATTCTCCAGGCCAGCGGTGGCTTCCGCCGGCCCGGAGGATGCGGATTCACTGCCATCCTAATCGGCCCCTTGGTGCCAAAAAGCACAAAGCACCAACTGTGAACATCTTGTATTGCTGGACCCCGACAAAGTCAAACGTTTATCCAATGGAGCACAGGCCAGCTATAGGGATTTAGTTGGACCGTTGCAAAAAGGTACCTTAAATCCTTGTTGTGGAGCATTGCGAGGTCCAGAATCAAGGATGTATAGCGCAACTGAGACTATACAATGTCCAGGTCGGAGATGCATCGCACAGTGGAGGTTTCAGAGAGCTGCGTGTCTGTGGTGCGTGGTCCTGCATCGTCATGAAGTCCTCTATTAATGATGTATCGCTAACCGACTGGTTCTGAAGAAGCTACTGGGATAGTGATGAGGAGGCCTGTGTCATTGTCGAGGATACCATCGATGAGGGGCTTGTAATGCAAAGGCCTGCATGGTGGATGAGTTACGTGGCAGCATTTCCTATGAGGCTTGGGATCGCGCTGTGCAGCAGAGGAGATGTGTTGGTTCTGCTGGCTGCACACATGAGCTAGCAGAGCACAATCAGGCCAACTTCCAAGGGCCCTGGGGTGGCACCACTTGACAGCGTAGGACTCACCGTTGCAGAGTACCGGTGCTGGTTTCAAGCGACTAGCTCTTTGAGTCACTCTTGGGGTCCTAGGGACAAGTTGCAGGTCCAGTCCTTCTCACCCATGCAAGAGGGCAGTGGGCAGCAGTTCAGCACAGCAAGGCAGAAGTCCTACTGATCAGCAGTCTAGCAGAGTGCCAGTCCATTCGGCAATATTTATACCTGGTGCCTTTTTTGAAGTGGGATAAACTTTCTGTGGATTCCTTTTGAAGAGCACAGGCTTTCTGCCTTTCCGTGCCCATGGTCCAGACTAACTACAGGGGGTATGCAATCCTCTGTGTGAAGGCAGGATACAGCCTATTCAGGTGTAAGTGAGGGTGTGCCTAACTCCGTCCTCCCATGCTACCAGTGATGGCCCATCCAGGCACGCCTAAGCTCTCTATTGTGTGTCTTGGAGGAATAAACAAAGGCCAACTGCTAAATCACGATAAGTACTCCTTAGGTGCGTGGATAAAAACCACATTTTTTCTATAATAGACCCTGATAAGGTACCAATGGGAAGTCCTAGGGTAAAGAGACCCACTAAGGAGTGGGGGAGGAAACAATTCCTTTTGTTTTAATTACCCTCACACACCCTAGTAGTATCTTGCTTCATCATTGGCTCAGCCTGACGCCTACAAGTCAGGGTGGGCTCGACCGTATTTCAGGGAGCTCTTGGTGATAATGAGACCAAGGGAAATTAAAGATTAAAAAATCACAAGCAGGCCCGGTATCCCTTTATTCTTGGATCCGCTAGGGTTATTAAAAATGTAAAAAAGGGGGTCAAATGGGAGTATTTGTGGTTCTATGACCCTAATGCCAACATATTTCAGTCCTCCAAGGGCCTAAAAAGGTCCTGGACTTTCTTCAGGGCAGCAAAGCACTCTCCTTGGAAATTGCAGAAGGAGATTTCCTATACTGCTGTTTATCTAAGGGCAGATAGCTGCTCCTTATTTCTTGATAAAAAGATCATTTATCTTTTTAATCCTCTTACCACTCCATCTGTGAACACAAACAAAGAAAAAAAGGAAATCATAGTGTATCATTCTTAGAATACATTTAGATGCTTCCCAAGTGTGATGTGCTGACCAATGCACCTGTGTTGTCAACACGGTGTAAAAAACACATCATCTCCCATAAATATATTGGTATGTGATTATGACACTTGTTTAATTTTACCACACTTGCATAGGTGGCAAAATATGGTGTTGTGGCGATCATTGTTGCATACTGTCATTATCCACATCCTTGTGCGAGCATAATTAGGGTGAATGCACCAGTGTCACTCACGCTCAACAGCGCAATGCTGCTATCAGTCGCTGGGTTTAGTCATTCACATCAATGATTCACACTGTCCCCCTCACCCAGTTACGGGAGAGGAAACTCATCTCTGGGCACCTCACAGCTTCAAGGGGTATGGGTAGCCCTGTAGTCACACACTGTGTGTCGTTAACAGACGCACAAACGGAAAGAGAAAACCAGGACACATGTAAGAGTTAAGCACCACCAGCAATACCAGTGTCATGGTGGGCGCACACGTACCTGTGTAGAAATGACAGATAGCCGCTATTACTCACAGCATCGAGGGTCCTGCCCTGCTTTGCAACCTACTCGTTGCGGGTTCCCCAGGCTTATGCCTAGAACATACCAGTGAAGGGGTTTGAATCTGCGTCTCAAGTGCGAGGAAACCGATCACTCCGCCTATTGGGTGCGGTCCTGCTCATGCGTCGTAGCTCAGACGCAGGGGCATGGTCTGGGACTGCCGGCCACCTCCCCCCTTAACACACTGACTGAGTTACCTGATTCAACCAGTCAACACATGGGGTCTTTGGAAGTCAGGGGGTACAGGGCCCCCCCCCTGGCCGTATTTATTAAAATATAAAAACAAATCAAAAATGTTAATAAAATAAACATTTCTGACAATTATTAAAAGATGCACATTTCAGAACATTAGATTGACATCCGTTTCGACATGGTATGATGGGCTAACCTTAACAAATATCTAGTACAGCGTGTTTCCTAACCGAATCTAACATCCTGAAAATTAAAAATGCATTCTAATAATTAAGTCGTACGGCAAGGTCACCAACCGGTGTCAGATCCTTTTACAGCTGCGCTTTCACGTTCGAAATGCGCATGCGCAACCCAGGGCACGTTTCACCCACGTGCGCTCCCTGAACTCCATTTAACCATAACAGGAGGGCCCAGACACTCGTGCACCTTAGTGACATCATAGTGTTGTGAGGGGTGGCTACCGGCCTGAGGAAAGCGTAGACTCCCTCCTCCGCACCCTTTAAAATACTGGATATCATATCCTGCCCCTGAAGTTCTGAGAGAGGCCAATGGCCCCTCCCGACGGGCGGCCCCTTTCGTGAATGGGCCCGCCCCCCCATAAGGACCTTAAAATGCTGCTCACCGATTAATGACCTTACCGCCAGACACACATAATAAATACGACATTGCTATACTAAGAGGGAAAAAGGCCTAAGGAGAAAATTGGTTAATACACAGCAAAGCACAAAACATATACATAATATAGATATTCCTGTAAGCGGGAAAAAAGGCCTAAGGAGAAAATTAGTTAAAATTATCACAGCAACGCACAAAACATTTACATCTGTTCATTCCTCCAGTAAACGGGAAAAAAGGCCTACTGGATCGAGCATATTATTCCAATACTCCGACACATTGCTAAACATTATACCTACCATTGGCTGGCCCCAAGGTCTGCTTAAAAAGGGGATGGAGGGCGGGGAAAATTAACAGCCCCACGGTGGGGCGAGGAGCGAGCCTGGGAGCGCGGGCACAAAGAGGCCGCTTCCTGCGCTCCCCAGGCTCTTAACCCTTTCGCCGCCGCGGCCCCGCCCCCTCACCCCGGAAGTGCACAACTACTTCCGGGGCGAGGGCGGGGGCAAGCGACCACGAAAGGAACGGGGTGTGGGAGGGGCCGGGCCCCGCCATGCCTGCGTGGGGGCCGATTGGCCCCCCCTTCTCTCATGGTCTGGGACTGCCGGCCACCTCCCCCCTTAACACACTGACTGAGTTACCTGATTCAACCAGTCAACACATGGGGTCTTTGGAAGTCAGGGGGTACAGGGCCCCCCCCTGGCCGTATTTATTAAAATATAAAAACAAATCAAAAATTTTAATAAAATAAACATTTCTGACAATTATTAAAAGATGCACATTTCAGAACATTAGATTGACATCCGTTTCGACATGGTATGATGGGCTAACCTTAACAAATATCTAGTACAGCGTGTTTCCTAACCAAATCTAACATCCTGAAAATTAAAAATGCATTCTAATAATTAAGTCGTACGGCAAGGTCGCCAACCGGTGTCAGATCCTTTTACAGCTGCGCTTTCACGTTCGAAATGCGCATGCGCAACCCAGGACACGTTTCACCCACGTGCGCTCCCTGAACTCCATTTAACCATAACAGGAGAGCCCAGACACTCGCGCACCTTAGTGACGTCATAGTGTTGTGAGGGGTGGCTACCAGCCTGAGGAAAGCGTAGACTCCCTCCCCCGCACCCTTTAAAATACTGGATATCATATCCTGCCCCTGAAGTTCTGAGAGAGGCCAATGGCCCCTCCCGACGGGCGGCCCCTTTCGTGAATGGGCCCGCCCCCCCGTAAGGACCTTAAAATGCTGCTCACCGATTAATGACCTTACCGCCACAGGCCAGGTAGTTGACCGACTATCTGCCCCCCCCCAAACCGCCTACACTGAAAGGTCATATCTTCCTAATCCAAAAACCCTCTAACCCTGCTATTTTGTTCCCTATCCATAGGGCATTCCCTGACTCTGTCCCCTGGACCCCCCACCCTGTGAGTAGAGCCTCTAATAAACGTCAACTCCTCATTATCAGCCGACTGTTAATCTACTTGGTCCCTCTCAGATGACCCCCTGTGGGATATTCTGCAATTAATGTGTATGAAATAATTTCTCAATCCAAGTGTTGATCCTCTTTACCGAGTGATTCTTCACCGAGTGACTCTGCGCACTCCCCAAGTCCACCCCCCCATTTCGTGCAGTCTGGGAAACAACTGAGCCCCCCTATGGTGCAGTCTGTGTTTTATATTTTGCTAACTAGCTAGCTAGTGCAATTATCCCTTCCACCAGAACCCCCTTTGCCCAATTTAAACAACCCCAATTGTTGTTACCCGCTGTCAGATATTAACTGAGGGTGTTGGGCGTGCCTATCGGGTACTTCACCTTCCCGCTCTGGACGGACAGACCCCATCTTTGGTGTCTCCGTAGTTGCTGTGACCGGGGGTATCCTGGTACTTTACCAATTGGTAACCTTATGCATATGCCATGCTGACACTGGTGGCCCTGCGAGCACAGGCGCTGTTACTGTAGAAATACAATTTCCTGTTTCAGGAAAAAATTACCGCCATTTTGTGTGAGGCAACATCCCGCTCCATTACTGCGGCCAGCCCAATCAAGGGTTTACACACCATAAACAATCAACTCTGTGCTGGCACCTCCTGCGTCTTTTGATCGCTCGCCCATCACACTTGCGTTGTTGCTTGCCATCCTCTACCTGACGTAAGCGTCCCTTGGGCTGTCCACCTGTAGCAGCTGTTGTGATGTGGAGCACTCCAGATATCCACCATGGACCCGGCCATACATAAATGGAAAAGATAAACACAAACCATTAGTGTTTCTGGCGATAACTGCTGTACACGTGCTAGTCTTACATTGCCATCACTTGCTAAGTTTGAGATACGATTAGCGTCAGATGCATACTCATAAACACTTCCGACTAAGTGTTAAGCATAGCCTCAGTTTGTGTCCCCTGTAGCGTGACTGGATTAGCGTTACGAAGAGTGCCCTGTAAAATGGCCTTCATTAACGAATACTACCCAGTGTGCAGTGCAGTGACACAAAGCATGGAGTCCCCCGTGAATACCATAGCGCCCTCATGACTCCTTAAGGATGATTAGGATATCAGTTCAAAAGGAACAGTCTGTTTGCCAATGCCGCATCCAAGTCTTTAAGCATAGGATTAGCACCCACCCAACCACAACTTGATGAGATATACGTATTCTAAGTATCGAACCCCTCGCGCCTGACTGTTGGCTTCGACCGTGGCTGACAATGGTAATGCGTAATATAACTAAGGGGCAACCATAACCTATATATATTATTCTTATGATACCAAACTGAGCATCATTCCCTTAACAAGTTGCATGTAACAGGTGGCCCTCCAGCTGCCACACATGATTTTCCAATCAATTCATAGTATACCGCCACCTCTCGTAAATCATGATGCAACATTAGTTTCAACAGATCAGGGTTTAATGTGTTACCGTTCATTAACCCATTCTGCCTCCCCCAGTTCAGCCCTGGTCATATGCAAATCTGTCCGACCCTCCTGCCCATATAAGAGCACCAGCAGTATCAGAGATGGGATTTAGGCATGGTCACGACCTTCCTCTTTAGATCCACTCTACTATAGTGAGTCCTTTGCGTGCTATATGTCCTCTGAGAAAATTACCTGAAACTAACAGGCATACTATGGAATGGCAATTTCCTGGCTGACATTTGGTACGGCTGACTTACTTAGGCAATAAAACAGGGGGGGAAGAATTTAGTGCCAAATGCTGTTAAGTAGACACGCAAGTGCTCACAGGTGACCCAGAACTAGTATGGTCAATATTCTCGATAGATATATCCCTTACGTAGCCACTTTACCATGTTACCGTTGGTAAGTAGCATTACCTTGGTCCGGGGGCGTCAAAGGTTTTTTACCCCTGTAACCAGGCTTAAATCGCACTGTGCCTGGTAACTTGTGCTACACATTTCATAGCTTTGTCCTGTCATCGAATCGAGGCCTACCACCTAGGCAAGTACGCACGCAAGTGTACCTTGAATCAGCAAGCCCACCGGTCACCCCGAACTAGTATTGTCGATTACGTATACCACTCTGCCATGTTACCGTTGTAGGTAGCATTAGCTTGGTGTGGGGGCGGATACCCAGGTGAAGCGAACACACAATATTGTTAACTGAGATCACTCCTGTTGAACCAGACAGGATCTATTATTTTATGAACAGTGAGGACTTTCTGAAACAACAAAAATCCCCGCACCCAGAAAGAAATTTTTTGTGGGGTGGCGGGGTCAGTGCAAGGAGGGTGTTAAACAGGGATCAGATTACAGTGCCCGCCCAGCAATTATGGTTACATTGTCTAATTACCACATAAATAGCAACCACGACTGTCTTGTCGCTGAGTCAGAAAGGAAAAAACAAGGGCACAGTAATTGTCATCCTAATGTCACAGCATTTAACCCCATGTGGGCAGCTTTTCATGCTCCTTGCACTCAACCAATCTGACAAATGATCGTTTAAAGTGTTCTTGCCCCAATGTAGGTATACAATGGGCAGCATCTCTGAGATTAGAATTAACATATTAAATGCATTTAGATACAGTGCATCTAAATATAACACATTTTAAAGCGTGTTGATTATCCTGCAAATCTGTCATGGATACAGCCCTCCTGGGCCTACATTGGACATTCTTGATTTAAAGAAAGAGATAAAGATCTTCCAATTTCAGCAGGCAATTATTTGTGGCCCTGAACCATCCTTTTGATTAACTTGTGAGCTAAAAGCCCCACTGCCTTATTGCTATCCCCAGTAGCAGGTGGTCACCCAGGCCAACTATTTACTGAACCAACTTGCTTGTAAACAAGTGTGATAGGATGTGGGATAGTACTTTACCTACCCTCACTATTCTACTTAAAAAGTCCCACTGCCTTATTGCTATCCCCAGTAGCAGGTGGTCCCCTGGTCAACAATTTACTGGACCAACTTGCTTGTAAACAGGTGTGATAGGATGTGGGATAGTACTTTTCCTACCCCACTATTCTACTTAAATGGAAATTCGTGAACATCAGAGGCTGGCAGTTGCTGGTAAATTAAGCCCAAAACCCGCCAAGACGGGGAATTGACTCCTGGTCCCGGGCTAGACCTCTCCATCAGGGTCTGCCACTCTAACCATTTGAGCCACACTTCTCCACCAAACTGGAGCCAAACAGTACTTGATATAAACGTGTAAACATTAATACATCCACTTTGGGCATTCGAAATTGAACTGGACTGATCACGTCACTTCTAGCATCAAATATTATTCCACTGTGGCTCTTTATACAGAAAGGAGTTGAGCCTATCATTTTGCTTCAGCTTTCGTTGGCTATCCACCCTAATCACAAGATATGTGTTTTATGTAAAACATAGGGACAGGCTAGACTGCAATGTTCCAGTGGACCCCAAATCAAATTCATGTACTAACCATATCCCTATAATTGAACCCACAGTTGCTGCCCCCTACAATGTACACATCCTTTTGTACTGTTGGCGTCCACAAATATATCTCTCGGTTGCTATACTGTCAATTATATTATGTATTCACCTGCACATGTTGTGCAAATTTCACTTATTTCACAGAGCGAGGGTGGGACACGTATGCCTCTGGGCCATCAGACTCACGTTTTTAAGAGAATTAGTGAAGTGCCAGCACAGTAAACGGTGCTGTATTTAAAACGCGACATCTAAGTGGCGAAAAGCGGATTTACCACCCTGAGGCAATACATGCCTGATTTGTCAGTCTTTGTCAAAGAGCCACTTCCCGACTGTTTATTTGCTATTCCGGCCTGCCCCAATATGGTGGCCAAACGTAGACTTCCACCCTGTCCCTTCACAAGAACGAATACCATGGCACTATGGCGGAATGACTCTAAATTTTTAAAAGTGTCTCCAACAAGGTCTCGACAGATAAAATACTCGACCCATTTTATTTAAAGTTAGAATAGTGGGCCACGCCTTAATTAAGGGCATGGTATAAGATTAACTAAAGCTTGACATCTGTGCTTAGCCTAGTGTGCTGCCCTAATTGTGTTTCGCTGTTTCTGTTATTGCATCCAGATATATGATACAACAACACATAACATCATACCTACAAGGTTTTCAATGGTTGTTAGTTATAGAAGATAAATAAGCAGCAACTATGGCTCGTACTCCACTAGTGAGCAGTGAGAGCACAGGTACATCGAAGTGCCTGCTGTCCCTGCAGTCCGGAAACAGGGCCCCCGTGCCAGGGCTCAAAACAGAGCCCTAATGCGATATTTTCCACTTTACAACTAGCCTGGTTATACATGGCATTCACCAAACCGACCGCTTAGAGTAACCATTAGCGCATATTGTCGTACCCATGTAAAGAAAACCCCTCGTAGTCATGCTAGATATCCTTCTATCTGAAAAAACATGCAAATACACTTTATTCCTCTATTTTCAACTTGACCACTAGATGGCAGCGCAGGCAGCTAGATAAAGCTTAATGCATGCCGAAACAGAATCCCATTCCAGACTTTCGTCCTTGCCATCTTCATTCTTTTCTTCATACATGCACGTTTTCAAACAGATATACACACACATATGACTATGGACATAAGCACAGCCACCCTGACCCTGGTCCCTACCGGACATGTACACCTGAAAAGGAAGAAAGGAGCTATCGAGCCCTGGTGCACGTTGTGCTCTTAGATCGCAAATGGTGGTAGATACATCCATACATGGAAAATGGTGAAACAAGCAATCATGGGAAATACTCAAGGTGAACATTCCGCTTTGCAATATAAATGAGGCTTTTGATGGATTTATACATTAATCGCGGGACACTAACCTCAGTTCCTCGTGTGCGTTCGTCACCCCTTGTCAACCAAGCCTGTTTTACATTTTATTAGCATTAGTATTTTTTCTTCTCGTTCCCCTCCCCATTAGGAAGTATTCCGACCGTTACTCTTTTTAACAGCGTGCAATCCGCATACCTGCACACCTAACCGACCTGTGACCTTGACTCTATCAGCATGCCGCTGCGAACAATCGAGCTAGAGGCAGAAGCAGCCATGAGTAAACCAACCCCACCGCACACGGGGAAACCAGAGTCCAAAGGAAGCTCATCACGCACAGCTTTCATTCTTATCATTGACCTTCGATACTGACTGCAGCATCCAATGTTACTATCACCGCTTAATCGGCCAGTATAGTTTTTTCCTCCATCAAATGCACCGTGAATTATTCGAGCCCTTTAAGACAACATTTGCGGGTTTTTTAACATACCAGTCCACCCCAGGCTAAGGCACTATGGCTCGCTAACACCGCGCACGGCACCCGCCCCTGCCTTTCACCTGCCTGCCCCTGCATTCCACACTCGCCGAGCACCTGCGGCCCCATGGCTCACCTTTTAAGCCCCAGTCCGAGTCGTGGGAACCTCCGGGCATGAAGACTCCCGACCTCTCCTGGGCTCTCTACCAAACTCTTCCTGCGCCGCGCGTCCTGCTCCAGCTGCGCCGTCTGCTCCAGAATCCAGGCTGGCCGCGTCCAAGAAACTCCGCTGCCCCGCATAGACCTGCACACAATAGTCCCCTACCGCTGAAGATACTGCGACACCCTTTGATCTCTGCAAGATAAGAAAGAGAGAAAATTAACAGCCCCGCGGTGGGGCGAGGAGCGAGCCTGGGAGCGCGGGCACAAAGAGGCCGCTTCCCGCGCTCCCCAGGCTCTTAACCCTTTCGCCGCCGCGGCCCCGCCCCCTCACCCCGGAAGTGCACAACTACTTCCGGGGCGAGGGCGGGGGCAAGCGACCACGAAAGGAACGGGGTGTGGGAGGGGCCGGGCCCCGCCATGCCTGCGTGGGGGCCGATTGCCCCCCCCTTCTCTAATCGCGTCTACCAACAGTTGGATGCTGGGAACTGTGGCTCATACTATCCACTCTTGTTCAAACTAATAAGTGCTGCAATAGTAAAAAGCACATGTGATAACAAATGGAGGGTTCGGGCGGCACGCATTTTTTTTCCATCTAGTTATGGAGGGGCAGGTAAATATATGCTCAAGCACAAGTCCAAGAATGGAATACTTATTAAGGATGCAAGTCACATTTTGTTCCATTATTATTGTGAGCCATCGAGGTACTCAAACCCAAAAAACTTTATGCTCGGTCATTGCGGGTCACTGATGCTTTTCGTGGTGGGGAAAACTAAAGCACTATATCCTGAATAAGTTATGCACTAGTACTGATCGTGAATATGTACAGAGATGCATGGTTACACCTACGGATTAAAGCGCAGAAAAAGATTCCGCTCTTATTCTTAAAAAAGCAATACCAGTGTTTATGCTTTGTGCTGAACCAACTAAATGAAAGGAGCAATACTAGTTATGTGTACTACATTATATGACTCATGTTGGTGAACTGCAAGTTATATGATATTACTAGATGTAAAGTGCTGGAGTCATTTTTTGTTAAATTGGTTCCAAGGAATCATTGAGTCCATTTAAATGGGTTTTCAAACTGCAGCCCCATCGTTGTTCTCGCTCTAACAGTCTATTACTAAGGTTAACTGTACCACTTACATTCTCAATGACTGTCCATTTGAGGTCTGTGTCGCTGTGCTTTTGTTCAAGGTAGTGGGCCGTAAGTTTAGTTGCCATAATTGTCCACCTGATCGTGCTTCTGTGCTCACTTATCAGTATTTTTACTTTCCTCCGTGTCATTCCCACATACAACAGCTGCCATGGGCACCTGATGACATACACTACATTGTCACTACTGCAATTAGTATGCGAACGTTGTTCCCACGGATATGTCATACCAAGGTCGATTTGTTTGGTGTGTTCTGTAAGTGGACACAGCACACATGACCCACAGGGATAGCGACCTGTAACTGGTGGGTTGTTCCAAAGTGTGAGTTGGTTGGGAGTCTTGAGTTCATGTGTGTAGTGTGTATAAGTGTGTATCTTAAACTCTCATCCCTCCTAACCGAAAACATCGATTCCTCAAACATGAGTTTGTTTGATGTTAAAACCGTAAATTGTTTGTTGATGATTTTCTTAATATCGTTAAACGAGGAATTGTAAGTTGTGACACATATCTAAGTGTCATTTTCTGGTTTCTTATAGGATTCTAGTAAAGCCTCCCAGGGTGTGTTACGTGATCTTTTGTTGGCCCTTTCAATGATTGTTTGTGGGTAGACCTTCGGTTGTAACTTCGTGGTTAGTATTTCTACTTTTTTGTAGTCTTGTAAGTGAGTGCAATTTCTGCGGACCCAGAGGAACTGGCCAACTGGTAAGTTCTCCTTTAAGGTGCGCGGATGAGCACTGTCAAAGTGTAACAGGCTATTTCTGTATGTGGGCTTGGTGTAAAGTGAACTGACCAGGGTGCCACCACTGGCGATGAGCTTAACATCTAGGAAGGAGACCATTTCACTTTTAGTGGTCGTGGTAAAGTGTAGGTGTAGGTTTAGTTGGTTCATCCAATTGAGAAAATTATTCAGAATGGACTTTTCCCCCCTTCCAGATGACCAAGATGTCATTGATGTATCTAAACCACTTGCAGGTGTTATTAGAGTAAGGGTTTGTGGGCCAGATGTGTTGATCTTCAAAATGGCCCATCTACAGACTACACCTAGTCATATGACCCAGAGTCAAGGCTGCAGGCCCTAAATGGCTAAAGCAGCAGAGGCAGCTTTCTAAAAGTGGCATTTTCAAAATTATAATTCAAAATTATACTTTACCATAAAAGAGAATGTTTAATTACAAGACACTAAGCATAAACTGGTTACCTATTCACATTTGGACGTTATCCGTATAATAAGAAAACCTCAATGTTATCCTATAGGAGAGGTAGGCCTTGCAAAAGTGAACAACAAATGTAAGAGTTTTTCACTACTATAGCATTTAAAACCTAAAAGTGCATATCCTACCTTTTAAATACACTACACTCTGCCCTGGAGTCTTTAGGGTCTACCCTAGGGGTGACTTCTATGTATTAAAAAGAAAGGTTTGGCAAAAGCTTTATTTTGCCAGGTTGACATGGCAGTTCAAAACTGCAATACAGGCTGCAATGGCAGGCCTGAAACATGTTTAAAGAGCTACTTAAGTACAAGTGCTGCATGCCCACTGGTAACATCAAATTAGCAGGCCCTCGCTACTTGCAGTACCACTTTACATAGGGAATTATGTATATAAGTAAATCAAACTAGGCTAATTTTTGATAAGCTAATATTACCATGTTTTAGGGAGTTAGCATTAGTTAACATTGGTAAATTGATCAGAGTCCTAAGGCAAACTAAAACAAGATCACACAAATATGGAGGAGTAAGGCAACAAGTTAAGGTAAGGCCACCCTAAGGGTGACGGGTCTAACACGTTCCCTAGCAGAGTCAACTGAAGTCTGTCAATAAAAGCTGAGGGTCACCCTGTCTACCTGAGGTGAGTGGACCATCAGTTTAGTACATAGGGTATTCTGTCACATTTGTATCATGGATCCAGTTTGTATAAAGAGCTGGAGAGGAGAGTGAGGGTGTAAGTTTTGGGACAAAGAATGACAAAGAATGATACTTGGAGTAATGAGGATTATTGAGTAGAAATTAACACATTATCCGGCAATAGGCCTGCAAATCCCATGCGTCAGGCTGGAAAATAAACTATAAAAGAAACAAAAAGAACACACCAAAAACAATTCAAATTACTTAGCACCATGGATGCACCCGAACCCAAGCAGAGGCCAGTGCCAATCCCACAAGCCCCACAGACCTCCAGCAAGGAACCTCGGGTCGGGAAAGGACATGAAGAATAGGAAAAGGAAGACAGGGTGCAGTCCGCAGCAAAACCATATCAGCATCACAGAGGTGATAGTACACTACCATCAACTGACCCACAGTGAGACTAACGTGAATGCAGTTGGAGTGTCAAGGAGGGTTAGAGGAGCTGGTATGATGTGAAAATTCACACCAAGCACAAACCGGCTGCCAACAGGAAGGCAGTAACTGCGACAGGAGGTGGGAGTTCTGCTCCACAGGAGGAAATGGAGGAAATTAAGGCCACAGTCATCAGTGTGGGGATGGTGCAAGGAGGTGGGAGTCCGGACACAGCTGGAAAGTACCTGACACAACATCAACAGGGTGAGCAGCGACCAGGGACTGGGGCAGATGGGCACAATGATACACATGCACAATAATGTGTAGCACACTGCACACCCACACTGACCCTGGATCATGTTCCTGATCCCCGTGGCACACTACAGCACACACACATAGCAATCACAGCACATCCAACAACAATGTTGTACAAAGTGCAACACCAACACTGCAGAACAGGGGACACACCTGGGTTCGCTCATGCACAGAAACAGGCCAAACACATCGAACAGAGCAGGAAACCATTAGATTCAATTGTATGTGTACAACCTCAGATCCGTCACATAGTCCAAAAGTCCACTGTCCCGCATCAAATTGCCAGCACCGCCCGAACAGTCACAATGTACATTGTCATACAGTCTGCATGCCAACAAGAACAATGTGAGAGCATACATGTCAACACAATGTCAACATGCATCTCCGCTTCACATTGCAGAGGGGCAAACAACACCTTCAGCAGACCAGACCAGACAACCCATCAGTGATGCTGTAGAGAACCACCACACCTTTGACACCGATGCCCTACAACAGCTCATGGACATCCCAGGCAACCCACCACCAGGGCAGCCTAGTTACATAGAGTAGAACCCAACCGCTGCACAGACCACACAGCAGGAAGCGAGCACGGCTGACTCCCAACACGTCATGAGGCACACATCGCATTCAAATGTCAGGTGTAAGAATGCCAATAGGATGTGGCTGAACAGGTGCGGGTGAGGTCAGGGCTCATGGAAGCCGAACTACATGGTCCCATCAGGGCAAATCTGCACCCCTCAATGGAGACACACACTGCGACAGAGACACGTGCATTTGCACATTTCCTGTACTAAACCACACCCAGAGCCCCAGAATTACCATGCACTCCCCTTACATATTGAGTTGCTGACGACAAAGCTACATGTCCAAGCACTAACACGCTGCCTGTGAGGTCATGGCTGCGTCCGCTGCACACAGCACAATGTAATGTTGTAGGACCCGGGGCCCTCATGCACACATCATGACCACACAGACACACACAGATAGTTTGTGGAACTGGCTATGGGCACGTGCACCCAGCCCCTTTATTGGCAGGGTCACATGTACAGTGAGGCCTGTGCTGGATGTGTGAGTGTAAGCCAGCCCTCACGGAGTGGATGATGCTGGCAACAAATACAACAGTGAACACTATTAAAATTGAAACAGTAAACACCAGCATTACAGAGACAACAGCGTTACATTATGGTGGTAGGCTGATCAAGTACAAAGGTCACCCAATGAGCAAACAGAAGTGTCTGTGAGTTGCAGTGCACTGAGGTAGGGGCACTAGATCTAAGTACTCTCATGTCAGCAAAATGTCTAGGATTGGGTCCCTTCAGGATATTCCTCATGCGGCTGCAGTGGGTGTAGTCACACCTGCATTGTCTTACTCATCATAATTCCAGGTCTACCACACTGCCTGAGGTGACATTGATGCGTGAGCTCGCCACAGCACATAACCAAAACAGAAATGGATGATGACTCGCAGAGTTAGTGGCACCTGGAGTGCTGAGCAGGGTATCAGGCAGATGATGGCATCCACGACAGGTGTGAGCAACTCGGTTAGTCTGCCAGTACGGCCACTTCGACACTGGCAGTTGGCGGTTGTCCTGGCGGTGGTGGAGTGTGCCTCCTGTGGTGATGCGACCTCCGGACTAGCCAGGACACAATTTGATGTGTGAGCCCTGGTGTACCGCAGTTGAGGCTGGATGCAGCGGACAGTGCAGGGCCACAGACACATGGCGTTGATGACTCAAGGCCATCGTCTCAGAGGCCATCCAATATCTCAGAAGACAGGGTCCCAGACTTTAGCTGCACAGAGTTAGTGGCCCTGGATGCACAGCGGCCGGCACAGGTACCCCGCCACGGGATGGTGCGTTGCGGTGCTCTGAGGCAGGGCTACGTGGACTGAGGGAGTCCTCATCGATGTCCGAGGTGAATGTGGCAGAGGGTTGTGAGGGACAGTGGAAGGTGTCCTCCAGTGTATGATGCCGAGGGCATAAGCTGTCCGGAAGCAGCAAATGGAGGAGTGGAAAGCTACATCCTCATTTTTACCACCATTTTGGTATCAGCTACATGAGGATGAAGACAACCCCCAGTCCATTGACTCAGATGCCACCATAGTTCTTCCAGAGAGTCTCCATGAATGTCGGGGAAAAGACTTAGTGGCACCGTGGCTGAGAGGGGATACAGTCTGCGATGATGCTGAAAGAATGATATGAACTCCGCCATTGCTAAATCAAGACTCAGTCCAAAATGTGTGACCTACTTGATCGCAGTGTACGCCAGAGGCAGCGGGCAGCAGGGGTCCACAGCCACGTGTCGTTGGCTCGCACTGCACCGAGTTGGGTACACCAGGGCAGTTGTCGGTAGTGTTCGCTCACCTCCGTAACGATGATTCTTTTGTCCTCCGGACTGAAACACCTCATCCTCTTACACCTCTCCTTGCGTGCAATGATAACTACTCTGCCATTTAAATTTCACAACTCAGTTCAACATGTGTGTCCCATCCGAGCGCTGGGTGGCCCGAGGGCAGTATTCTGTGTAGGTCACAGACACGTGTTGTTGGAATGCTATGCCCAGATTTGGTGGCACCACATCGAAGGGAGTATGGTGACTTCAAGTCAGCCATAAATATTATCCTCTGTCATAGTGTAATCAAGACTCAGTTCCATCCAAATGTGTGACCTACTAGTCCGCTGTGTATGCTGGTAGAGTACGTCAATGAGAAAGGAGTACTGCGGGCCTAAGTTGTGGAAGCTGTGAAGGTCTGAGGAGGCTGCCAGGGTCGCAGGCCTCGGGCTTGGAGCATGCACCGGCACATGGTGGGCCCTCTTCGATACACGCCGGTGTCAGCAGGTGGGCATTGAAGCCTGGCTGCGCAAGGGCGGGCAAGACTGGTTAGGGGATCAGCGTCCCGGGGTGCAGCAGCGCACAAGATCTCAGGCAACCCCACTCACGGCGACGGCATCGGCCTCATGGCGGGGTGAGAGGCACCGGCCTAGCAGATACATAGGGCATTCCGGAAGAGGACCAAGCCCAGAGTCACATGCCTTTTATTCATACCCCTATGCTGGCCTGGCGTATGCCGGGCCAGCCGACTCCGCTCACGCCTACTGAGGGACGTAACAAGCTGGATTTCCTCAATCCTCCCCACTGGCTGGGGTGACATAGTTGCATCCACTGTCCACTGCCTCCGAAAACCAGTGGTGTATGTCAACATGGATATGTGTGTGGTCTGCATACTGCAGTCTGTCCATCACATCCATGCCACACTTGGCATTGTATACATTCTCATTCATGGGTCAGTTGACTCCTTTGCACATGCCTGGTCCCCACCTCTCCCCACAATCTGCTGTTGTGTGGCTGAGGTGCCATGCCGTTCATGGCTTTTGTGCATGGCTGGCCCAGGTTCCCACAGTGAGTTGTGTTGTTGTGTCTGGTGGGTGGGCATGTTGTTTGGCATGTTGTATGTGAGTTTGTAACCTGTGCATTCTCAGTGATGTGCGTTGCATGATTGTGGAGTTGAGGTGTCTGGAGTGTTCATTTGGTACTTGCCAATGAGCAGTGCTGTTCTGTAGGTGCCATCCTGGTAGAAATGGTTGATGATGGACTGTCGGAAGGTGTAGGAATCATGCACTTCCTGGGTGGTTGGCGTCAACGTTGTTGGAGATTTCCAGGTGGTCCACTATTGCCTGCACATTGATGGAATGTGTTTGCTTTCTGTTGCGGTTATTGTTTGCAGTGTTGCCAGGGGGCACAAGTAGGACATGTGTGCAGTCAATTGCCCCCTCACATGTGAGGGAAGCCACATATGGCGTAGACACCTTGCTTGCTCTCCAGCTGTTCCTGCGCAGTGTGGGGGAGGTATAGATAGTAGGGTACCAAGCTGGTGATGTCACCCACGACTGTTGTGTGGAACTTGTATTGGGCTAGCTGTAACACTCCTCTGACTCTGGCGGTTGTTGGTTGGAGGGTACCAGTGGCCCACACATGCAGCACAGTCAGCAGCTTTGTCTGATGTGGGATGTTGGTTGTCGGCTGTGTTGGTACCATCAGCCTGTGGGAAATGGTGGTCAGGATGCAGAGGAAGGTTGTCCCTTTGGGTCTGTAGTGGGCAATGGCATTCTCTGGTTTTGGATCTGTGAGGTTGGTGCGTTTTCTGAGGGTCGTTCTCTTTGTCTGCGCTGCCTCAGTGTTGGTCTGGGGGGGCAATGGGATTCCGGGGGGGTGGGGTGTGGTTCTGGGGGTGGTGGCGGTGGGTGTTGTGGCCCCATTGGGGCTCCCATCTACATGGTCAGTGGCTCCAATGCATATGTTGCCCTTCATAAGTGGCTCTGGCCTTGGCTCCCTTTTCTCGCGTAGGCTGTTGTCCGACATTACATCAGGTCAGAGCAGCTGTTATTTTCCTGCTACTAACATGCTTTATCACCTGTTTTGTGTTCACATCCCCGATCTGGCTGGTCGTTGGGAATGTTGCGGAGTGGTGTGCCGCTGCTTTTGGCACGGGAAAGCCTACTCTGCATCTCATTAGCGACATTTGCGTGGGTCATCTGTGGTGATGTTTTTGCGGCTGCTATCGCACGTTAACTGGTGATATGGGCTGTTTACACCAGCTTGCGAATAGGGCGATGTATTTATTGCCACTTTGACTGTGATAAAGTGCTGATAACTCAGCGATACATCCTTGAGAATATGCCCCATTGTAGGTTATACCAACCACTTTTTAAAGGCACCAGGATGACAAACATATACTATTATGCAGTATTTATTTGAAAAATGTGTTCCTACATCAAAATTATACTAGCGGTTTATCTAACGAATGACTGTCATTCATTATTGTCTCTTATTTAATAGGCCTTATGGACTCTTGATTTGATTGTTTTCTCTTGCCCTGAAGAAGGTGATACCCCAGACAGGGGGTGGTGACACCGAAACGCACGTCGGCGTGTTTAGTTCTCTGCCTTGTCCCGTATATATGTCTATTATTGATTGATGTTTGCGAAAGACAATTTATGTGGATCTAACTATATTCATTTTTTAAAGTCATTTTAGGAAAGTATTTGTAGCAATTTGATCAGTTTTCTTTGTTATTTTGAAGGATTTATGCATTACCTATCGGATTCATGTAAAATAACTTTTCAATTCTGCACATGTATAGGGACTTTGTAGGATTATGAGCGGATGAAAACATTGATGATTGATTTAGTGTGTTTTCACAGCTTGAATGGTTTGATCAGATAGTTAGTATGTATGAATGGATTGTATGAGAGGAAGTCCAGGATGAACACCACCATTTGGGCCACAATCACTTTTGTTGATATTTTATTATATAAAGAATTGAGTCATGTATCTAATTGTTTTTTGATCAAATTAGAAAAATCCAAAAAAAATTGCCTGTAAGTATTAATTCACTATTATTATTTGATTTTGTTTGGACACATGATTCAGCTGGAATGACAAAACCATCCAATGACTTAGCTGCAATCTTAGCAATTATGAGGTAGAGCTACCAGTTGGTATTTTGGCCAGGATGAGCTCAGCTTTCAACTTGCACAGACATTATAGGAACCTGGCTATCAGGGGTAAAAGAGTAAATGTGTAAAACATATATTGTTTCACCTAATAACCTATCTGAAAGACTAGCTCTGATAATAATGAAAGACCTGTGCTACTAAGTTCACAGAACCCATCAATGATTGCTAGTTTACATCGGCTTTTGTCAACATCTTCTCTGATCACGCAAAACGTTTTTTGCAACTTCATTGATGTATAAATAGTCTAAATGAACTGTAAAGAGAATGTTTTTTGATATGGTTTTAAAATTACTACATTCCCATTCTCCCACAACTACTGACTGAAGTGGGTAGAGGTGCCTTGTTCATAAATAAACTCAGCCACCTGGGAGACTCTACATGCATCTTGGTATTCCCCAGCAACCTGCTACCTGGGAAATTAGATCCTAGAATACTGCCTCAGTTCAACCAAAAACTCCCGGGCCCAGCAAGGATGACAGCCCCAGCCGAGTTGTAAATTCAGACTGCTTACTCATTTTTTGCAGCCCACCACTACCCTTCATTGGGGATCCAGTGCAGCGAACTTCAGCTGCTTTATAAAAAAAAAAGCTCCACCCAACTCCACAAGACTACATAACAGCATGACCCAAAAGATGCAGTTGGGTTAAAAAAGCATGGCTTGATAATAAACAAGGAGCCCAGCTGCTTGTAAGACAGAAGTTATGGGGAGAGAATGTGGCCTTACGGCCAGAGCGGTTGACGTCAACGTTGGATGATCAGGTTTGAGTCTCTGCAGGGGCACTCAATATCCTGTGATTCTGGTCAAGTCACTTAGGGACATATTCACAAGGGCTTAATGCCACATTAGCGGCACTTTTCTGCTGCTAATGCGACGATAATTTTTCCGCCCAATTAGCAATCCGTCGATACCAGGTGTTAGCGACAGTTTTTAGGCGAAAACATCCGTTATAAAGATCGCTACTTCTGTTAATGATAATTGTATGCAGGGGAGGCATTCCCATGCAAAAACGCCCGCAAACAACACTACTACATATTCACAAGGGGATCCTGAACTTCTGAAGACCAAAAAATATGGCTCTAACTGCAGTTAGAGACAGTTACTTAAGACCAGAAAATAGCTGGTCTTAAAAATGGGGATAACGCTTGGGGCCACATCTCAGCATGTTTTGGTACTGTACAGCGCTGCAAGCAATGTTGCAGCACTGCCCTGTGACAAAACTGCAGTGCAGGAATGTGCACCATCAATAAGATAGTGCACATTCCCGAATACCAGTCCTGAAAAGTGTTGCAGCGCTGCAGCAGGACAGTATAACACTTCTCACTACGTCCTTCTTGCGACAGCATGGATGAGATGTATGGGCTGCTTTCTCTTTGGTACTCTCCTCTTGAAGGAAGTCCATAATATATAAAAGGGAGAAAAATCTACCATTGCTTGTCGTCCTTTTCTTCTATTTGCTTGAATTCACAATATTTATTGATATATGTTGCTTTTGATCAATTGACCAAACGTGTGCACAGAACCTTTGTTTGCATTTTATAGAGTTGGCCCTAGCTGATTCTTTTTCAGGGGTTTTTGGTTCCCCCTGACCTAGTAGCACCGTCTTCATTTTATACCAATCCCTAACTCCACCGCTACCTGTCAAGAGCGCCAATTCTTTCTGTAGACTGAAAACCCTAAGCAGAAACCTCATGGATGCGCTGTATTCACTGGACAGCACTCCATGATCCGAGTAATGACAGTCACAACCACAACTCCAGCAATGCATGGGGCCAGCCTATCCCTGTGGCACTGTGTCACCCTCATGCCTGCCATCAGGCAGGCGGAAGGTACCGTTGCAGTGCCGTTCATTAGGGGTGCCCGAATGTCGGCGCTGTTGGCGATTCATCGGTGGTGGTTGCGCGCTGCAGTATCATTGTTTGGAAGCATTGGTGGAGTGTTGTTGCTGAGGGAGTGCACGACACATTCTTTGGTGGCCTTGATCCAGCTACGAGGGGATGTGATGATAGTGGTGGCGTCCGGTGAGCAAGGTGAAGACGTCATGTTACCAATGATTTTCTGACCAGGAAAGTCCAGTGTTGTGGCTGTAGTTGAAGTTCCCGCTGGCAGAGGTGACGTGCTCGACCGTTTGTCCTGCTATGTGGTTTGTTGAGGTGTTTTGCTGATTGCTTCTAATGTAGGAGACCTTCCGCAGGAGTGGGTTATTTCCTGGTCACCGGGGTTGGTCAGGTGGAACTTGATTCACTGAGTATGATGTCATCAGCGGATGTGAGACCCTGGGGTGCAATGAAGTCTACAATGGTATTGTAAAATGGGGGGTCATGACACTGGGAGCCTGTACATAAGAGTGCCGCAGAGGATATGCTTGGGCTTGGTCCAGATCTGGGAGTTGAGGTGTCCATGGTCAACCTTGGGTCATTAGAGTGCGTGGTCAGTTGGAGTGTGCTTCTGTAGGGGATGGTGATGCTTCCTCTTGATGATCGGGGTGCTCCTTGCGGACGATACTGCAGCCGTCAGTGATGGCAATGGTGATGTCCAGCCAGAGCAGAGGCTGGTCCTGGCAGGTGAGGTGGCATCCAGGGCTGATGACGAGGAGGGTGCTGGCATCGTAGTGGTGGAGTGTCGAGAGGAAGGCTCCTTGGTGCAGAGCGCGTTCCAGGGCAGACGGACACAAAGGGCTTAGCCTATGGGTTGCCTTTGGCACGGGAAATGACCATTACAATGCTGGCAGTACACCGTCAACAATGCAACTCCGATAACGCAGGTGTCTTTACATCGCATTTGATTACAACGCATTGTGAGGTCAGTAATTGGGTAATTTAAAGTTTTTTGGGTGGGTATGGGTTTTGGATCTAAAATATGAAAATTGGGGTGTGTGTTGGGGTAAAATATGGGTTTTGGGGGTGTTTAGGGGTAAAGTATGGAATTTGGGGGGTGTTTTGGGGTATAATATGGAAATTGGGGTAGGCATTTGGGTCAATTTAGATTTTTGGGTGTGTTATGGGGGCTCAAAAAGGGATTGATTCCAGAGCTCCTGGTTGGGTTTGGGGTGCAAAGGTTAGTTTTGGGTTGCACACACTGATGTGGGAATATTGATGTCTCAGCTATGCAACAAGTACTCTACTGTTACAATGTGCCTTGTATTAGTAGGCATGGAAATGGAATGCAATGTTATGGCATGCGTCGGAACCACGTTTGTGCCTTTGGCACACGGGTGTTGCATGGGTGCACAGCAGCTGTCATTGAGAAGTGCTGGAGGGGCTGGACAGCTGTGAGGTGGTAAACGCTCGAAAGAATACCGGATGGGGCGTGGACACAGGGATGTATATGTGAGCAGGTGTTGTAAACATTTTAATAAGGGAAGTCTTACCTCGAAGACGGGTCCTGTGTCTTTGTTGCTCCTGCTCTCCTGCGTTGCTTCCAGGAACATGAAGTAGGCAGCCAGGCACCCTCCCCTGAGCCAATCACAACGCTGCGATGCGGCGGTGGTATTGGTAATTGGATACGGGACAAGGCATGCAGCCAGGGGCTGGATATGTGGGCATATTCTCCATGCAGGCTATAATGCAGCCTGCATTACGTACAGGGAAGTGCGCATGACTGCTTTGGGTGGCCTGAGTGGGCCAACCAATCAGTCATTGCGCACTTGACTGGGCAAGCCAATTCACCCATGCCTTGCATCGTGCTCGGAGCATTCCTCAGCAAGGGAAACATAGCACAGTTACATCTGTAAGATATCATCATGTGATGATTGTTTCTCCTCTGCACTGCTTGAAAGCAGTGGGGCGATGCTTTTCATCCTTAGTGGATGAGCCGACACTGGCGGGAGTCATCTATGTGTGCTAGGCCTGGGGGACTCGACCGCCAGGCGTCCTGTACTATGTGTCCCACCTTCTCCTTACCTGGACATTGACACTGTGGCGCAATCCACTGCACTCTCTTCAAATCTTTGACTCAGCCAGCAGGAGCCTCAGCCAGGAAGGATTTCACAAGCCTGGTTACAGCAGTAAACGCCAAGTCTGTTGCTGAACCTCCGGATGCAGTTGATGCAGCAGGGCCCCTTTAGGCGTAAAGTTGCTGAGGTCACGCCACACTAGTTCAGCGCAGCTCAGGGGCCTCAACATCCACAACATCCGGCCAGCCCAACATCATCCAGCCTGTGATGCAGAGAGGCGACACCCACCATTGGTAATCCCCTCCGTGCGCCCCGGTGTAGTGGTAGAACGTAGTATGTGATGCAGACTTCCCTACGTTGGGGCACAGGAGAGCCTCTACTATTGACATTTCCAAAGTGCACAAGCCGGTCTTCTCACACAGGTCTGCAACATGTCTCTATGTGACCTGCCAGACTTCACCAACAGGTAGGGGCGATTGTCGTGCCTCAAGGTCTACCTCCATGGTTCATCGACTACACAGCTCCTCCCCATCCCACTCCAGGCTCCAGACGCAGGTCCAACAAGGCATCCAGGCTCCAGACTCAGGTCCAGCGAGGCATCCAGGCTCCAGACGCAGGTCCAGCGAGGCATCCAGTCTTCAGGCGCAGGTCCAGAGAGGCATCCAAGCTCCAGGCGCAGGTCCAGCGAGGCATCAAGGCTCTCATCCTGGTCTTCCTGGATGTTGGCTGGCTTGCAGTGGTCATTGATGTGTGCTGCCCTGGAGGCTCCATTCTGCAGTTTATTGGTTTGCATGCATATTTTATAATGGAGGTTTGTTCCTGTTATCATGCCGGGACAGAGCGCATACAGGTGATATTTTCTACAATTACCAGCTTCTTGGACCCCTACTGAAGGAGTTAGTGGCTATCTGCCTGCCTCGCCCTTACGGGTTTGTGATTATCTATCTCCGCCGAGAACTGATCTGACAGCAGCTTATCGCGTACTGCTACGTGTGACCGAATTACTTTTGACTGTAGCCGGTCAGCTGGTACTTTTTGATTAAAAGCCCCTGTGCCTGTATCACGCCTCTGCTAAATGTGAAGCTGTTGTGCGTATCATCATTGCGTTGATCGTAGCTATATAATTCTTTACTTGACGGTCCGAAGATTCTTTTGCGCCAACTTTGGTACTGACTATTCTGAAGCCCTGACGAAGTTCCAACATGGAACGAAACACGTTGGTTGTTTTTCGATCTTGGTAAAAAATTACCAAAATAAAGAAAACCTTTTTCTATGGACTCAACGCTCCTGTGTTTAATTACAACGAGTGCGCCTTCCATTTTTCAGGAACATTTTGGCAAAAGTTGCACCTTGGGACGACAGGTGTGGGAAGTGTGTCGCACCAACTTTTTGAATATTTTGGTACTTGTGTATTGGTTGTCGGTGACCCTGGCCGGTCGTTCTGTCCGTTTGTTTCTATAATGCAGAGCAGTCAACAGTAAACAGGTGACATCTCCTCGTAAATACAGCAACCCAGCACCTGAGTAATAGAGTGAAACAGTTCCCGATCCGGTATGCCACCCTAAGAGTGTCACTCATGGGGATACCGCTCCACCACATAGATCAGGATGTGACAGCATATACATTGTCATAGTGCTCCAAAAGTCTTTAGGGCGAGATGCTGCAGGCAGTTCCTCCTCATAGGTGGAGAAGTGTGGCTCAGGGGTTAGAGGCAGCAGACCCGGAAGCTGAGATCGGTCCTGGACCAGGGTTCAATTCCCCGCCTCGGCGGGTCTTGGGCTAAAAATTCCACGGACTCGATAATTCTCACCCCGGTGCCTCCTCGACTCACTGGTTCACACTCTGCGACTCTGGGCAATAGCTTGCTTAATCTCCACAACGGCCCCTCGCGGCGGGATGCCTGACTTTCACCTTGTGGATACCCTGCTATCTCACAGGGGAATACCAGGACAGGTTCCCTAAGCAAGCGCCGGGAAACCCACTGCGGGTAGCTGTGCGCTATATAAGCTCAACTACATTTACATTTACATTTACATATATTTGCAACTGATCTCTGCAATAGGCTAGGTCGATGAGACACATTTTTATAGTAGGAGGTGACCTTTATCCACATCTCTTCGCTACTACTCGCTTCGCCATCAGTGTAGACACCGCCACAAGACATCTGTTGGCCGGCTTCAATCGATTCACATACCCCAACAGGCATAGCTTAGGCACACAGTCTACATTTTCAAGTACCACTTCCGATAATATACGAGTCACTTCCGTCCAGAATGCAAAGACTTTCCCACATAGCCAAACAACATGATGGAAGTCAGCATCATGGGCACCACAGCGCACACATCTGGCAGACTCCCTCAAGCCATACCTATGGAGCCGCACTGGAGAATAATTTATTTGATGCAGAAATGTAAAATGAATGATCCTGAGATTGCAATTGGCCGTGAGCCGACCCGTGAGCTGACAGCAGGCCGACCAGACCTCCATCGAAACTGGACTATTTATCGCCTCCTGCCAACGTTGACGTGACTGGTGGTCTTCAAATTCTTGCTCCCGCTGTGAAGCCTCATATAGCCTAGTGATAAGCCCTTTGCGGTTCTCCGCTGTCAACATTGCCTGTAATGCACGAAGAGTCATGGGCTCCCCAGGAAAATCTGGGTACGCATCCCGAACAGCCTGCCGGACTCTAACATACATGAACCGAAACATAAAGGAGCTATTGATCCTGTTTTGGGCTTTAAAGCGGATTTATATAAGGAGGGTTTTAAAGCGACCCTCCTTATATAAATCGCCCATCCGGATCACCCCCGCAGCTGCTAGTTCCTACAACGCAGCGGGTTCCCGAGCAGCCGATATCCCAGGGTGGGACGCTATGGGTAACAGTGGGGCAAGTAAATATGAAAGCTGGGCTCCGAAGGCCAGCTCCCTCCACGCCCAGGACGTACACAGAGGCGGGTTAATTTTGTGTCAGGGTCCGCCTGAACCACCTGAGAGAACTATAGCCTGCACTGGAGTTGGAAGGACCGCATCCGTTTCATGGCTACATGCGGCTGAAAATGCAACGGGAAGTGCCAGTAAAGCGCAAAGTGTGCCTGTGCATGCATGTAGTACAGGAGGAAATCGGAGCTTCAAAACCACCCCTGTCAAAAGGCTGCGTCAGAAGGTCCCAGCGGGAATGGGATTGCTTACCACCCCAAACAAATGTAAGCAGGGCCGACTGCAAAGCCTGGAATAGCGCCACATTCAGTTTAATTGGAATATAAATAAAGAAATACAGCATTTTGGGCAAGAACACCATTTTGACATAGGTAATCCTGTCTGCCAGCGACAAGGGTAGATGTGCCGATCGTTCCGCCTGCTCCATAATACGCATAATGGCTTGTCCATAATTTTCAGTGACCACAACAGACGGCTCTCTATGGATCCTCACCCCGAGATATTTTACAGGCTCCGAAGTCCAAGATAGCGGGAAGCCCAGCTCGACCTCCTTTGTGCGCTCTGTTATGGGGAACACCACGGACTTGAACCAATTGATGCCCGGACTAGAAAACCTTTCAAATTGGACATACTCCCTCAATACCGCGGAGAGATAAGTTGAGGGTTCCCAGACAAAGAGCAACATATCGTCCGCGTACAGCGAGACAATTAGCGGGCGCTGACTGAACCGTAGCGCCGCAGCAGCATGTTTTTGGTGCAGCTTGCAGGCTAGAGGCTCCATCACCAAAGAGAAGAGGATGGGCGACAGGGGGCACCCCTGCCTCGTGCCACGTTCCTATAGGAAACAAGGAAGAGACCCTACCGTTCACCCGGACCGTAGCAACAGGTTCGCAATAAATTACCCGGATCCACTGTACGAAGAATGGGGGCATCCCATTCTGCTTAGAACTGTAAACATATAGGACCAGTGCACAGAATCAAATGTCTTTGCTGCGTCCAAAAACACAGCCACGGCTTGAAAGTCGGGTTCGAAATAGTGTAGCGTGGAAAATAAAGTGCGGAGATTGTGCGCAGTGGATCTTTCCAGCACAAAACCGGACTGGTCCGGTAAGACCAGCAGAGGTACAAGAGGCTGGAGTCTAGTGGCTATCATTTTGGCCAATATTTTGGTATCAGAATTTATGATCGAGAGTGGCCTATACGACCTGCAATGATTTGGAGGCTTGTCTGGCTTTAGCAAGGTGACTAATAAGGCCTCCGTGAGCAACGGTGGCAGGGTCCCGGCATCATAGGCCTCTGCATACATTTGCAATAACCACAGAGCAAGGGCTGTCGCAAATGCCTTATAAAATTCACTGGGCAGACCATCCGGCCCAGCGGCTTTACATGTGGGGAGTGCCATTATATCCTCCACACCAAACGGTTGACCCAGGTACTCACAATGTGCTTTAGATAACCAGCCTAATGCCACGTCATCTAGATAATCATGAGTGTCTCCCGCAGGAGGGGATTCCCTAGCCGCATACAGATCTTTATAAAATTTCAAAACGACATCACAAAGCTCTTCTGTCGAATGATAGGCCTTACCAGAGTCGTAAATTAACTCATTTATGTGCTCCTGGCTACGGGGCTCCCGCAGTTTCTGGGCGAGAGAGCGGCTATGCCGCCCGCCCTCCCCATAATACCGAGCAGTATGCCACCGAGAGCAATGTCGCAGCTCCTGGTCAACAGTGTCGGCATGTTAAGAGACAAGGTCACGTATTTTCGCAAGTTTGTCAGCGGTTGGAGCATTCTAGGGCCTGAATGTCTGCAGCCAGCCTCCGAATCCGGCGACAAATATCTCGCAATACACCAGCCTGGGCACCTATACAGGCGCCCTTGATAGTGACCTTAAAGGCCTCCCAGAGGACCCCTGCACTGTCCACTGGGCCCTCGTTTTCCTTAAAATAGTTCTCTATCGCGTCCTCTATAGTTTATATGAATACCGGGTCTTTAAGCTCTGATGTTTGGAGCCTCCAAGCAAACTGTGGCGCCCTATACTCCGGTAATGCCAGCTCCATAAGCACACGGGAAGGGGTCCGTAAGTGTCCAAGCAGCATGCGAAACCCTCTTAACCCAATGTAGCCGTTCTTCAGATATTAGCCAATAGTCAATTTGTGACCATGAACCATGCCTAGAAGACACACGTACTGTCACAAAGCGCTGGATGCCTCAAGCGCCAGATATCATGTACATGTCCAGCATCTATAAGTCCCCACAGCACATCCGATGCCCTCCTCTGTCTGACCTCCCCAGCGCCACACCGGTCCCGGGACACATCTAAATATACATTGAAATCCCCGCCTCAAATGATTTCGGCAGGGGGGAACAGCAGGATCCTACACCACACCTCTGAAAAAAAAGCTGGGTCGTCCACATTTGGCCCATAAATGTTCACTAATAGCACACTCTCTCCCCCCAGCCTACCATGCAACAACACCAAACCACCACTATAATCCACGTCAGTTTTAATTTTGGTAAATGCCACCCCTTTCTTCACCAACATGAGTACCTCTCTGGCATATGAGGAATATGAGGAGGCTGCACGCACACTCGCCCATCGGGTCCCAACATTGTGCACAGAAGTAGCAGTCAAATGTGTTTCCTGGAGGAAAGCAACACCCACACCCATTCGAACCAAGCCTGCAAACACCAACCTGATCTTCCATGACGAATTCAAACCCCGAACGTTCCATGTGGCAAACGTGATAGAGCTACCCATTAGCTGGTTGCAGGAAAATCATGCAGTAATCTATACACTGAAAACAATAGGACCGCAAACCGCGACATCCACTACACATTATCACAGCACCCCAAACATGCCAAAGCCATCCCAAAAACCAACCAACCCCCCCCCCCCCTCTCCAACAAGGTACAAATTCTGGTGTACACCGAAATTAAGGGCTGCAGATGTGTGATCCTCCCGCAAAACAGGAGTTGACCAAGCAAACAATACCACAAAATCCCAGTGTAACAAGACAAGCCATATGTATACTGGCGAAGCATGACAGCCTATATAAACCAAGTAAGATAAGTTTGCAGATCTTAACCACCTTGATAGGGGACAGCAGGAATTAAACTAGGGCAATCTAATACCTCTCCTAGACAGTAGATATCGCAAGCAGGCGAGACAGAAAGAAAGAAAAAAAAACGTCAACCATAAAGTCAGGTCCTAGGGAAGGCACACAGCGTGCATCTTAAGCAACAATTCTCCAAGAAGAAGTCCCAGCACTTTCTGAGCGGCGCCCTTAGCTCTCCTCATCCCTCATCACCTCCTCCTCAATTTCTTTGCATAATCCATTGTGACCTTTGGGTGGAAAAGATCTTGTTATCCGCCACAGCACCCATGCGGAGGCGGGACGGATACAACATGGCATATGGGATTTCTTCCTTACGCAGAAATTGATTCACAGTGCCAAACTCCCTACGCGCGGCCTGAACTGTGACAGTAAAATCCAGAAAAAACTCAAGCTTGTTTCCCTGATGTTCAATTGTCCCTTTGTCCCTTGCCATGTGCAAAATGGCGTCCCTGTCCCTATAGTTTAAGATCCTGGCTAGTATGGGTCGAGGAGGGGCCCCGGGCATGGGACGGGCAGCCAAAGAGCGATGAGCGTGTTCGACAATAAACATATTGGACAACTGCTCCGCTCCAAAAATGTCGACAATGAGGCGCTCCATATACGTCTCCATCTTGCCCACATTCGTGGACTCCGGCAGTCCCTTAACGCGGATGTTGCTGCGTCGGGACCACGGCTCCAAGTCCTCATTCTTCGCTTGAATTAGGGAGAGGACCTTTTCCATATTTAGCGCCTTATCAGTGAACGTGGATAGACCATCCTCCGTGGCCGAGACCCTCTGCTCCATCTCCCCCATGTGCGCATTCTGCTTTTCAAGTTGGGAGGACATATGGTCAAGTCTATGATTGACTGCCGTCATAGCACCTTCGATGGACTGCAGTGTCCGCTGCATGGCCACCAAAGTGACTTCCAATGTGGGCGATCCTCCGAGGCGGCCCTCTGCGACTCAAAAGTGAGCTATAGCAAGGAAGGAGTGAGGTACCTATGACCCCCAATGCCTAGATCCAGTCATCCCATGTCAAGTAGGGACGCCCTCGGCACTCATAGGGCCCCAGCTGTCACAACAGAGGAACAGGGGAGGTCCACGAAGGTCCCTACCGCACTCAGCCATGTGAAACTCCTATGGCTGAAACAGACAGATTGCCGCCAACAATGAAAAAATGCAGTCTGTAATGGGGCCCTCTCAGACACAGTTCATATACAAAAAAGCAGCTCCCCGTGTAGTCACTCGACCTTGGCCTCACAACACAGGAGCAGATCGCGGTGTGACAAAGAATTCAGGCCGCACCCTCCAATTAGCAAGAAATAAGTGGCATAGGACGTGGACACAAAGAGAGCAGACAGCCCCCGCAGCGCCGCCTCACCCAGCACCGATGTCAGCCAGCAGCTACTCTAGGCCGAGGATCCGCGGCCTGCTCCGGAGCCACAAACAGGAAACGCCACCCCACAGATGACAAGGAGGCACAAGCACATCCAGCGCCGGGACCGAAGCAATCCTCCCATGCCCTCAGGCAGATTAACAGCAGCGCCACCACAACCCGCCCGCGCCCGTGCCATCCGCAGCTCGCAGGGTACAGCCCGGCGCTAGGCCTGGAACCGCCTCCGTGACCCTGGCCGCCACCAGCCCCAAACCCCACTCACCACCCCCAGCGCCAGCGGGTCGTGGTGACTCCAGCAGCGGCCCCGGACCTCTCCGCCAGCACAGATCAGCGGCCTCAGGCGTGTAGTTCGTCGTCGATTGGCCGTCCGCCCACCAGTACTCTCAGACCCAGCCGTTCTGGCCCAGCCCACAGTGCACATCAAAATGTTCAACGCCCTTTCCCAGTGGGGGTCCGAATGCCCCAGGGCGCCAGCAGCGCACAGCCTCCAGAAGGGGACCGCGGGTGCAGCGGTAATCACAGCAAGCAGGTTCAGGCGAGGATGCAGGCCCACCAATCCAGGCGGGCCGCCATTTCACATAGCCTCGCGGTCAGGATGGCAATCTGCAGTAGGCCGGCTGTCGGGGTCCGAGAAAGACACAAACAGAGCGCAGTGATACCGCAGGCCTCGGGATGGCCGTACCTTCCAGCAGCCAGTATAAAGAGTAATGGATGTAGCTGATATTTGGCGGATATTGGCTTGGTCAGGCAGAGCCTCACAGAGGTGCGGCTGATCCAGCGCTCTCACCAAAATTATGCATAAATGACTCTACCCACTACCACTAAATTTACTATACAACACTAGGCCCATATCAACAACAGAGCAACTGAGTCATGAGGCGATAAGATCTATATATGTTGTTTTAAACTATCCACAATAAACAAGACCAGCTTGTCATTTAGAAAGTTTATTTAAACATAATCTAGAAAAACTCAGGTTTTGGAATTTTATTAACAAGCATTAGAAAAAGGTCATAAAGAGAGATTTATTCAGAATTAATAAAGAGAGCATAAAACAAGAATTATTATTCATTAGCAGAAGTAAGTAAAATTAAGCATTTCCAAACCCTAACTATCTCTCTGTCTCTACCCTCATCACCTAGAAATAAAGTATTAAATAAAACTGCTTTCCTTACGTATGTTGTCCATCAGTATAACACGTCCCTCAGGAATCTCGAGCGCAAGCCAAATGTCTGTTCTTTGAGCTAATTTTTATACCCTAAACTAAGCTGAGCTAACTATTTTTCACATTCCAGCAGATGAATTCTAGCTCTCCATTGGTTGAGCCACCTCATGCCACAGTAAATTGTGACATCTTTTTCCACATGTCCGGGCTTATTCACTAGTTCATTGTTCATGCACAGAGTCTTGGCAGCACTTCCTCAGGCTGCTACATTTTGTAGCAAAAGAAGTTCAAGCAATGCAAAATCTATCACGTCTCTTCCTTTCAGCCTTGAGCTTGTCCGTTCTGAGCTTTTCGTGGCACGTTTACAAACCTCTCCACAGAGTCACTTTTAGCAGTTCTTTCCAAAACCTTTCAAAATAAAAGTTCATAGGCTTTTCATCTTTTTCAGAATTATTTTTTTCTTGTGGCATTTTCATCAACAGGCCTCTTTTCAGAAAGCGTCATTTTTCTGCGCCACCTTTTTCTTGCGTCACTTTTTAAAAGCGCACTATTTTTCTGCAGCCATCTCTAAGCTTCATTTGTAAAACTATTATATAAACAAACATAAAACATAAATTAATGCAAGAAATGAAATTCGTTCTGTTACCCACCCACCTTTGCTAACTAATTAACCCATTAGTCTATATTACCTAGTAGAAGCAAACAAATAAAGCAGCATTTATATCTACCATTCTTCATTTAATCCAGCAGGATTCTCTATGCACCTGTAAAATAAAAAGACACCACATAGACAAAAGCATACAAATAAAGCAGCATTTATATCTACCATTCTTCATTTAATCCAGCAGGATTCTCTATGCACCTGTAAAATAAAAAGACACCACATAGACAAAAGCATACATAAAATAGGCACATGCAATTTATTGAACAGCAACAATTAATAAGACAATAGACAAACAAACAAGGTTAGTTAATTATTTTTTTTAAAACATACTTGCTGCAACATAAAGCACATAATGTTAAACCCTCATGTTGGTGTGTGTAACCTTTATTCTAGGTTGGTTTAATAACATACAGCAAACATATTAGTTTTATTAAACATTATGAAAGTCTGACTTCACAAGGCTGAACAAAATTTTGTTCATTAACCTGCTCCATCAACTCCCTCATCTGGTGATTTTAATATCACCAAACACCACCCAAAATTTTCACCAACATTTTTTTATATTGAACATGTTTCAGGCTTACTCAGGATTAGTATTTAAACCCTAATTTCATCTATATTTCTCTCACTCTCATATTGAGTTCTACCTTGGATCCTTTCTACCTCTATATCCCCAATGAATTTTTAGGAATCTACATTTTGACTTGCACCAACAAAACAAATATTCATACAGTGTGTTATTTCTTTTAATACAGAATTTACCACTAACAGGATCATCTATATCAATAACAGCATCTTCAGCTCTCATTCTGCAGGTTAAATTATTTTAGCAAACATACTCATATGTGAGTTCATTAGTCAGCAGAAAAAATTCCCTCATCTGCTTAGCAGGTTTAACTTTATTTAAGCTATTTACAATTTTTCAAAAATCTCGTCAATATCAGAGTAAAAGTACTCCAGACAACCTGTTTGGTAAAACAAGCTAGCTACAACACTGCACGTAATGCCATAGGTAAGAGGCAACATGTTATAAGTAACCCGAACAATTCGAATTATTATTAATAGCAACAGGCACATTTTTATTATTAATAACAACAGGCACATTTTTTTTTTTCAAAGGTTTCACAAAAAATCAACAAAAAAAAGTTTCACAAAAAATCAAAAACATTCAAAAATAAAAAAAGGTTTCACAAAAAATCAAAAATATTTAAAAATAATATACACCCCCCTATTTTTAATTTTTTTTTTTTTAGTAACCCTCTAACAGCTTTTCTTCGACCTTGCGTCACAAAGAGTTTTCAACTAAACACAATTTCTTCAGCCTTATGCCAAAAACAAAAACCCTAAATTTTTAACAGGTAAGTACTTCAACCTACTCTTCCTGACCGCTACTATTTACCTCCACTACAGGTATCACTTCCATTTTCTTTCCAGTACTTCAATTCTTCCCTTATTTGAAATTTTTTATTTAGCTCTTCTTTTACTTTGACTTGTAATCTCATGTACCTGGTTTTCAATTTTATTCTCCAACTTGCATTGTAGACTTTTAACTCCTATTGTTCTATTAACTTTGCTATTTACTAATCTGTATATCATATTTTCATTTCTCTCAGTTTTCCAAGTTCTCCTTTTGTCACTAGTTTCATATTCTGTGTCTTAAGCCGATTTTCTTTTTCTACTGAATAATTTCATTATTTCAGTTTTCTTCTTTAATTCAGGATCTTCTCTAATCAGCAGTTTTACTTCTCTGTTTGGAACATAATCCTTACAGCTGGTACTTGGTAATTCGTCTTCTTCTTCATCTTCAATTACCTTCAACTTCTCAGTTTCAGAACTCTTGTTCCTACTTTCAGAGTCTTCAATCAGCTTTTCGATACCCTCCTGAATTTGTTCTTGAAATTCTTGAATCTCTTGATCAGATTCTTCATTTTGTTTTGCTAATTGATCCAGCTAAATTTCAATATTCTCATCTTCAGAATCTTCTTTTTCTTCTGACTCAGACTCTTTTTCTGCTTCTTTTTCTGACAGATCTTCATCATTTTCTGAGTCTACTGTCATAATTTCCAAGTCTTTTTCAATCAAGGCTTGTTTTTCAATTAGACTCTCCAGATGTCGACCTTCCGGTCTATCTTCAGGATCTGGATTTCTTTCATGTTCTTCTTCAGAATCAGAATCAGCAGTGGTATCACTATCCTCATCAGGATTATCAGGAGATGGTACACCAATAACGTGACTTGCATGGACCCACCTTTTTAGGCCTTTGCATTTAACTGCATTTGTTGTGATTAGAATCACCTGTCTCGCTTTCTGCGACTTGGGTACTAGGCAATTTCTTCTTCTAAACACTTTTGTTTTGACCCAATCACCTGGGTTCAAATCATGTCCTTGTTCTCTTTTCTTTATGATCGCTTCAGTTCCCACTTCATTTAGTACAGTAGTTACCACACCTGACAAGTTCTTACAAAAGTCTAAGATAACACTGTCATTTATACTTAGTAACTTGTTTGCTGGAACAAAATCTTGTCTCATGATCACTCCCATTAATTTTTCTTGAGGGCTCAAACCTGTCTTGTTAGGTATGCTTCTTACAGCACTCAACACAAGTGGCAAGGCTTCTGTCCACTTCATACCTGTTGTCTCACATAAATTTGTAATTTTATCCTTGATACTGTTATCAATTTGTTCAACATTTTCTAATTCCTTTGGTCTGTATGCACAATGCAAACTTTGTTCAATACCTAATGCTTCACAAATCATCTGCATTAATTCTCTTTCAATCCGTGTTCCATTGTTAGTTTCTACAGTCACCGAAAAGCCAAAACGTGGAATAATCACGCGCAAAAGCAACTTTGCCACAGTCATTTTGTCATTCTTTCTTGTTGGAAAAGCTTCTATCCAATTTGAAAATAAACAAATGACAACCAGGACATATTTCAATTTGTTTTGTTGGGGCATTTCAACAAAATCTACCTGTATTCTTGTAAAAGGACCACCCTCCAGGCCTATTGTTTCCAAACTCTCAATTCTCTTTTGATCTGGTTTGTTTTTCTGACATGTCAAACATCTTTGAAAAAGTGACTCCACAACTAATCTGAACTTTTGATTGTACCATGTCTTTTTGAACAATTTCATGATGTCATCTCGATCTACATGACCCTCCCCATGATACATTCGAGCCATATCTGAAATGATACTGTTTGGCATGACCAATCTGTCATCTTTGTGAACCCAAATCTTATCTCCTTCTCTTTGTTCACAGCCCTGTCTCAGCCATCCAATTTTCTCCTCATCATCTGCTCTGTCTTGTAATTGTTTTAATTCTTGCCATGTCTGAATTACAAATATTAGTATGAGAATGCTCGAAACATGTTCACTGAATTTTTCCTGATTCATTGCAACCCTCTCTTGAGCACATAACTTAGCACTGGTACCTGCGTACGCATTGCCTTTTGAGATATAATCAATTTTTTCCTCATTTACAACACACTTCACTACCGCTAATTGGTCAAGAAGTTCAATTCCGTCTAATAGCCTTTTAATCAAAATAGCATTTCTTATAGGTGATTCTAAAGAGTTTAAAAAATCTTTTTGTGACCATAATTGATCATAATCATGCATTATGTTATATCCAAATTCACTATCAGTTATTATAGTAATTTTTAGTTTTTCACTCATCTCACATGCACGAATCAAAGCAATCAATTCCGCTACTTGAGCTGAACCAACTCCTTTGAGACAAGATCCTTCAACCACTTCTGAAATCGTACATACTGAGTAAGCTGCACTCAAAATATCATTGTCTGTTTTCAGACATAATCCCTTCACAAATAATACACAGTCAGATTCTAGTAAAGGAACATCCTTAATGTCTTGTCTGGGCTTTAAAATTCTAATACATCCTGACATTCATGATCATTTGTCAAGCTTGTTTTAATCTGTTGATCAATTTCAACTGTTACTTGGATGTCTTCACTTAAAAGACCATCAGATTCATTCCAAGAAACTGAAAGTACATTTATTCCTTGTGGACTGTTTTCCTGTTCTTTATTTAATCCTGTATCTGTATTGTCTGTCCTCTTATTAACATAATCTGGCAATTGTGGAGGTATCTCATTCTGCTGAATCACTCCTAGTCGCTGTATTTGTAGCTGTTCATTCAGCTCATTTATCTCAATCTCCTTTTTCTTTGACCATTTTGTTTTCCATTTATTCAGATCACCCCATTTTCTCAAAGTCCAAATTAATTCTTTTACATGGGCAACTCTACCTGATTTGTTCAGGCTTTCAATGTTCTTTTCAGTAAAATTAATTCTGTAATTTTTATGAAACAGACTCTGCCTACTCAAATCAATTTCAAAATCAAAAGCTATTTCTTCAACAGCATCATATTTATTTTTTGTTTTCCAAGTAACTTCTTTGCAGAGAAACAACAATTCATCATCTTGATATGTTTTCAACATGTCTGTACTCATTGTACCATTTATTAATTCCTCTAAATCAATTTTTAATTTTGACTCATCAGGCTGTGTCAAATCAATCAGGTCAACATCAGAGTTTTCACTATTTAAAGCTTTAGTCATTACTCTCTCCAGCTTAGTTGGAATCATTACTGCCTCATTTTCAGATACATTACAATAAAGTTTTTCAGTAAATTTTTGAATTTCAGAATTTAATGGGACCTTTAAAACTGTGGAATTAATTTCATCTTTTCCAAGCACAGGGACTATCACTGCTTCTATAATTTTTGTTGACTGTTTTAAATCATTTGTAGAATTCACATGATCAGGAATATTAATTCCAGAAGTACTAGGCATCTCATCATACCTTTCTGTTGTAACATCATGAGAAGAGATTTGGGCTGGGACTTTATTAATCTGAACTGGGACTCTTGGCTTTATTTTAATTTGTTCTAGGGGTCTGCTTGAATTTCGTTCCTGTTTGGTATTTACAACATCATTTCCACACCAATCAATACATTTTTCTCTGACATGTTTATTATTTACATTCGCTGATTTAGAAATTATTAATTTGCTCTCACAGGTAGCAACAACATTTTTCATTTTCTGGTACCAGGAAATCATTTTCTCTTTCTTTAAATAATTGTTATCCATGTTTTTAAATACTTACCTTATTAATATTGACTACAACAAATAAATTATTTACTTATTTATTAATACGCAAAATTCACTAATTAGTCCACAAAGCCAAGCGATTTTCAGACTCTACTTTCTCTTTTTCCTAAGTTCTCACTTTTAATTTGAGCAGTAGAAAAATAAACTAACTGAAAGCACCAATGGAAGTAATCCAATTAATAGATCAAAAACAAGGACAGATCTTGGTATTTTTAAAATAATACTTCTGCGTGCTCGACTACCTTAAACACAGGCAACCTCCCTAATAAACTTTTGTCTATTCTAATAATTGATAGCTCCTACTCTGCTGCCACAAAATTATATGCATCCTTGTGGGATACAATAATCACACCAGTAATTAATACAGTAACTAGCAAAATGCTTGGAAATATTTATTTATTTAATTTTGCTGCACAACCCTCATAACAACAAGTGCTATTTCATATTTTTCCTATTCTAGTATAAGTTAATGCTGCTATGGCTCTATTTGCTGTGCTCTGGTGACAGTTATTAATGTTGCACTACTACTTAATATTGTAACAGCTATTATTGCTGCTGTCTCTGCTCTTGTTACTTCTGTAGCTGATGTCTCTACCAGTATGGCTACAGTGATAACTGCTATCCACTGTATTTTAATAAGACCTACTTCTCCATTGTACATTTTAAACTTTGTACAGTTATGTGATCTGTTTAGATACAACGAAGCTCTGGACATTAGCGCTAAGCAATATTAAGGCTAAAACACTCTCAGCAGAAGAAAACAACATACATCAGCCAATTACATCACAACAAATGCTTTAACCAATTACAGCATAGCTACAGTATTATATACTGCTGTTACAATCCTTTTCCTTTCCCTCAGGCTATTAAAACAACTCAATTTGCCTCAGCCAATCACAATACGGTGTCCATGACCTTTCAACCTATCACAACGCTGCTCTGTTGTGACACGCCGGACCATTTAACCAATTAGTGCACGGCGGCTCTGATGCTCCCAGCCGCTGCAGTTTTCAGGGACTTATTCTCTAAACTATCTGCCTGTTTACAATCAAATTTTTATGCCAGGGTACTCGCACCAAAAGGGAAACAAAGCCAAACACTCAGAGCTCGTTAGCTCACAACAACGTGCCACTTAGCTTAGGCACAATGCGCGACATTCTCCAGCTGCTCCAAAGCCCGAACATCTATCAGCTGCTACACACTCCCTGCGCCTCAGCCAATCACAGCGCTATTGGCGATGTTCCAGCCAATCACAGTCCGCCTTTGCTGTGACACACACTGCCACTGCAGTCTCTCCTTTATGATTTTTGATTTTAACCCAGCGTGCAATCGCTCGCCATGTGCATCAATTGTAACATGCTTCTCCTAAATCAATAGCGCAACCAGGAAAGAAATCAAATCGGGGACATTCAGATTTTTAAAAAACACAGTAGCGCTTCAACAAATCACAGCACAGCTACTGTTATCGCTTCGACCAATCACTACGCAGCTGCAGTCACGTATACGGTTGCTGTACTCTCTCTCCCCTCGCGCTCAGCCCCTCCTTCACAAAATGCGATTTCAACACAGAGCGCTACGCTTGCCACACGCATCAGCTGTGACACGCTTCCCTTTAAAACAACAGCGTGGTTGTAACGAGGAAGGCAGAATCTTTTTAGAACAAACTTCCACTCAACTCAGCCGAACTACCTATCCATTTCTAAAACCAAGTTACTACACGGGGACACTTCCAAAATATAAATAACTTGGCAGGCAGTGGTGACGCGCACCAGCCAATCACGCGCTACCATTCCACGGCACTGAAACGCTTTTCAGCGAATCACAGCGCATCTTTACACGATACTTCAGTCAATTAGAACACTGATTTCCTATGACAAACCGTATGCCTTAGCAAATCAGAGCGCGGCCTTGCCCTGACGCTCCGGACCCCTCAACCAATCAGAGCACGGCGGCTCTGACACACACAGCTGCTGCGGCTCTCAGTTCTCCGCGTTCTGTCTCTATTTTTGCAAAATGAGCTAACATTTTTATACAATGTCAAGGAAATTAAAGCGGGGACAATTTAAAAGGTAAATCAATGATTTTGACATATGGTGGTAGCGCACATCAGTCAATTTCTGCGCGACCACTTCTAACTTAATAAAACGCTATTAGCGAATCACAGTGTGGCTTTGCTGTGACACTCCCAATACTTCAGCCAATTAGGACGCGGGGCTCTGACGCACACAGACGCTGCGGTTTCAGCCTCTCCCCACACGTTCTCGCTCTCAAAAACAGCCCCTCCCTTACAATTTCGATCGGGACACTTCTGAAATGCTTTCTATTAACGCGCAATATTTTTAAATGTATTTAAATAGCGCTCAACACTTTATAATGTCTTTAAATAGCACAGACTTTACCCTGAAGGTTCCTAAGTGCTTTAAAATTACTTTTGGTACAATTTAGTAACTACATAAAACAAAACCATTTGCCTGCTTCTCTAAAAAGTGACAGTTTTACAGTCATGCAAGAAATTCTTTGTGTGGAATAGACGACGCTATTCTCACAGAATATATATTCGCCGATAAAGTAAATTTTTACTCTACCCTTCAAACAGGTAATAGCGAACCCGTTTCCCTCTGAACGTACTTAAAGTAACAATTCAAAGTTTGACTCGAACAAAATTACAGAATCATTTACGCACTTTCAAACGGAAACTATCCCTAACCATACATACATGAAATCCTGGCAGGACTCTAACCAGCCATAGATAACCTGAATCGCTAGTAAAATAAACAACGTTACTTTACCCTTCACTCAAGCTCGAATATATTCTATTACTCTTTTCAAAATGAGTTTTAGAACGGGCTCATTGTCCCTATACTCAAAGCTACGATTTCATAGACAATCCTCACTATCATACATACAATTTTACTTAACACACCTAAAACCCTAAACTTGTGTTGTACGACCACAACACGATGATATGCGACGATATCACCTTTTGAAGCAGTACAAATGAACCTGTGTAACCTGATAACAGCGTCCTGATCATAGCGTTACACTACTCCTTGCCATGGCTAACCTGGGATTTTTCACACTGCTGGAAAAAACCCTCTCAACTACATTAAACAATTGACAAAATCAATAACTCAACATATGTTAAACATTTATCCTATGAATATACCAACATATATGTGTCATGCATGTAACATGTATGTCAAAAACAACATATAACTGTCCGATTGCTACCAGGAAATTGATCCAGCGCTCTCACCAAAATTATGCATAAATGACTCTACCCACTACCACTAAATTTACCATACAACACTAGGCCCATATCAACAACAGAGCGACTGAATCATGAGGCGATAAGATCTATATATGTTGTTTTAAACTATCCACAATAAACAAGACCAGCTTGTCATTTAGAAAGTTTATTTAAACATAATCTAGAAAAACTCAGGTTTTGGAATTTTATTAACAAGCATTAGAAAAAGGTCATAAAGAGAGATTTATTCAGAATTAATAAAGAGAGTATAACACAAGAATTATTATTCATTAGCAGATTTAAGTAAAATTAAGCATTTCCAAACCCTAACTATCTCTCTGTCTCTACCCTCATCACCTAGAAATAAAGTATTAAATAAAACTGCTTTCCTTACGTATGTTGTCCATCAGCATAACACGTCCCTCAGGAATCTCGAGCGCAAGCCAAATGTCTGTTCTTTGAGCTAATTTTTATACCCTAAACTAAGCTGAGCTAACAATTTTTCACATTCCAGCAGATGAATTCTAGCTCTCCATTGGTTGAGCCACCTCATGCCACAGTAAATTGTGACATCTTTTTCCACATGTCCGGGCTTATTCACTAGTTCATTGTTCATGCACAAAGTCTTGGCAGCACTTCCTCAGGCTGCTACATTTTGTAGCAAAAGAAGTTCAAGCAATGCAAAATCTATCACGTCTCTTCCTTTCAGCCTTGAGCTTGTCCGTTCTGAGCTTTTCTTGGCACGTTTACAAACCTCTCCACAGAGTCACTTTTAGCAGTTCTTTCCAAAACCTTTCAAAATAAAAGTTCATAGGCTTTTTATCTTTTTCAGAATTATTTTTTTCTTGTGGCATTTTCATCAACAGGCCTCTTTTCAGAAAGCGCCATTTTTCTGCGCCACCTTTTTCTTGCGTCACTTTTTAAAAGTGCACTATTTTTCTGCAGCCATCTCTAAGCTTCATTTGTAAAACTATTATATAAACAAACATAAAACATAAATTAATGCAAGAAATGAAATTCGTTCTGTTACCCACCCACCTTTGCTAACTAATTAACCCATTAGTCTATATTACCTAGCAGAAGCAAACAAATAAAGCAGCATTTATATCTACCATTCTTCATTTAATCCAGAAGAATTCTCTATGCACCTGTAAAATAAAAAGACACCACATAGACAAAAGCATACATAAAATAGGCACATACAATTTATTGAACAGCCACAATTAATAAGACAATAGACAAACAAGCAAGGTTAGTTAATTATTTTTTTTTAAAACATACTTGCTGCAACATGAAGCACTTAGGGCCAGATGTAGGTGGCCAATTACCGGTCGGTAACGGCCGAAATAACCGTTACCGACCGGTAATTGGATTTTGAGATGTAGGGCATGCATTTACAGAATCGGTATTTTACCGATTCTGTATTTACCGATTCGGTAAAATTACCGCATCGGTAAATACAGACTTGGTAAAATACCGATTCTGTAAATGCAGATGTAGCTGGCACATGTCAGAGTGCCACAGGGCTTTAAGAATCGGTATTTTACCACCCAATCCTATTGGGTGGTAAAATACCGAATCCAGGTGTGCATGAACATGTGTGCATGCACACCTGTGCCATGTGACACACAGACATGCCCTTAGGGCATGTCTGTGTGCCACATGGCGCACATGCCTATTTTTGGGGTGCCAGAGGGTGTCAAAGTGACACCCCCTGCACCCTTGCTAAAATCGGTATTTACCGATTCTGTAATTACAGAATCGGTATTGCCCATTGATTCCTATGGGCTGCAAGGCCCATAGGAATCAATGGGCAAAACCGAATCGGTATTTACAGAATCGGTAAATACCGAATCTTAACGATTCGGTATTTACCGAATCTGAAATACCTACATCTCCCTCCCTCTATTTTACCACTTCTTAAATACCGAATCGGTATGATTCGGTATTTAAGAAGTGGTAAAATAAAATTACCTACATCTGGCCCTTAATGTTAAACCCTCATGTTGGTGTGTGTAACCTTTATTCTAGGTTGGTTTAATAACATACAGCAAACATATTAGTTTTATTAAACATTATGAAAGTCTGACTTCACAAGGCTGAACAAAATTTTGTTCATTAACCTGCTCCATCACGGCCATCTTGCCGTGCGCCCTCTAGCGTTCCCCCAGCTATCACTTTATTGCTGTGCCAAGCTAGTTTTAATGATTACATTTTTTTTTAAAAAAGACAACCACACATCTCACAATTACGTGAAAACCAAAAAGCTTCTACCTAATAAAAAGTTTGTAACTTCCAAGGTGCCAAATTCTATACAATCAAATCTTCAGATTAGGTAAAATGTTGCTCCTACGCAAATCATAGACGAATGTTAAAAACATTGATCTTTCACATGCATAGCCCTGATTTAATGTAGTTGTGAAAAGATGCACAAAAATATTTGAAATTCTGCTTCCCCAGAAGCTATCGTTTCTTTCGGCCTCAAGTAGAAAAAGTTCCTGCTAGCTTCTCATTTCAGAGCTCTACTCCTGGCGGGTGCAGGGTCTATGTCAGCATGAACAGAAGTGTACACATGGCCTAAACAACGCAAATCATCTGGAGAAACCAGGCCTCGAACCCGCCAGCCTCAATCCCAGGGTATCTATCATTGGAGTGCCCTCAACCAACCTTGCTCCTTTTTAATTACCTTTCAACGTTACGGCAAACACTGCACTGGCTTAAAAAACAATTCTGTGAGCAGTTAATCATCCGCCTCTGACGCTACGAGGCTTTGTGTTACAAGTGTTACAAGGTTCATGCTTAAAGTGCCCCTGGCTTCGTCTGTGCACTTACTTTTAACAACAGGAAGCTTTCATATGGTATGTATGTTTTACTTTTACAAGTGCCTATCGCAATCTCTGTGGTGTTTCCAGGCACCCCCTTCTAAATTTTTCATACTAAATATCGCTTTTATCGTAGTCCATCAACGTGAAGGCTGCAGCACCCGATTTATAATGTCCTCCCCCCCAAGAGTCAGAAATTGAGATACATTATAACACGTGACACCATTATTTTAGGATATTTATTAGCATATTGTTGCATTTTCATTATATTTTACATAGCAGTAATTCATACTGTCTCTTTAATGTAATAATGTTAGAGGTTATACTTGAAGCTGATGAGTGATCTGTTGCCATGGTTAAAGGGATTCTTTGTTCCATACAACAGACTTCATGGATCTGCTGAACTGAGCAGTTGCTGTACTGTGTTCTCCTGAATAATTCCTCTTTTTGTAAACTGGATTTGGACTGAATTACTACACATATTTAGTGACATGCCCGGCATAGAGCGCTTCGACGTGCTATTAAAAATACAATTAAAATGGCAGTTTTGTAAGAAAAACTGAATTTTCACATATAACGTACAACTGCCTAATACAGAGAATGCATGCAGGGAACACTTCATCAACTAGTTCGTTTTTGATTGGTTTGGGAAGGAAACAGTGTCAAAACTCCACAGTAAAATGTGAGGAAAGTCCTTTGTGCTGATATCTATGTTAGCCTTCACACACAACAGACAGAGGGGCTTATTTTCTGTGAGTAAGAGCAACTAACAGTTGTATTATTCCTCTTATTGGATGTTTCTGACCCCCACAAACTAATGGCACCAAAATGAGCGCTCAACAAGGGCATAGCTACCATTGGTCCAGCAGGTGCAGTGGCACCTTTGGCCAAAGCCTTGAGGGCCACGTTGACCGCTGATAATCAATGTCTTTGACTACCCCGACAGCAGTCGAAGTAGCCATTCTCGCTGCTTCTACCAGATCCCATGGTATCAGTGCTACCCTACTGTCACGCACATAGGAGCACTTCCATCTCCCAGATGTGGACACATAATTGTCGCCTGGTCAGAGCAAACCCTCTGATATTAACTCAAAGGAAATAAACTGTTACATGTTTTATAGAGATATAGATGGAAAGTCACTCTCAGAGTGTAACTGATACACTTAGGAGGGGTATAGTCTAGCTGAAAGTAACACAATTGAAATAGCTCTGTAGTGCATAACATGCAATTTCCAAAATATTTTTGCATGAGCTCTGCACGTGCCCCAGCAGCACTCAGTTTGCTGGTGAAGTGATTGCTGTTGTATAATATCTGTGGTAAGCCATTTGTATGCTTATGTGTATAGGTGACCAATTTGTGAGACGCAACACTATGTAGGGCACCAGTTAAACGATAAAGGACAAAAATAGATTAGCGTCTGGAACAGTAACTGATCTGAAATGGGGTATCTTAGGGTGGCCATCCCTAAGTTTGTGTGTGGGCATGTATGTACGGATCTCACCATGATAGACATGGTGGAGGTGCAGTTGTGATACAGCTGTAAATTGAACAGAATGTAGTGTATGAACTAATGCAGTCTTAGAGTTGGTGATCAGTCAGATTGCTTCCAGAGGGGGGATCTCCAACCTTTTCTGTTATGAAAGCTACTTATATTCAATGGAAGATTTCCAGAGCTACTAGTACTAGTAGAAATGTAATAGTAACCACATCAGATACGACTACATTAGTATTCACTATATGCAAGATTACCTCAGTGCATCATGCTTGCTTGCCAGCAGTAATGTGAAAAATGCCATGTCAATGTGGTGTGAATAGAGAGTAATGCATAACAGCCATAACTGCAATGTACCTATCACCAAGTTAATAATATTAGTAACAGTCTTCCCAACACTGTTTGATTTTTATTACTCAAATATTAACCTTAACAATATTTTGGAACTTCAACCACTTTTCTCCAAACATCACCTTATGAATTTTGAAAATACACATATTTTCGTTTGAATACATGCTTTTCGATATCAGTATAGATATTTTAACTCAATCAAGTAAAACATTCAAATTTACTTCACTGGGCTGCTCAATGGATAGCTACTCACAGGTTTTGGAGTATTCGTTGAGGAAGCTTGTTCTAGAGTGACCATTGGTCAAAAATGTATGTATTGGTCATATTATTGGCATGATAAGTTGTACTGTGAAATAACATCTAACTACCTGCAATCAAGACATTGTATCTGAAGTTTAGTTGAAAAGATCGCTATCACAAGAAACATTTCAAATTGCAGTTTATTTTCTATGAATGAAGGTCAATGGTGAAGAATTGGGGTGCATAATAGAGAAAGGCGTGAATAACTCTTATGCAACGTCTCCATTCATTTTAACTCTAGTTATTTTTACTCAATGACACCACAGTAACAATAATGCTTCACCACAGTATTACACATTCCAAGAGTCTGTGAAACCGAAAAAACTAGCTGGTGATGAAACATGAGGCATACAATAACAAGTTTTGTTTGGCTCTTTTTGTCCAACTGATGTTACAAGGATAAATAATCCATGATATGCTTCCATGCTATGCATGTAGTAGATGCTGTCATCCACACCACTAGGGATATGTGTAAAGGGTATTGGGTGATAACATGTTCTTACTCGAGCTTAAAGATAGTTTCATTAGTGTGACATTATACCAGAAAGGAACGACGGTAACTGTTGACCAAAAAATACCTTGTGATAAGACCATCTGCATCTCAGCAGACTGATACCAGAGATAGGAGTACTACTCTGTGAAATAAAGTGTGAATGTTGTGCCAAAGTGTCCTGTTTCGCTCTGTGAAGATAAAAAACTGTGACTAGAATGGTGCAGAGAATGACCACCTCTCAACTGTGAGCATTCACCCACAATCATTAAAAAGTACAACATGGGGCATGATTCACAAAGGTAAACTTACGGGCCTATTGCAGTCACAAAATTACTTTTAGTAAAACTAAACTCGCAGTTTGTGAATGAAAAAACTTTGTGAGCTCACAGAAAGGTGTAAATGTACCTTTGTGAACCAGGCAAGATAGCGTCTATGAAGTGTGAGACACTTGTTTACCTGCTGTTGTCCTAACTCTATAGTGATGTTGGGCTGAAAGTGCTGTTGAAAGCCCGGAAGTGATCTTCCTTGTTTAAAACAATCTCAACCCTGCTCACACCTTCTAGTTCGCCATACACACTCTCATCCTTCTACTTTTCATCAGGTAAATATATAATCCACTGGCATTCCAGAAACTACCTTCCACCCATGTGGCTGTCCTCCTCACTGCTGCATGCCTCCTGTCTGGTCAGCCACATAACTCTTACCGACTGAGACAATGACTGACTCCTCCTGCCAGTGTACATGATGTTCACATCTCTGCACATGATGTACAGTCATTTCCAGAGCAATTAAGACAGATTGTCTATTTGAAAAAGTTGCTAAGCAAGAAGGCATACTATCTATTGAAAGAAGACAGGAAGACACATCAATTCATCAGCCAGCTAATGAGGTTAGTAGATGACTACTGGTATTAAAAGGCACTGCACAACATCGTCTGTTCAGGCAATGCTAAGTGTATTTCTACTAAGTGTTTCTAGTGTTTGTAAAGTGAGGAAAGAGAGGAAGCTTTTGGGATAATAGAGCCATTCAGCCACCGGTGAAACGATAAGTGAGCTTGCAATAGTGTGTGCCAAAGAATACATTCACGTGTCCTTGCTGGCATGGATAAATATCAGAAAAGGCAAGAACCGTTAGTCTCTGTGGAAAATTTTAGAATAAAAACACGCTTAGTCCCTAAAGAGGGCAATATTCTGTCACTCACACAAAGGTGAAGTTGTTTCACGTATCAATGCCCCTTAACATAGAGATAATGGTGAAATGATGACTAGGTGCTAGTCCAAATTTCAGACAGCATGGGGTTAATGGAGAAGCCCTTTAGGAATCATGAAAATCAGAGTTGTTACAGCGCATGCCTTTATAACGCAAGTCTTCAAAGCAACTTGCTGGAGGGAGCACAAGGTGTTGGATTTAAAATTCAACACCTTCTCTACTGTTGCACACATTGGAGTTGGAAAAGTAAAATATATTATTCCAACATCCAGCACCCCCTACAGCAAGTCATTGTAACAAATTGTGCTGTAAAGGTATGCGATGTAACAATGCGGTCGTTGTAACAACCGCGTTGTAATGGCATGCGATGTATTGCATGCGATGTAACATTGCATATTCGTGTTCCAAGGTTGTGAAACTGTTACCTCCTAAAATTGTGAAAGCTGATTAGGACTGTGGATGAGGTCCAAGTTACTGGATCCTTATTTGTTTCTAGCACATTCTTCCTCATTTGGAGCACCACAATTTTGACTTTAACTGTGGCCAACTTGACATTCAACTCTTTATTGCTGGCTAATAAATTATTTTGGAAGGTGGTGCAGTGGAAGCTTTTTCTCTTTTCTTTCTTCTCATCTTTTATTTCTGAGCCCAACAATGACTTTGCAACGTTGTCACTTTACTCAGATTCTTTACTTCACCCAAAGAGGCATTGCCCCTCCAATGGACCTTGCTTCATCGTAGTGGGGGGTGAGAAATCAGTGTGTCAAACTGTTGGCCACCCAGTGTGAACCAATAAATAGTAGCCAACACACAAACTGGTGAGCTAATTTAATACACTACTCTCAGAACTATGCAATAGATATAGAACATTGTATTCGGAAGAACAGATCTCCTAAAGAAGTTCAATCTAACAAGAATCATGCATACACAAAGCTCTGCTGTGCCTACACAGAACAAGAGCAAAATAACTTGATGTTCTGAAAATGATCTATGACGCTCTCGATCATGCATTAGAAATCAGATAATTGTAAGGACTGTTTCTATGGAAACTATTTAAGGCTTTATTATGAATCCTGCGGTCCATCGGACCGCTGTAGCAACAGTGGTGGTGTAGGCATTGCCACATCGGCGGTCCAACCACCGCATTATAACTTGGATGGTCGGATCTCATTGGCACCACAGCAACAGCCAGGAATCTGCAATCCCTGGCAGTGTTGCAGCAGTCTCGAGGCCTCAATATGGTTGGCAGGGTTGCTGCGACCCAGGTAAGTATATTACAAGTTTCCTCTCAGCCACAGTTTTCATGGCTGTGAGCACACCATGAAAAGTGAGGTGGAGACGAAACATAGGGGACCCTATAGGGCCACCTGTTGCCACCGTGCCAGGGGATGCATGCAGGGGGGCACATGGTGTGCCACCCTGTCTGCATGCACTCCCAGTTCCAGCAGGATATGGACTTGACAGTGCATACCCTCAGTAACCTGCAATGTTGTTCTCATTGTGGTGCCTGTTATGGCTTTCCTATGAGCCTTTAAACAGACATTGCCGTAGGCCAGCCGCCGCCAGACCGCCCAACCTGGTTTCCAGTCAGAATAGACAGGTGGTCTAAATATGGCTTTTGCTGTGCAGGAGCAGGATGCTGGTGTGGTGATCAGCATGTGCCCATTCTTTCGCCCACCAGGTACAAAATTAGAGCATATTTCCTAATGTTGCTTGTGACAAACAGCTGTCCATTCCATACTCACAGGGTAGTTGACAAGGCACCTATAAACTTTGTTGCTCTTTATGTGTTAGGTTGAAGGGTCAAGTTCCCAACAATTTACTCACAAGGAAGTATTGAAAAAGTGTCAATTGCTTTAAGAATGTTACGTAAAAAGGACAGATAAAGCAACACTTGAGGAAACGTAACTAGAGTCTATTACCAGGCTATGAAATAATGCAGCCTAAAGAAAGAGGCAATGTAGTCTAAAGCTGGCATTTCCTATTTAATTAAATAAACTCCCAATTAAGTTCAAGAATAATTAAATCAATTATTCATATCATATAGTGAAATAATTGTAATGTTGTCAGTCATTATTGCATAGAAATGTTCAACTCTAATTATGACCTACTACTATAATTTTAAAAGTAAATACCTGCAATCTATTCCTAGAAATTATTAAAATAAGATTGTTTTAGAACATCTAAGTCTCTAATAATATCAAGAATGTGTGCTGAAAGTTTCAATTATATACAATGTAACAATTTTGATTTGCATAATTTTTTCATTTGCTATAGAACATTACAATGACAGCAATATTGATGCTATGTTTCATCATTAATATTTGTACATTTGTGTCTGACTCATTTGTTACATAGATATACTGTTTCATATTAATAATTTGTGTTAATATGCATCATAGAACATTTTCCATCAATACTCTTTCATAATGTCTTTGCTAAAGTAACAAGGTAATCAGTTACTCAACATGTTGAATTAATTATTCTCAAAATTCTTCTTTTCTATAAATCCAAGCACGCGTTTATGGTGCTGGTACTTCAGCTTTTCTCAGTTTTAATGTTATTTATCTAAACGTGCGCAAAGTGCACATTAGGGTTTCAGTTTCAGAATCAGTTTTTATGTCCTGTAACAAATGATCAGCTTTGACACTGCATCCCACCCTCCTCTGATGACGAATCAATCCATCACACTTTATTCCACATCAGATGATCACAAATTACGGTTTTGTTGTCTTAAGCCTTTTTCTTCTGGACTACTCCACAATTTTCATTCCATCAAAGTATTGAGATTGCTCGTCCTCTAGTTTAAGATCAAAGCTTGTCCTCTTAACTCCATGTGTATTCTTTTTATACTTACAGAATTTGATAGATAATATAATCACCATTATGCACAAAGAGATCACCACTAATGATTTCAAGATAGAAATCATTAGTCCATTACCTAAATTACCCAACCAGTTGCTAGCAGTTGGTAATACTTTTCCTATGATTTCCCAGGCACTATCAGATTTTAACCCTTTCAAGTCAGTAATGTTTTAATGTCGTTTTCCAAATCTCTGCTCTTATCCTTTATGTATGTGCAACATTGTTGAATTTTTAACAACCGACAGTTTCCACCCTCCTTTGCAAGCAGGATGTCTAGGGCAAGTCGATTTTGCATCATCATCATTCTTATTGAAACCATTTCAATATCTACAACACAAAATTCTCCAGCTGTACTGGTAGCTAAGAGGACAACTATAGTAGAAAGATTTGCAATTTTATTTGAGTTTAATGCTACTCCTACAGAAGGTATTAGAGCTCTTAAAATATCACTCACTATCTTATTTTGACTCACACATCTGTTTATTCCGCTATTCTGCTCTTTTAATTCTCCTTCAATTTGTTTCACATAATATATTTTTGGAAAAACAATTCCCACATTACAACTACCATACCAGGATTTGTACAGGTATTAATACATTTTTTAATGACTTGTAATGTGATCTGAGGGAAGGCTTTTCATTTTTATTTAATTTTTAGCTATCTTATAATCAACTTACTAATGGGGTATGTGTTGCATCTTACTTGGACCCAGTGGTGGCTCGCAGAGGGAATGTTGTGGGGTGGTAGGGTGGGGCCGGCAGCATGGGGGGTAGTGGAGTTGGATATACGACGGCAAGGAGTAAAGTAAGTAAGTAAATAAATAAAACTACTTGCCTTGCGCTCGCTGCACCACCGAATTGGCGAAGCAGCGAGCGCTAAGTAATTTGTTTTATTCCTTTATTTACTTATTTTACTCCTTGCTGTTGTATTTCTGACTCCACTACTACCCACCCATCCTGCCCTGCCCACCCTACCCCACTGCCGCACAGCATTTCCTCTGCGAGCCGCCACTTCTAGGACACTCTATTGCGTATTTTGCATGAAGTGCTTGAGAGTGAGCTTGTGGAACATTAAACTTTATTATTCTGTTAACCACAAAGTTGCTGTGACCCGGGCTTTGTAACACCCGTTTTTACCCACTGGTTTTAATGAATTTTTTATTGGGTTGCATCAAGAAAGAGGATTTACCATTTTTATGTATACTTTTATGATCAGTGATTCTAAATCAGATCGAATAATGTTTATCAAGTCAAGTCAACTACCATACCATTCTTTAGGAAATCTATAAAAAGCATTCTTTCACAAATATAATACACTCCAGGAAAGACAGGGTTGACCCTTTCTAAATTTCTTCCCCAGGACTCATAAACATAAAATGTATGTTCACATTCAATAAAACCTACACATTTTGTGTTCATATCTGACCTCTTTCTGTGTATAGAAAGCTATCCTTAATGTTGCCAGTTTAAAGCTAATATAGCCATTCCTTCTACTATTTTATGTTCTTCCATCAGTAAATTCCAAATGTGTATGTAAGTGTTATAGTACAGGGAGTTCAGAAAAGATCAGATCTTCATTTGAATAATAATAATGCAAACGATCAATACCATAAAACAAAATAGTTAATACACCCCAAGAAATTACATGTGTTAGCGGTAAACTATGGTAGGTAACACCTTTGGCAACTGATGCAGGTAATTACATACATACTTAGCAATCACTAGCATCCATTGTGTCAATGTACTCATTTAATAAACTAGTGTAGACATTTAGTGAATGATCAGTTTTGTGAAAATAAAAATGTAAATTGTTATCATTCAAAAAATAGACTTAGTGCTATTAGTTTTGTAAGTTTTGAAAGAAGTTGTAAGCTTAGAATCTTCTATGGGTACATTATGTGGCACATTTGAAAAAAATAAGCAATGCAGCTAATCTCAAGGCAATAACACAAAAGACTCATTTTGTCAGTTCTTCAAATAGTACACCAACATTGAAATTTAAATCCAAAACAAAGTTTGTTTCAAAGAGGTTCAGTTGGACTTGTATTGTTAAAACAAAAAGTAGAGAATTCTCGTTCCCATTCATTCACTGCCAGATAAGTCAGTTCAGGAGATAAGTGCTTTTGGCTGGGTATTCTTTCTCTCTTTGATCTCCTTACAGCTGTTCGCTCATTATCACAGTCACTCTGATCAAACTGCTCGGAGCTTTCAGGAATGGTTTGAGGTACTTGTCCTTTGTCAGGCAGTTTCTCAGTATCTCACCACTTCTGGGCCATCGGTTTCCGGGTACAACTCACTTTCTTGCTGCACTAAGCCGTTTATTAGGATTTGGCTCTCCCATAGTCAACTCTACTGACTGGAATCCTTCAATATCAACAATAGTTGACTCTCCTAGACCCCCTTAGGCCAATTGAGTGCTGTCCCAGCTGCTTGCTGTTCCCCAACAGCTTGACTAACCTGTTCTGTCTGTCTCACTGGAACCACTGGCACATCAGGAACAGGTGCTATTGTATCATCAAGGGGACATGGGACTCTGTGAGTATCAGTGGTGTGTACCCAATTCAGAAGACCTCAACACTTTGCAGCAGTACTGATGACCTGAATAATCTGGTGGTCCATCTCCATTGGGGTTCAAAGCACTACTTTCACACATGCTTCTTCACCATTACCCAGTCACATGGACTGAGGTCCTGGCTCTGCTCCTGTTGAGTCACAATGGCAGCTTCTCCGACCTGGTGAGACAGAGAACATACCACATCAGTCAAACCTTTGCAGTAGTCCAATATTAAGTAATCTGTAATATTGACGAAAGTGTTTGAAGTAACAGCTGGCTGTCTCATCACTCTGCCCATGATGACTTCATGGGGTGACTATCCTGTCCATCTGTCTGGTGTACTTCACAGACTCATCAACACAAGAGGCAATGCATCAGGCCAATTCAAAGATGTTGCAGCACACACCTTCGCCAATCTGGATTTTAATGAGCCATTAATCTGCTCCACTATTCCAGAAACATCTAGACAATAACTGCAATGAAGCTTCTTCTCAACTTATAATGCTGCTCATAGCATTTTCAGGACCTCATTGTTATAATGTGTTTCTCAGGTTCACTCAAGAGAAGTCAGAAATCTAAACTTTGGAATTAACTCCCTCAACAAATATTTAGCTACTGTGAGACTGTCATTTCTTTGTGTTGAATAAGCTTCCGCCTATTTTGAGACAATGCAAACAATGACCAAAACATATCTCAAACAGTTGCAGTGGGGCATTCAGTTAAAGGGACCTCCCGATCTCCATGGCTCATTTTGACTTGCATTTTCCTTCCAATGTTTTGTTGTTGACACATTACACATCAGTAGTACAATTTCTCAGCAATCAGTATGAATCTGGTATTTACCCACACCTGTCGAAAGAGGTGCATCATTGCATCTCTTCCTACATGTGCATAACCATGATAATGTCTAGCCATAGGTGGTAACAAACCATCCGGTAATACAGGTCTGCCATCAGTATAAACCCAAACTTCATCTTCCCTCTTGGTGCATCCAGCTGACACCCAACTTTGCTGTTCAGCCTCTGTCACTATTTCTTGTAATCTTTTAACCTCATTCCTTGGTGTCTATAGGAGTTAACAACAGGTTAAAATGTGTGATGTCTCATGTTTTGTTGATCAAATTCCTATTTAATATTTGGGCATTTAATGCCCAATGGTGGGCAATCTTGTCAGCTTATCTATTGCCAGCAGTCACTTAGTGACTTCCTTGCCTATGAGCTACACACTTAACTACTGCAATTTGTGCAGGCAATTGTAGAGACCACAAAAAATTCTTCACGATTTTTCAATTTCGTAAAGGCGATTCCGAGGAAGCCATCAACCCACAATGTGACCACAATTCCTGAAGTCACGTATGACTCTAGATTCTTACTATCAGTGAAGATCGTCACCCTCAGTTGTTCTGAAACACTGCAAGCCAGTGTCAAGACAATCAATTCAGCAACCTACACTGAATACACTCCTTGAAACCATGATGCTTCAACAATTCCTGCAACTGTACAAACGGCACAGGCAGCTTTCAGATTTCCTTCATTGTGTTGCAAACAAAAACTATTAACAAACAACAAAAGGTCTGATTCAGGCAAAGGTTCATCCTGTATATCAGGCAGGGACTTTGTGCATAACTCATTAACATCCAAGCAATCATGTTCAACTTCATTTGTTACAGTTTAATTTACAGGCAGAATCATCAGAGTGGATGGATTCAGATGTGTGCACCTTTTAAAGGTTACATTTCCTGTGCCCAAAAGGATTTGCTCATATTTTGTAAGTATGCTGTTGGTGAGATACTGTGTCTGAGTACAGGTCAAATGTTTTTCCACTAAATGGAGCACAAATACACCATGCCTATACTTTCACACAGTTCAAGACTCACACATGCAGATGCAGCTAGTTTCAAACATCGATGCAAATATGCAGCCGCGGGGTCAAGAGTCACTGAAAAATAGGCGATTGACCTGCGACTACTGCCATGTATTTGTTTCAGTACTGAAAGAGCTGAGCCTTCCCTTTAACTACATAGCAACACAAAGCACTTGCTATAATCATGCATTCCCAAATACAGGTGCTCTACAAGGACATTCCCGGAGCTCAGTGAAGGCTGACATACAACTGTCACCTCAAGGTACCAGATCAGACACATCTTAGTGTGTCAACTTCTGAAGAGGTTTTGCTGTTAGGAAAGTTTTGGAATCCATTATTGACAATAGCCCACCATTCCTAGGAACATGCAGACTTTCTTTTGGGTAGTTGGAAGACTCGTATTAAGAATCATAGAGATTCTTTCTTGTGAAACTTTCCTTGTTCCTTTTTCAATGTGGAATCCTATGTCCAGAGCTTCAGTTTGGCAAAATTGCATCTTAGTCTGGAATACTCTCTATCCATTTTCAGCCAGATGATTTAAAAGTGCAATAGTATTAATCTTACATGCTTCCTTAGTATTTGATGTCACCAGCAGGTCGCCAATATAATGTACTAGGACTGAATGACTTGGCATTACCAGAGACTCATGATTATTTTTGAGAATCTGATGAACTATTCAGGGGTTTTCTGAATACCCTTGTGGGACTCGGCACCATGCCAAAACATGATTGCTGAAATGGATTACAAAAAGGAACTGACTATCTGCATGCAGTGGAATTGAGAAAAGGGTGTGGCACAAGTCAATTACTGAAAACCATTTGGGGTTGCATGGAATCTTAAACAGTATCAAAACTGGATTTTGTACCACAGAACAACAAGGGATAACAATAGCATCCAGTTTCCGTAAATCCTGCACAATACAGTACTTGCAATTCCTACTTTTAAAGCCCATAATGGAGAGTTACTTGGACTCCCCATTATATCCTTTAGGATCCCTTGCTAAATCATTGAGTTGATCAAAGTAGTAATACCAATAATAGTATCTGGGGTCATGTTATACTGTGGACTTCTCTGACAATATGCATTTGGTTTGACAGTGATACGGACTGGTTCAAGACCTTTGATTAGTCAGATATTTTTACCCGTAAAGTCCAAGACTTTAGGTAAACAAGTGTCTCTCAATTCAATGGGCAAATCACCCCTTCAAGAGAGAGTACATTCTCATGTCAGATCTCTGTTGGGCTAGTTTAAAAACAACATCCTCATCATTGGTATGAAAGCCAATACCTTTTAGAATGCAAAAGATAGAACAATTTAGCTTGCACAATAAGTCACTTCCAAGTTGATTAACAGACTTGAATCACACTCCAAAAATCGATGTTGATCCTCAAAGGACCCTATTTTAACAGGAACTGCTTCATAAATTGGTGTGGAAAACCTTTTATTTGAAACTCGTACAACGTGGATACTTTCTCCCAAGAGGAGAAGGTTAGGAACCTCTGCTGTTCTTAAAGTAGAGAGGGTAGCACCAGTGTCAACGAGGAATGAGACATGACTTCCATTTACCTCTCTGTCCACATATGGACCACTCTGGTCTACTTCTAAGGCTGCACAAAGCATGCAGCCCCCCCCCAGGCACCCTCAGGCTGAAGTGCCCTGATTGTCTGTCTGAATCAAATACTATTGTGATGCATTTTGATTTAGGAAAGCATTTCTGTTTGCTGACTCTGATTCCTATTGTTTCTTTGTACCTGAAAATTCCATTGAGATATCAAAGTTTGTGGTATCTGCATTGATTGTAATATAGTAGGATATTGGACTCTCTGTCTTTGTGTCTGTTGAGCCTGGCCTATGTTATTTCCCTGAGACTCTACATACCCCCCATTCTGCAGCTGATTTCCAGCGTCATTCACATTAAACCTACACGTATGTTTCCAATGTCCAAATCTTCTGAAAATGTGATGTGAATTTGTTTTTTTCAATGCTGATACATCAAAACTCATTCTAGAATCTAGTGGGACACCATGACCTCTACCCCGTGATTGAAAATACTGCTGTTGAAAACCATTAACACCTTGCATCATTGGAACGTGATCATATCCTTCCTGTACCAAAACAGTGTTTTCAAAGCCTAACTGATTCTGACCTTTCTGCACAGCTTTTATGTATGCAATCATTAGCTTTTCTTTAACTTCCTATGCTTCATTTAAATCTCATCTCTGCAATGTTTGGCATAATGCAAGACCTCATCAAGCTGTCTATTTTGCCAACAGACTAAATGCTGAAGAATCATAAAAGAAATCTCTGGTCTCACACCATTTATGAGTCTGTAAAAATAATGTCCCTTATCTTTCTCAGCCCCATTTTTCATTCCACTGTACTGTCTGAAAACCAGTATCAATCTCTCATAATAGGTATGAACTGATTCTTTAAGTTCTTGGGTCATTCTGCCAGCCTTTAACCAATCAATTTCTTTAGGAGAAATCTTGGTTTCCACAGGATTTATTTCCTGTTGGTATTTCTTTAATACCATTGGAGATTGTGCACCTGTTTTAGGATCCGTATCTGGTTCTGCATTAGGGCAATTCACAGAAACTTAACACTCATTCCATATGTCTCCTGGAACCACATAGTCAAACAAGGTATTCAAATTAATCCATAAAACATTCTACATTTTCACAAACCTTCCAATCTGTCTGTACCATTCCATTGGATTTTCTCTCAATTTCCGGAATTCATTTGTGAATGACAAAATATCAGACCTAGTCCAAGAAACATGCACATATCCTCCATTGAGTACTTCCCTCATAGGAGCCATCTGTATTTCTCTATCTCCACCGTCACTACCTACTAGAGGTGTCTGCATTCAAACTTTCTGTGTTTCCTTCTTTTTCGACCATCTAGCTTTCCATTTCTCTCTCTCTCTCTATTTCTTTATCAGTGTCATTAGTTCATTAATCTCCAATTTCATTCCAGCTGGCCTCATGTTAGCAAATCTCTGTCACTAAAGTCTAATCTGTATGTCCTTTGCAAAACCTTTGATCTCTGAACATCAATTTCATATTTCTGAGCCAATTCAATCAGGTTCTTGTGTGTCTATTTTGCTCTTCGGATAATACCTTTACAGAGAAACAATAGCTCCTCTTACTGGTAGGCATCTAATTGAGATGGGCTAAGGATTCTCAGAATCATTTCTTCTAACCCAAACTTTAGCTTCACCAGATCTAATGTTCTACCGTTTCCTGGAACTGGAAATTTCGGGACTTTGATTATTATTCTGGCTATTATAACCTTTAAGCCAATCAACAAATTATTGTGGAATGAATCCGGAATTGTTCTAATGGAGTATTTGAATGAAAATCTCCATTGGTCAAATTTCTACTTGCTTCAGGTTGCATATTTAATGTGGATATATCAGAAACTGAAATTCCCATCGGCACAGTCATAGCAGAAGCATTATAACTTATTTCAGGAGGCTCACCTACTTTGGGGAGATAAGAAGATGGTAACCTCTGAACCATTTTGTTTGTGGGTTCAGATTGTGTCTGATTCAAAAAAGAACATGTACTCTTAGTACCAGTATTTATTGCCTCAAAGTGAGCAGGTCTAGGAGGTGGTTTTCTATCCTATAATTTACTCCTCATATTTTCAATGATTCTCAAATAAAATGTCCCATAGCGAGGAAACTGTAGGACCTCAAATTTATCTGTAATTTTGTGCCATTGTTCAAGCCAAATACATGGATCTAATCCTTTATCCATCAATACGGTGTATCCTGATGTATCCTCAGGCCATACATCTTTTCCTACTCTGAAAGATATTATTATTATTATTATTATTATTATTATTTATTTTTATAAAGCGCGATAGTCACCCGGAGGTATCCCAGCGCTAAAGAACCATGAATTCACCAGGTCGAAGGGGGAGAACTAAGCAGAGAAAAAAAGGGAGGGGGAGTACAGATTTAGGGAAAAAGATGGGTTTTTAACAGTTTCCTGAAGCGCAGGTATTGAGGTTCAAGACGTAAATTACGGGGAAGTGAGTTCCAAAGGCGGGAGGCTTGTACTGAGAAACGTCTACCTCCTGCTCGGGTTTTCCTGAATCTAGGGATGTTGGAAAAATTTTCTGCATTGGAGCGGAGGGACCTAGAGTTCCTATAGGGAGTGATGATGTTACTGAGAACAGGAGGGCCTTGATTCTGCAGCGTTTTATGAACAAGACATAGGGCTTTGAATTTGACTCTCTCCCTTATGGGGAGCCAATGGAGGAGTTTAAGAGCGGGCTTGGCAGATGATCTAGCCGGGGTGTTAGTGATGATCCGGGCAGCCGTGTTCTGAATTATCTGCAGTCTGGTGAGGGTCGCTTCGGGGGCACCCATGTAAATCACATTGCTATAGTCCAATCTCGATATGATGAGACCTTGGACTAAAAGTTTTTGGGATTTAGGGGGAAGAAGGGGCAGAACTTTCCTCAGAGATTTTAAGAGGCCGAAGCAGGTCCCTGCCACCTTCTTTGATTGTGAGGTAAAGGAGAGATCGGAATCGATCCACACACCCAAACTTTTCACCTCTTTTTTTGGATCAGGGGGTGGACCCAAACAGGCTGGCCAGCTGTCCAGGGGAAGTGAGGCTCCTTCCGGGCCTAGTATAAGGACCTCGGTTTTTGTCCCGTTGAGTTTTAAGGCTGATCTGTTCATCCAATGATGGACCTGCATAAGGCAGTTGAACAGATCAGCTTTCTGTTGCTTGGGATGGGATAGAGACACCACAAGTTGAGTGTCGTCGGCGTAGCTGACGACGCTCACTCCGAAAGGGATGATAACCTCCTCCAATGTGGACATATAGATATTAAATAAAGTGGGACTCAGGGAGGAGCCCTGAGGCACACCACATTGGAGGGGCATTTCGGAGGAGCGGGCGTTCTTTTCCCAGATCTGGTAGGACCGTTGGGCCAGGAAGGATGAAAGCCAGGATAGGGCTGTACCTTTCACTCCCACCCCAGCCAATCTTTTGATAAGAAGTTGGTGGTCAACTGTATCGAACGCTGCACTAAGGTCGAGGAGGATCACTGCCACTGATCCTCCCCCATCCAATAGTGCTCTTGCCTCCTCTACAGCAGCCAAAAGGGCGATATCCGTGCCCTGTCCAGGTCGGAAACCTGTCTGGGAGCTTTTTAATTTATTATTGGCCTCTAGGAACTGAGAAAGTCTCCTATTGACCAATTTTTCTGCGACCTTGCTCACCCCCGGCAGTAGGGAGATAGGTCGGTAATTAGTTAGGTTCTCGGGGTCCAGTGTAGGTTTCTTCAGCAGGGCTTTCACCACCGCCTTCTTCCAACTTAAGGGTACGGTTCCTTGTTGGAGTGAGGTGTTAATCAGGTGGGTAAGGGAGGGGATGATGGTGGGGGCTACCTCTTTAAGGATACGGAGGGGAGCAGGGTCGCTAGGGGAGCCGCTCTTCATAGAGTTGAACACATTACTCACCTCGTCTGCCGTGACCTGGCCCCACGTGGACAGGCAGGTGGTGGTGTGTGGACAAGTGATATTTTCCTCAGGGCTGGAGGGGGGAATAGATTCCAGAATTAGTCTAATTTTGTCGTGGAAGAAATTGGCTAGTTTCTGGCAATTCTCCAGATCGGCTTTAGGATCGGCCGTGGGTCCCGTTCCTTGTCCTTGGGGTTTAGACAGCTCTTTAAGGATTGCGTATGCTTCCTTACTGGAGCAGCCTGCTTTCTCTATTCTCTCCTGAAAAAACATGCTTTTGGTTTTATGAATGGCAGTTTTATAGTTCAGGAGAGAAATAGAGTAGAGGTTCTTGTTGGTCGATGTTTTGTCGCGCCTCCAGGAGCGTTCGGTTTTTTTACACTCTTGACGTAGAGTTTTAAGCTCAGTAGTGTACCATAGAGCTGGTGATATTCTTTTAGGTTGTTTCCGAGTGGTAGTTATCGGGAGCAATGTATCCAGAGAAGAAGTGATCCAGTTGCTGAATTGACTGTCAGCTATATTGGGATCAGATGAGAGCGCAGGGGTGGACTCTGCAAGAGAGGTAGCCCAAGTCTCCGGGGATAGTTTGCGCCATTGTCGGTCGGTGACTTGGATTTTAGGGATCGAGTCAGTGGAAGTGGGGATTTCCCAAGAAAAGGGTACCAAAAAGTGGTCAGTCCAGGGTAAGGTCACCGGTGGGTTAGTAGTCATAGTTGCTATGTTGGTGAGGATCGGGTCCAATAGATGGCCTTTCTCATGGGTGGGCTCTTTATTCACTAGACGGATGTCTAGAGATGTTAAGTCGCTCCTAATGTCCGATGCTGCTCGATCCGTGGGGTCCAAGAAATGAAAATTCAGGTCACCTAATATAAGGAAATTGGGGGCAGAGGAAGCTAGTTGTGAACCGGATTCAACAACAGCATTGATGAAATTACCCGGGGCCCCTGGCGGGCGGTAAATAAGAAGCCCTGCCAGGGTAAGGGCTGGGGCGACTTGGATGGAAAATTGGCCGCTCTCACAGTCCTCAATACCAGCATTGGTCATACGGCAGGTAAATTGTTCCCTGTGGATTATGGCTATCCCGCCTCCTCTCCCTCTGGGTCTATTAAGTGTTTGACAGATATACCCGGTGGGAAGGGCCGTGACAACATCCGAATCGGTGTTGTCAGAAAGCCATGTTTCTGTTATGAACAAAAGGTCAAGCTCCTGGTTCTGAATTAGGAGGTTCATTTCGGTGGCATGTTTGGGGAGGGAACGGCAATTAAGAAGTCCTAGTCTCAGGACGATGGTGGGTGGTTTCAGGATAGAAGTCAGATTGCATTGTGAACAGGTCAAGAATGTCTTACCTGCAGTCAGTGAGTGGTGGCAGGCCAAGGTATTCTTAGGTCGTAAGTTGTATAAGGTATCAGCTGTATACATTATTCGATCCTGAGGGGTACCGGACATAGTAACCGGGCCTAGGGCCTTCTGGGCCCGGACGGGCCCAGACGGGCTTGCCTTTGGCGCGCCTTCGGCGCGCAAACGGCGCGCCCGCTGCGCCCGTCCGCTGCGCGTACGGTATTGACACATCCCTTATAGGAGGGAGAAGGGGGAGGAAGGGGGGCGTGGCCTCCAAGGGGGCGTGGCCTATCAGCACGCCGGCAATGGCGCCGTGGACGATTTTCGTGAGCCCGCTGACAGCGTGAGGCAGCTGTGCGGTGTGCTTTCCAGGACCGAGTCCCGTGAAGCCAGGTGAGTAGTGCTTAAAAACAACAGGTTATTCAGTGACACAAAATTTTTAAAATCAATTAGCGTCTAGCTCCCGGCTTTTCGCCTCAGGAGGTTCCAAGGTTCTGGCAGGTGTGCGCTATAGGTCAGCGTTTTATACCTGCTCGGAAGGGGGCGTGGCCTCCAAGGGGGCGTGGCCTATCAGCACGCCGGCAATGGCGCCGTGGACGATTTTCGTGAGCCCGCTGACAGCGTGAGGCAGCTGTGCGGTGTGCTTTCCAGGACCGAGTCCCGTGAAGCCAGGTGAGTAGTGCTTAAAAACAACAAGTTATTCAGTGACACAAAATTTTTAAAATCAATTAGCGTCTAGCTCCCGGCTTTTCGCCTCAGGAGGTTCCAAGGTTCTGGCAGGTGTGCGCTATAGGTCAGCGTTTTATACCTGCTCGGAAGGGGGCGTGGCCTCCAAGGGGGCGTGGCCTATCAGCACGCCGGCAATGGCGCCGTGGACGATTTTCGTGAGCCCGCTGACAGCGTGAGGCAGCTGTGCGGTGTGCTTTCCAGGACCGAGTCCCGTGAAGCCAGGTGAGTAGTGCTTAAAAACAACAAGTTATTCAGTGACACAAAATTTTTAAAATCAATTAGCGTCTAGCTCCCGGCTTTTCGCCTCAGGAGGTTCCAAGGTTCTGGCAGGTGTGCGCTATAGGTCAGCGTTTTATACCTGCTCGGAAGGGGGCGTGGCCTCCAAGGGGGCGTGGCCTATCAGCACGCCGGCAATGGCGCCGTGGACGATTTTCGTGAGCCCGCCGACAGCGTGAGGCAGCTGTGCGGTGTGCTTTCCAGGACCGAGTCCCGTGAAGCCAGGTGAGTAGTGCTTAAAAACAACAAGTTATTCAGTGACACAAAATTTTTAAAATCAATTAGCGTCTAGCTCCCGGCTTTTCGCCTCAGGAGGTTCCAAGGTTCTGGCAGGTGTGCGCTATAGGTCAGCGTTTTATACCTGCTCGGAAGGGGGCGTGGCCTCCAAGGGGGCGTGGCCTATCAGCACGCCGGCAATGGCGCCGTGGACGATTTTCGTGAGCCCGCTGACAGCGTGAGGCAGCTGTGCGGTGTGCTTTCCAGGACCGAGTCCCGTGAAGCCAGGTGAGTAGTGCTTAAAAACAACAAGTTATTCAGTGACACAAAATTTTTAAAATCAATTAGCGTCTAGCTCCCGGCTTTTCGCCTCAGGAGGTTCCAAGGTTCTGGCAGGTGTGCGCTATAGGTCAGCGTTTTATACCTGCTCGGAAGGGGGCGTGGCCTCCAAGGGGGCGTGGCCTATCAGCACGCCGGCAATGGCGCCGTGGACGATTTTCGTGAGCCCGCTGACAGCGTGAGGCAGCTGTGCGGTGTGCTTTCCAGGACCGAGTCCCGTGAAGCCAGGTGAGTAGTGCTTAAAAACAACAAGTTATTCAGTGACACAAAATTTTTAAATCAATTAGCGTCTAGCTCCCGGCTTTTCGCCTCAGGAGGTTCCAAGGTTCTGGCAGGTGTGCGCTATAGGTCAGCGTTTTATACCTGCTCGGAAGGGGGCGTGGCCTCCAAGGGGGCGTGGCCTATCAGCACGCCGGCAATGGCGCCGTGGACGATTTTCGTGAGCCCGCTGACAGCGTGAGGCAGCTGTGCGGTGTGCTTTCCAGGACCGAGTCCCGTGAAGCCAGGTGAGTAGTGCTTAAAAACAACAAGTTATTCAGTGACACAAAATTTTTAAAATCAATTAGCGTCTAGCTCCCGGCTTTTCGCCTCAGGAGGTTCCAAGGTTCTGGTTACATATCCTTGGATTCATTTTCATTAAGCTTTTAAAATTTTCATTTTAATTAAATTTTATATTTCACTTATGTTTTCCACCAAACCAAGAAATGAAATTCTTCCACAATTCTCTAGTTTGGCAATCACAACCAATAACAGTGCAACCTTTCATGGCTAGTCAACCAATCTCAGCACAGATTTACAGCAACTGACCCATCACATCAAAATACACTGTGACGTATATCTCACTCCTTGCAGCAGCTCACCCTCCTATACAATTGTTTTTGGCGCGTTTTCTAAGCAAATACACAATACAATATGCAATCAATATCAACAATTAGATCTGGCTGCTCCACTAAAGGATAAAAGACGTCTCTCACTCAAAATATAATACAAAATAATATTATTTCTATACCTAGCTTCATCATTCACTTCAAATGAGACCTCAACCAGTGTTGTCTCACTTTAATTGATACAGTTATTCCGTGTGCACTTGAGATCAACTATACCAACCGCTTACCACAATCATACAAAAGAAAGTCCGTATCCATAAGATGTAGCCGACAACATCTCATGACGAACACCACAGCACAGGAGACAACCTTACACAGTGTCGTCTACATTGAGACCAACAAGTAGGTGTGCCTCCAGGATCTTAGGCATCTATGGGTTTGATCAAATCTTCAACTTCAACATGTTTGCATTTAGTGCCACATCCATAAATCTTTTTCAACTTCACATAACATCAAACTGCTATTTTAAAATACCGCAATCTAAGTCTAAGCAATCGCAATGCACATCCCTATTAATGCTCACTCTCCTTTGCATCTGACAGCTGTTTGGACTCCACCAGTACTCCATCAAACGCTCTGCTACACCTTGAGAATTTGGGATTTTTGACTGGACAGGGGAAATATATTTTGGGCACCCTACATTTGTCACTGGACAAAACCATTACTCTACTACCAGGATTTATTACAGCGGAAGACTTTTCTCTTTTCTTTCTTTCTTCTCATTTTCTTTTTTTCGTTTCTGGGCCCAGCAATGACATTACAACTTTTCATTGTACTCAGAATCTATATTTCGCTCACAGAGGCAATGGTCCTCCGATGGACATTGCTTCGTCACAGTGAGGGTTGAGAAACTGGGGTGTCGAACTGTTGTCCACCTAATGAGGACCAATAATTAGTAGCCAACTGACAAATTGGTGATCACATTTAAATAAACTACTCTCAGACCTATGCTATGATTATAGAATATTGTAATTGGAAGAATTCACTCTAACAAGACTCATGCATACTAGAAGCTCTGCTGTTGCTACAGAGAGTAAGAGCTAAAGAACTTGATGTTCTGAAAATGCTCTATGACTTTCTCTATAATGCATTAGAAATCAGATAATTGTATGCACAATTTCTATGGAATAAAACATTCAGGCATATATAATAGAAGACTCAGACACATTTTAGATAATTTAGTTATTATATTTAAGATCCAAAATCAATGCATATAAGTAACATTTTAAGGAGTTCTGTGATGAGTCTTACAGCACATAGTATAAAACCACACTTTAGTCAAAGTAAATCTATTGCTGAATAAAAGAATCACAAAAGAGGATGGCTCAGATTGGAGTTTCCTGCAACCAGCAAAGATGATATGTTGATTCGAAGAGTTCCATTAGCATGGGAAAGAGATCAGATTAGAGCTCACTGAGGAAAAGTCCATATGAATGGGAAAATTCAAGTTTGGTCTCTCACCAAACAGCTCCAAGTCATCCGACAGACAAGTCCATCTGCAAAGGCAAAAACGCAAGGGGCATGGTGGGTAACTAGGAAATAGAGAAAGAAATTCCATCCCTCCTCTTTGGAAAGTCACATTTTGTATGCCAAATAGTTTATTTGTGACACTAATTCTCACCATATTATTGTCTGATCATCATGTGACCATTCGTCTGCTCACCAGGAACCAAATTGATACTCGATCATATTTTCCCATGGTGTTCATGAGAAATAACTGTCCATTCCGACCTCACAGGTTAGTGTACAAAGCACCTATTTACTTTGTTGCTCTTTACGTGTTAGGTCAAAGGGTCAAGTTCCCATCAATTCACTCACAACGAAGTACTGAAAAAGTTTCTATTTAAGAATGTTGCTTAAAAAGAACAGCTGAAGCAGCATTTGAGGAAATGTAACAAGAGTCGATGATTACCAGGCTATGAAATAATGCAGCCTATGGCAGGAGGCAATACAATGCAGTCTAAAGTTAGCATTTGTTATTCAGTAACATTAACTCATAGTTAAGTTTAAATATATTGAAATAAATCAAGGATATCATATAGAGAAAGTATTGTAATGTTGTCAGTGAATATTCCATAGAAATTTACAACTCTAAATATGGCCCACTACCACAATTTTAAAAGTACATACTTGCAAACTAGCCTTAAAAATCATTATAATAAAATATTTTTTTAAATCTTAGACTTTAATAATATTAAGCATTTATGCCAAATGTTTCAATCATGTACAATATAACAATTGTTATTTGCACCAGTTTTTCATTTGCTATGGTGCATAACAATGAAGGCAATACAGATGCTAAGTTTCATCTTTAATATTTGCACAATTGTGTATAAGATTCATTTGGTACACAGATATACTGCTTCATAATTATGATTTGTGTTATTTTCCATCACAGAGAGCTTTCCCATCAATAATCTTTCATAATTACTTTGTGAAAGTATTAAGGTAATCAGTTAATAAACATGTTAAATGTATTATTCTAAAATGTCTTCTTTTCTATAATTCCAAGAACGCTTTTAAGTTGGTTGTACTTCAGCTTTTCTCAGTTTCAATGTTATTTATCTAAACGTGTATAACCTGCAGGTTAGAGTTTCTTTTTTGTGATAAGAATGATGTGATTTTATGCTGCATCAAAGGAAAGGAACTCTTTCATAAGATTCATAGTATCTTGATACCTCAGACAAGCCCAGAATGTGTGCAGGGTTGAAGGGATGAAGAGGCCTATTTATAGTTTGGTGGGCAAATTTGTGAAGAGCCTGTCCTCTATTTAGAGTTGGGTGGACACTTATGTTGCCACCAGCAGAGACCTTAAACCAATGGCCCATTGGAATTGTGGCTGTTGCTGGATGATCTGATGTACCTTTTTCTATTTGGGACAGCCAAAGAAAGCCTGGAGGTCTGGGAAAGAAATGAAATGGACCCAATTCTCTGGGAAAACTGGCAGGGTGTCCGAGTCATTAGTATTTTGTTTCACAAAAAGCTAAATCCTGCTTTCAGAGTTCGCATTTGCAAAACAAAAAAGTGTGCTGAGTGGCCACATAAAACACAGCTGCCCCTCAGCCAAATTCTTACCCCCTTCAGACGGACAAAACCTCTAAAAGACACTCTATAGGGAAGAACACTCACATACTGTTTGTCTTTCTAGCCTGCTCTTGGTTTGTGTTTAGTAGGCTCAACATTTGCAAACTCTTTTGAGCTCCTTAAATTTGTTGGATCCTTGGAGCTCCTTACGGGAGTTTACAAAAGCCTGATTCATATAAAGTGTTCCCAAACCATAGTGAAGCATAACCATTTCCCCGTTACCATAGCTTTTGAGGAATTTATTAATTGAATTGGAAACAAGTAAATCTGTACCGCAGAGGCAGTTGATGCTTCTGGTACCATGGCACTTAAATTTGTCCTCTGAGGCAAGCCATCAATGAGATAAACAACTTTTAGCCTTTGCAAGACAAAGGAGCCTATTCTGGATGCCAGTGACACCTTGAACATTGCTTTGGTACCAATTTGAGTCTAAGTCTGCTCTCTTTGAACTGTGTATGATTTTCCCTTTTAGAAATACCCGTACCCCTAGTGGCAAGTATAAATCACACATCATAGAGCATGAGATACTATTTGTTGGCAGAGGTATGCACCCTTTCCCAGCAGTAGGCACAATCCTAGTCAGAGTAAGTCAGATACACACCATAGATTTACCTGTGCTCACCTTCTGGTAGCTTGGCACAGAGCAGGCTGTTTGAACTAAAGAGGCAATGTATAAAGTGTTTGTGCAACACTTCAAACAGTAACAATGAAAGTACCGAAAAAATGCTCCACACTTGGTAGAACAATCTATGTTATTTTTATAAACTAAACAAGACCAAAAAGCCAAAAAAACAATAAGTAGAGGTTGAGATATGAATTTTGTAATATTAAATGGAAAAATAGCACTTAGAAGCAATAAGCATCGATGGCAAGGGGAGACAAGATGGCGCCTGACCCAAACAGCCACGCTGGCCGCTCTTCGCCACCCAGACACACGAGAAAAATTAAGAGGAAATCCCCAGAACGATAAAACAAAAGCTCTTGATAAGGATCTACCGGCTCGGGTTCCATGTCGCAGACGTCTTGCGGCCACTCGAGTCAGCTGTAGCAGTTGCGATACTGTCTGGCATATAGGGGTCACGAAGAGCATTGCGTCTCAAATTGGCAGCAGCTCCAGGCTGGAGGAGAGGAGGGGTCAGAGTAGTTGACAGGACTGGGTGGCGCACTGCGTGGTGCCACTTCAAAGAAAGTTCTGAAGGAAAGGTGCCTCCCAAGGTAAATCGTGCAGCACAGTCAAAAATTGCTGTAGAGACAACAAGTGCTGATACATCCGCCTCCCTAATCATAATACCAGTATGCCTCCACAGCGCTCCAAGGAAGGGAACCCAGGAATTAGTGCCTATTCCAGCACCAAGATGCTCCTGAAGGGAAAGCAGAGTCTTTGTTAACCAAAAAAAGGGAATGAAAAGGGGATGGAAGACAGGAGAAAGCTATGGGGGGAAAGAAATCAGAATGTCAGCCAGAATTTTCTCTCAAGCTACAGCCACAATCTCAGGCCAAATCTCAGCAGCAGCAATAGAGCATCATTATTCTTTTGCCTACAAATGCTGCCCCCACTTATGATGTTAATGAGGCAATGGCTAGCAGTGGGGAGCTGAAGGACCAATGAGTGGGTATTGACAGTCCTGAGAAAAATGAATTAGGCACAGTCGGCTCTCCAAACAAGGGAGAGGCTGTTGGCAAAGCACTAACTGGGTCGGCTAGCACCCCCAATGGAGCACCCACTGGGGGCTCTGAATCTGAAGGTTACAACAAGTAACAACCTTTTGCTCTACCCTTCCCTTTTGAAATTGCCTCAACAACGGCAAGTCAGCATCATAATTCTACAGGCTCCTCACATTTACAGATGCAGGCCCTGGTAAATACTGGTCTGGACACTAGTGTTTTAGTCGAGGGGGCAACAGGGCAGAAGGGGTTATAAGATAATCAGTAGCTTGGTGACAATTTTTTTCATTAACTAATTGCTTGGATATTAGCTTTTCTGGAAGCCGGAAGCGATGTTCAGCTTTCTATCTCAAGCCCTTAGCAGTCAACAGATGGGACCTGGCACAGTGGTGAGAAGGAAGATGCTCTCCAAGAAGAACAGAGACCCTCAATCATCTGAATGGATGGGGGCCAAACTAGTCAGGTCTAATATAAAATCTGCCTTGAAATGGGACTATTCTGCTACCCAAAAAGTTGACCCTGATCTTTCTGGGCAGGAAGAAGTCTCCAGTAATGCAAGAACACCACAAATTGAAGAACCTTCTCTGCAAATAATTAACAAATCCATAAAACAACTTCAAGAAGAGACTCAACTAGATGCACAGAAAAATCGATTGGCAATGAAGAAGCTTCAGGAGACTGTGAGAAAAGTGAGTAAAGCCTGTAGAAATATAAACTCGAAACTGACGATGGTTGAAGAGCGCACTGCAGCGTAATACGACAATATGCCAGAGCACAAACCCGGACAGAGTCCCAAACAGCACAATTGGCAGACCTTCAATGGAAGATGGAAGAGTTTGAGAACCGGCAAAGGAGGAACAACCTGTGTATTCTTGGTATTAAAGAAGGAGCAGAAGGCAATGATATACAAGCCTATACAATGGGGGTAATGAAGGGAGCTTTTCCGGAACTTCAGAATTGGAATTGGGACTTAGAAATACAGTGGTTCCACTGCTTCCCACTGAATCTAAAGAAGCCAAATCAGTCTCACAGTGGAGAAAACTCAATGCTGAGGGCAATCTTAATTTACTTTGGGAACTATCTGCTCTGGAAAGAAGTGCTCGCAAAGGTTTGACCTGATGCCAGACGAATGCATGACGACCAGTTCTTCTTCACAAGACCAGACTTCTGCCACATCACAGTGGAGAGACGGTGGAGATTAAGGCAGTTGATCCAGCCATGTCAAACCTTCGGGGCTGAAGCTTACCTGATTAATCCAGGTTGCCTGAAAATCATATACAAAAACACTATGAGAATCTTTGCTTCAGAAATCCAAGTTAAAGAGTTCATTGATAAAATTAAAACATAGTAGGGAGATCAGTCCCCCTTCTCTGGCTAGGTAGCTCTGAGCAGGAATGCAAGACTTTATCTGTCGAACTAAAAGGGTTCATGAGGGGGTAATACTCAAAAGAATTATAGTAGGTCAGTGGTGGGGGCCATTTCACAGGCTCCATCACTTAGACCTTAGGTCTGCTTGTCTCACAATGTAGGTGGGCCTTGAAGGGAAAGAAGGGTACAGGGGGAGGGCAGGGTGAGGGATGTTCACATTGGGGGGTGGGTTGCGGTTTAAAAAACAAAAAACACCAACATACGAAGAATCTAAAGAGGAAAGGCGAGAAAGGGAAATAGTGTTGGAACAGGTTTGGAAAATATATCTAGTATGCGGGTAGCAATGATAAATATATGTGGGATGAATGACCCTTCAAAATGACGAAAAGTCAAAGAATTATGGATGCTGCATGCCGATATAGTATGTATGCATGAAACACATATTGAGGGGACCAGGAGAGCTCTTTTAGAGCAGCCGGTGTATCAATTGATACCATTTACTCTGCAAGGGCCCAGAACCCGGGGGTGCCTGTCTTGGCTTAGAAAGGGGGCATACTATTAAAAAAAAATTCAACTGACAGATTAGGTCAGTGGGCAATTGCAGAGTGTCAATCTCTGGGATTTAATTTTACCTTTTGCACAATCAATGGCTCCATGGGCGATGATCCCGAAGTGTTCGAATTTCTTAATTCTGAGCTTGCTGAGTGGTCTTTACCAGTTATATTATGTGGTGACTTAAACATTAATGGCCAGGGGTGGCTATGGAAGGGGAACCCAGGTAATTATACAAGTCGGATAAAGAAGTGCACTGTGCCCTCACTCAACTGATGAAAGTCAATGGGCTCACTGATGTCTAGGCACATTTAAAACCGCAGGAGTAGTGCAGCACATATTTCTCTGAACCGCATAAAGCAGTAGCGCAGCTGGATTACTTTCTGGTTTTGCATTATCTACTTATGGCTTGTACCATCAAGAAATTTCCCTGGGTTATTTCTGACCATAAAACCTCGGTCTTGGAAGTAACAAACACAGTGGTAGATGCATTGAAACACACTTGGACATTTGACCCTGAATATGTTCAACACGTGAACAAATGGATGGAAGAATTTCTAGAGGTCAAAAGGGGCAGTGCTAGGTGTGGGATGCTCTTAAGCCCGGGGTTAGAGGGAAACCCTGAGCTATTTTCTGAACTGGAAGAAGAAAGCAAAACAATGCCTAAACATGATTTATAGCACAATGTTAGACACAAAGGAGGAGCTGGTTAGGGCAATAGCTAATGGCTTAAGTATGGAGGGGATTCTCCAGAAACTTACACTAGTACAGGCAGCTGCAGGAGAAATTGTGGTAGCAGGAGCAACAGAAAAATACTTGGCCTCACAGAAAGGTTGCCATGAATATAGTGTGCAAGTTGGGCACTTGCTAGCCACCAGGACAAGATAGAACATTGCAGTGGGAGAGATCTTGGAGGTCAAAAACCAAAAGGGCGAATTAAATATGGGGGTCAGGGAAATACGTAAGGTACTCCAAAGATATTATGAAAAACTATATGGAGAAGAGGGATGCAAGGAGGCAAGATGTATAAAAGAATATTTAGAGTAGCTCAGTATAGACCAAGTCTCACAGGTACATTCAGAGGCCCTTGACAATACATTTGCAGGGGAAGAAATTCAAGGAGCTCTAAAAGAACTCCCCTCTGGTAAGGCTGTTGGCCCCAAACAAATCATATTCACGTTTTTAATTGTTTTTTTACAGTTGATGGGCGATGATCTAGGATATTTAATGTGTCATGTACAGAAAGGAGAACCCACCCAAGAGTCATGAGTGGAAGCCATTGTATTTATTTTTCCAAAAAAAGAGTTGCATCTGAAAGAGACGGGATCTAATAGACCCATTAGTCTTGTGAACAGTGATACAAAGATCTTTAAAAAAAATTCTAGCCAATCAGATCGGTGTTATGATAGGGAAGGTAATATCCCCTAGGCAGCATGGGTTTATTCCCGGCAGAGAAATGGTCGATCATATCTGCAGAGTGATTACCCTATTTGACGGCACCTCAGTTACTGAAGACCCTATGGCTCTTATATTACTCTACGCCGAGAAGGCGTTCAATAGGGTTTCGTGGGAGTATCTCTTGGCTGTTATTGAGAAGGTGGGGATTGGAAATTTGTTCATCAAGGCCATACAGACACTATATAGAGCCCCTCGGTCCCAACTTCGTTTAATGGGTGGACCGAATGACCCTATCTTTATCACGCGGCAAATTAGACAGGGGAGTCCGTGCCCTCCCCTTTAATTAGCACTTTATATAGATCCCCTAATCTGGAAAATTAGGGCTAATGCAGGAATCCAGCCTATCCATCTGCACGGATTCAAGACTAAAATTCTGGGCTCTTTGGAGGATTTGACGATAACTGCAGCCAACCCACTCAAAGCCTTGAGGGAGATAGAGAGTGAGGCCAAATGTTTCGGGTTGATCTCTGGCTCTTGGCTCAATTGGGAGAAAATGCAAATAGTAACCAACAGTAAGATCTGCTTGTCGGACCCATAGGTGACTGTATGTGCAGTTTATCTTGGGGTCAACATATCCTCAGAACCGGGCAAATTGTGGAGAAAAATATACTAACAGAGTAAGAAAGATCTAGATAGGTTCAACAATTTGCATCTTTTGATTTTGGGACGATGTAACATTATCAAAATGATATTTCTTACAAAAATGTTATATCTCTTTAGAACAATACCCTAGTGTTTGAGACTCACTGGTTTATGGATATGGAAAAAATGGTCCACCAATTTTGTTTGGGCTCAGGGAAAGACTAAAGGAGCCCTCAGGTTCATTTCCCTGCCCATGGAAAGAGATGGTTGGGCTGTCCCAGATCTACAGATGTTCTACTGGGCTACAGCAATCCAATTAATTCAGGAATTACTCGTAGGAAAGGTTGTGGAACAGGAATGCTCCCCCAGATGTATATGAATTGCTGCTAGAGAGAGAGGCCCCTAGTTGGCTACTGAGATACAGCGAATCTAGATACTATAAAAAATGATGTAAGACCCTAGGAGCAGCAGTTGCAGTCTGGAACGCTGAACTATTATAGTCCTCTTTTTGGTAATTCATCACTCCTGGAGGTATTCCATGACAGTGTTATGTTACTATGGGAGTCACAAGGGGTGAGGAAGATGGGGATCTGTTTGATTCAAACGGCATAATAACATTTGAGAAGGCTCAGTCGCTCTTCAATATTGACCGTAAATACGTTTTTTTAACTTCTTCAGGTACGAAGCTCCATTGCAAAAAAGAAAGGGGGGGGGCTTTTTTAAATATCTAATTATGGAGGCAATAAGAGATCCAGAGGGCTGTACTTTTGTCCAGATTTATGGTGGGATGAGACAATTGCTGGTCGATTACCTAGATATACATTGAGAGAAATGGCAGCATAAGCTAAACATTGAAGGGAATAAGTTTATGGACTCGCTGAGGCTGGGCCATTCCATATTGAATTCAGCCAGTTTGCAGACGATCTTTTCATTATATTATACACCAGCTAAGATTGCCCAATGGGGTGGCACAGATGGGATCCTATGTCCCCGGTGCCGCAGTGCTAATGCTGATATTATTCACATGTTTTATTCCTGCCCAGCTCTAAAGCCTCTGAAGATAGCTATTGAAGAATTTCTAACACAAACTTTGAGGATTCAAACAAGACTCACACCTGATTTGATGTTACTAGGGGTCACAAAGATAGGATTACCACTGGCACAACACACGTTTATCTTCTTGGCCATGGCTGTAGTAAGAATTTGTATTTCATCAGCCTGGGTGGATCCTGGCCCCCCCACACTTCAACAGTGGCTCTCACGGCTTTTAGCTATTTATAATCTCGAAAAGAGCTTCTATAGGAGGAAAGGATAGAGAAGGCTCAAAAACTAGGGAATCTTATCTGGGCTCCCATAAATAACTGGACAGATGAAATCAAAACAAGGATAACCTCATCTCAAAAATGTTGTGCCTCCTGGGGTATTGAATATAGTCTACTAATTATATTTCACGTCATGTAATGAAATATTTGTACAATGTTTCATACTCCCTCTCTTATCTTATTTATGATAGGTAATGTTTCCTCTGGTATTTATTTATGGATGTATTAGCACAAATGTATTTTACTGACGGTGACAAAAAAAAGGAGTGATCTTTGAATGGGATCTATATAAGAGACGAGCATTCCCAGCCGTCACTTTTTGACCCCGAGTGGAGTCTATCACCAGATGTTTAAGGGAATCTTTCTCCGTCTCTTGATGAGTCATAACCATGGTTCACATTTTTCAATGATCGGGTACCTATTGTTTACGCATGGGGCCTGACATAATATACTTGCAGGTTGTTCCATACTCAGTCCTACTGAAGGCCCTATAGATGTATTAAAAACACACACTTATTGAGAAGGCTGAAACATCTACATTCTAGATGGCACCTGAAAAAAAAAAGAAGCATTAGGCACCTATGGAGGTTATTTGGTCGTGCCGGACCGGGGCAAAGTCAAGAGTTCAGGCCAACCACGATGGAGTGCAGGCCAGGGACAGGAGCCTTGCAAGGCCCGCTGAACAAAATACCTTGATCCTTGTTGCAATAGTCACATGTGAGGTGCAGCCAAGCGATACGTCAGTGTCGATCCCACAGTCACGATGATGTGTTGATTTTCTTCGCACAGTGCTGCTGATGTGCGGGTTCCTAAGACAATGTCTATAGATATTGCGTCGGGTTTCTCTCCGCTGTTGAGGGAATGTGTTGATTTTCCCACACTGCAGGTGGCAACACTTTGGTTCCGATGCGTCAGTTCTTTAAGCAATGTGCTGGTTCCGAGTGCGATCCAGTGACTGTGCTCCTGTAACAGTGACAATGCATCAGTTCTGCTACACACAGACAGAAGATGCGCCAGTTCAACTGGAGCAAGTACCTGGTCCAACTTCCAATGGACCAGGCACAGCAGCAGGTGGTGAGACTTTGATATCCCTGAGTCTCAGAAACAAGAGGCAAGCCTACAAGCCCTGGGAGAACACTCTAGGCTCAAGCAGAGTCCAGTTCTTCCTCAGCAGGGTCAGAGGATAGCAGACAGCAGGGCAGCACAGCAAAAAAGCAGTTTGTCCAGAGCAAAAAAAATTTGGAGACTCAAGAATACAAAGGATGTGCTTAATTAACAAATTAGAATACAATGGTCGACCAGTTCCTGTGACTCATGTGGTAAAGACCAATAGCCATCATATACGCTGTCAGGGATTGGTACCTACCTCATGACCCAAAAGAAAGGCCAGACTCAGGCATTCAAATTCTTAGGGATGAACCTCTATAATTATCTCTACCTTGGTTTATCACTGGCTCCTTCACTCCAGTCCTTCAGGAAGAAATATAAAACGTTTGTATTCTTACATGAAATCACACCCCAAACAAAGACCCCCAAAACTACCCACGGTTTGTATAAATAAAATCAGTTTTACCTGTTCTGATATTACTTTTCCTCTGTTTATGTAATAGATACTTAAGCAGCCTTATATAATAAAAGATCGTCCTTGCTCAATGCTCTATATTATACATAAAAAGAGTGTACTTAATAAAATCACCTTATACAATACTATCAATACCCATTTGTCTATATGCGGCCCTTATATTGGGTGATTACATAACAGTAACTTCAATTCCAAGTACCCGCCTGCACATCCATCTGGGAGTGAGTAAGCCACCAGCAGATTGTGGAATACTTATTACTAGATGAAGAGTGGTGGAAAACCTGAAATTCTGTGAGTTTCTTTGTGAATTCCATTTCTGTAACCTAGTCAAAAAGAGGGTGGTGGCACTTTCAGCAGCTGAGAAAATAAACACACATTGTAGGAGTCTTGTTCAATTCCAGGCTCTGGTACAAACAACAAATCACTTCAGTCAGTTGAAGCATAAATTTGAACTTGAGAAGCGCACTTCCACTGCTAGAGGGACAGCACTGTACAGACCTGACCAGGTTGCTTGATATATTTTGGTTTGGTTAGTGTAAAGTAATATAGGCCAGGCCATGAGAGAAAGAAATGCAAAAGCTTCATGGTTCACCAAATCAAATAGGTGTTACCTTTGTAGAAAACTATCCTCAGGCATTTACAGAGATCTGCTATTCCTATTTAGAATCCCCACTGGCGCAAAGTGTCTGTAAGTCTAACATTAAGCACTTTAAAAACTCCTAATCAGCCAAACACCCAACAATGAACATGGTAGTAATTAAAACGTGTCAACAGCGGAGGTCTTGAGATAATGAATAATGCAAATAGTTGTTCTACCACCATACAGGGAAACAGTAGACAGAGACAAGACTGGAGAAAGTGGTTGGAGTTAAGCAGAAAGGCAAAGATAAATATGAGAGACCGGAAGGATTAAAAGGACGATTTTGTGTAGAGAAATATGTTATCTTTTTCCAGTACTGCATCACTTACAATCACCACCAATAAGACTTACAGAATATTCCTTCATTTGATGTCTGTTTGAGTTTTGAGATCTATTGTGATATCATTCACTGGATGAACTCTTTAAAAAAAGGAGGAGGGGCGTCATGATATTTAACCGGGCATCCTGCAAGTTGTCTATCTGCCAGCTGTTTATTTATTCATAGAATCATTTTTTTGTGTTATCATTGGAGTGAGTGTGGTGTAATGGGCAAGCTTGGATGGGATGAAATGCTGGCACCTGGAGTTTGTATATCACCGTGAAAGAAATAGGATCCTTCTTTATTTTTCTCTCATTTTTATTTTGGCTAGGTGTACAGACATATATTGAAAATCAGACATAGGTTATACATTCGATGCGATAGCCATACAAAACTGATAAACAAGAGCAAGCTATAACTACAAAAAAATATCCCAAAAGAAGTAATACTTATACAGAGGTAATCCAAGACCATCTTTAATCAGTTTGATAACATATCATACTAACATTCGAGGAAATTTCAAATACAATTGAATCTTAACACTGAGCGAATGGATCGAGTTTTGGCTAATGCACTTTCTTTTTCATGAATATCCTTCATAAGAACCAGCCAATCAAATAATGAAGGAGAATTAGAGCTGATCCACTCTCTAGCTATTCAAAGACGGGCAGTAACTAATAAAATGGACATTAAACATCCCATATAAGGATCATCACATATCTTGTACCTCAACATAATTTCTTTAAAGGAGATAGTTGAATCAAGGTTCAGATGTTGACCAATATATTGTGTGACTTTTTCCCAAAAATCTGATAGTTAGGGCATAAGTAAAACTAATTTAGGACAGCTTGGTCTCTCCGTACTTCTACTGCCTAATGGTTGTGTTGCTGATTGCCACTTTATTATTTTGTCCGGAGTATAACATAGCTTGCAAATAGTTAGAAACTGTTGTAGTTTTAAACTAACTGACTGTACTGAATTATGTAATTTATCTAAAGCCAATGTGATTTCAGATATTTCTAGATCCAAATTCAGAGTCTGGCTCCATTTATTTGCTAATTCACTAAGATCTGCACTTCTGGCGCCTCACAAATCCCCGTACATCGTACTAATTCTAGTTTTGTAAGCAAGATTTAAAAAACAGGTAAGAACTACATGAGAGTGTGGCAAATGCATTAATTTTTGTTTGAAAAAATTATCTCTGAATTGTAAGTATTTAAAAAATAGCTGATATGGAAGACCAAAAGATTGTTGCAATGATAAGTAGGTAGAAAAGCCAGACTGATCAAATAGCTGTCCCAATCTAGCAATGCCATATCTAGCCCAGTTAGAAGCAGATCCATCATGGAATATATTTGGAAAACGATGGATTATTCCATAGTTTAAAATATTCATGTCTAGCAAGATCCTCGGAAGTGAGTGAGAAATAACCAAGGATTTCCTTCCAAGTACGTACAATGTTCCTTACGGTGTTTAATCAAACTTTTTTATAAAAATTGGGATCATTAATTCTATATAGAAACATACGATTATCATTACCTAACGCTAAAATAAGCCCATAGTATGTGAGTTTATCAGTTAAGAGCCTTTGTATACGCCCTGTAAATGCTGCCCAGAAATAAAATTTGAAGTCCGGAAGTTGCAAACCACCAAATTTATAAGAAAACTTGAGAGATTTTATCGATCAATGGGCTTGTTTGTAACTCCAGATAAAACTACTAATTGCGCCTTCTAATTTATGAAAAAAGTAATTGGGAACCCGTATAGGAATTACCCGGAACAAATATAGAAATTTAGGTAAAATAAACATTTTAATTATATTGATTCGACCAATAATAGTTATTGGTAGCATATTCCAGTTCTTAAACTGTTTAATTATTGTCTGTAGCAGTGTTTCATAGTTTAATTTCCAGATTTGCTCTACATTTTTTGTGATCCTAATACCAAAATATATAGCCACTGTGCAAGTTCCGCAGATGGATGTGTCAGGTGGCAAATTATGTACTATTTGTGTTTTACTTATATTAAGCTTATACCCCGGAAAAAAACCAACATTTTTAGCTTCTTCCTATATAATAACAACGATAGTTACTGGGTCTGATGTGAAGACCGCATATGTGATGGCTTTAAGTTGATACGCCCCTTTACTAAATGGAATGATATCTCTATTCTGATTTAATGTTTCAATAAAAGGCTCGATATAAAGAGCAAAAAGCAAGGGAGATAGTGGGCACCCCTGCCTCGAGCCACATTGTATTGAATATGTCGTAGAGTATAAATTAGCATATGTTAACTTAGCCTGCGGGTTAGTAGTTCAATGCCTTGATCTAGTTCATAAACAGATCTGGTAGTGCATTGTTACATATTATCCACCATAATGCATCCCATACTACCCGATCATCCCCATAGTGCTCGATGTTTTATTAGCTATATCAATTACAGTTATGGCCGTATTAACCTGTGCAGTGGTGTTGTAGTGTAGTTCCTATATTCCCAATAGGCTCTGCGCATTGGAATAATATATCCTATAGATGTCACTTAGGACTTAAGTCGACTAGGTCTCTATCGAATATATTAGACTTAATTGTGAGTGCCAGCTAGCTCAGAGGTCAATAGAAACATTCTCGAATACACAAGAAGGGATTAGTTTCTGACAACCGCAAAAACATGAATACTTTGTTTCCCCAAGAATAAAACTGATCTTCAGAGTCGTGGAAACAATAGATAGATATTTTACTCAGTCAATCGTGCATGCTTCATTTCACCAGAGGTGCAGAGAAATAGAGAGACGGGCGTTTTCAATAAAAGTATTTATTGAACAGTCTTCTTTCTCATGCAGAAGAAATGAACTGCTACAATCGTAATACTGGCTGTAAAGTATGATGCGTACAGCAAGAAGAGTGTCATGAAATAATACTGTAAAAGCACGGTATGGTTTCTAAGCCATAAAATACATACATAAATAACAAAGACTAAAAGTACTCAACTGGTGTTCCTAAAATACGCCTACCCTGATGTACCTAACCTTAGTCTAGTACAAGGGAAGCAGCAAGTATGTGTTTAGTTTCTTTACCAAGAATCTATCCAAGATTTCTCTTAGGGTCTAATCAGCTCCGTACCTTGGTTTAAAATGAAGGAGGTCTGGTATCTCTGTCTCCGGACTCGATTTCCCAACACCCCGCAAGGGGAGCTGGGAAACACTGGAGCTGGATTCTCAGCGAGAGAAAGACAGCCTCTCTGTCAGTGCATCAGCTGGAGGGTCAGCTTCCTTCGGTACTTGCTGTAGCGGATTGCGTCGAGCAAGTAGATAGTCCGACTGCTCCAAACCACTGTGTGTTTGCTAGGGCAAGTATAGGCATATTTGTATCTTGATGGTGCCTGGATTGTTGTAAGGTCGGACATAACAACTTCACCAAAGAATGTTAGTTCTTTTAAAATGCCATGATTTCTAGGACAAATCAATATTCAAGAAAGGAGATGTCCTTGACTGCTGAAGCCGAGTTTTCCAAGAAATCGTGGCTTTTTGGAGATAGTGCAAGTAGCCATGCCGTATTTGGACTGGATAATTATGTCTAAATATGGGTATGATTTTTATGCCTATATAAGGGTAATGTGAATTATACCTATATAAGGGCATGAATCGATAAAATTACACTAGGGTCCTAAAACGCTATACAACAGTGTCCCTGCCTCAGATAAATCCGTGTTGGTGTTCGGATACCAAACCCGGCATATATGGTGTCAGACTGTGATGTATTCCTATAGGTTCTGAATCGATCCCCCTATTCCTGACCCTATTCTGGTTAAACAAACCAACAAGTTAACTAGCAGTCAGCCCATGAGGCAGAAAACCCCCATGATGCAGATACCGTTATCTGACGCAGTCACACTACGGCACAGGAACGTGTTATCTGATTAGGTCATAACGCTTGCGATCTAATTAGACAAGCGATATTCCTCCAGCCCCTGATAAGGCATACGGAGTTCTCATAACAAATCAAACCTATGACAACCTGGGCAAAACCCTGCGGCCATTGTTTTGATTTCACCGAGAACTTCAGCAAAAGAATGTGCTAACGAGCAAGTCGTATGACATCCTTATTGACGTATCTATGTCCATCCTTACGTCAATCTCGGCACCTTAAAGGTATAAATATTACCGATATTGCCCTATGCAAACACACGCGGTGGTGATGAGACGGAGCAGCCATACTTGCCGAAGCGAAGAGCAGAGCAGACCCCTCTGACGCAGCCCCGCCTTCCTGACGCGCTGAGAACGAGACGCGCTGCTTTCTCCTGCCGAGAAATCCAGCACCGGCGCTTCCGGGTAGCCCTCGCAGGCAGCCTGGAATATCGAGACCAGAGAGAGAGATACCATCCCTCATTCAACCTAGATTCCAGGTACAGAACTGAATAACCCCTCGCAGAGAATTCTTTAGTTATTCACTTGGCAAAAACGAACTTAACTTAAACTGTAACTTTCTATTCCCGCCCACGTATTAGGCTTAGGTCAGGTACACGGGGTAGGCGTATTTAGAAACACCAGTTGAGTACGTTTAGTCAAATGTATATGTGTATGTAATATATTTTATTCATTTTAAAACCTCTTATGGCTTAGAAACCATATCAATGTTTTTACAGTATTATTTCATACTACTGCTTTTAATGTATGCACTTTACTTAGCTATAAGTATTGCAATAATATCGATCCATTTCTCTTGTATGAGAAAAGAGACTGATCAATAAATAACACCTTTTTATTGAACACGCCTTTTGTTCACACGACTCTCGAGATACACTCTTGATTAGGGGAGAGCAAAGTTGTCATGTTCTATGGTTGTCAGAAACTAAATCCCTTCTTGTCTAATCAGGGAAGTTAATTCCTTCCTGAACATTCGAGAAAGTTTCTAGTGAACTCTGAGCTAGCTGGCAAACCCAAAACATTAAGTCAAATATCGACAGTAGTAGACCTAGTTAACGTCTGGTCTAGGCCTTTACTATTGAAGGTATTATTCCAATGCGCAGAGCCTATTGGGATAATAGGAACTACACTACAAGACGATCCGTCAATACTTTTGAGAATATTTTAGCATCAGTGTTAATGAGGGATAGTGGACGATAAGACCCACATTCATCTGCGCTCTTCCCTTTTTTAAGGAAGAATACGATATTAGTCATATCCCAGGATTTGGGAACTTGCTTTCACTCAGCTATCTAGTGCATCACTTCCTGGAACCATGGGAGAATTAGAGTTTTAAAGGTTTTATAAAACTCCAGTGGTAGGGCATCATCCCCGGCAGCTTTGCCTAAAGGTAGCGCAGCTATAGCAGTTGCAATTTCATCTTCTGTTATGTCAAGCTGTAAATGATCGATAGCATCTGGATCGAGAGCAGAAGGCCTTAATGATTGTAAGTACTCTTCAGCCACAACTGAGTCATAGTTTTCAGACAGAGCGTATATTTCAGTGTAGAATTGATAAAATTCCTCTAAAATTGAATTAGTCGAATTATACAACCATCTCTGCCCTTAATTGAGTTTATCTGGGTTTAAGCTTTCTTGTCTGCTACCTGATAAGCCAGTAAGCGACCGACTTGATCCCCGTATTCATATCTGTTCATTCAATTTTTATTATAAGCAGCAGTAGCCTTCTCTTTAAATCATCGAGTCATAAGTGCCCTTGTGTTTATTAATTCAGAATATATAGCTTCTTTATTGGATCCATTCAACATAATCTATTGAGCATGTACTCGCTCCAGTTTTATTAAAGTAGTACAAAGCTCCTTCACTCGTCCTTGAATGGCCTTATTCAAACGATAAATATATTGCTGCATTGATCCCCGTATAACAGCTTTCATTGTGTCCCATACTATAAGAGGAGAGGCAGTATCTATGTTATTTTGTAAATAATCAGTAAGAACCTCTTTAATGTGAGAAGTATATTCAGGGTCACACAGCAAATGCCTAGGAAATGAAAAAGAGTGACAGCACTTATCCCCTGAAGAAAGCTGTAGATATATCAATAACGGGAGAAAGGGAAATAGTGTTGGAACAGGTTTGGAAAATATATCTAGTATGCGGGTAGCAATGATAAATATATGTGGGATGAATGGCCCTTCAAAACGACGAAAAGTTAAAGAATTATGGATGCTGCATGCCGATATAGTATGTATGCATGAAACACATATTGAGGGGACCAGGAGAGCTCTTTTAGAGCAGCCGGTGTATCAATTGATACCATTTACTATGCAAGGGCCCAGAACCCGGGGGTGCCTGTCTTGGCTTAGAAAGGGGGCATATTATTAAAAAAAAATTCAACTGACAGATTAGGTCAGTGGGCAATTGCAGAGTGTCAATCTCTGGGATTTAATTTTACCTTTTGCACAATCAATGGCTCCATGGGCGATGATCCCGAAGTGTTCGAATTTCTTAATTCTGAGCTTGCTGAGTGGTCTTTACCAGTTATATTATGTGGTGACTTAAACATTAATGGCCAGGGGTGGCTATGGAAGGGGAACCCAGGTAATTATACAAGTCGGATAAAGAAGTGCACTGTGCCCTCACTCAACTGATGAAAGTCAATGGGCTCACTGATGTCTAGGCACATTTAAAACCGCAGGAGTAGTGCAGCACATATTTCTCTGAACCGCATAAAGCAGTAGCGCAGCTGGATTACTTTCTGGTTTTGCATTATCTACTTATGGCTTGTACCATCAAGAAATTTCCCTGGGTTATTTCTGACCATAAAACCTCGGTCTTGGAAGTAACAAACACAGTGGTAGATGCATTGAAACACACTTGGACATTTGACCCTGAATATGTTCAACACGTGAACAAATGGATGGAAGAATTTCTAGAGGTCAAAAGGGGCAGTGCTAGGTGTGGGATGCTCTTAAGCCCGGGGTTAGAGGGAAACCCTGAGCTATTTTCTGAACTGGAAGAAGAAAGCAAAACAATGCCTAAACATGATTTATAGCACAATGTTAGACACAAAGGAGGAGCTGGTTAGGGCAATAGCTAATGGCTTAAGTATGGAGGGGATTCTCCAGAAACTTACACTAGTACAGGCAGCTGCAGGAGAAATTGTGGTAGCAGGAGCAACAGAAAAATACTTGGCCTCACAGAAAGGTTGCCATGAATATAGTGTGCAAGTTGGGCACTTGCTAGCCACCAGGACAAGATAGAACATTGCAGTGGGAGAGATCTTGGAGGTCAAAAACCAAAAGGGCGAATTAAATATGGGGGTCAGGGAAATACGTAAGGTACTCCAAAGATATTATGAAAAACTATATGGAGAAGAGGGATGCAAGGAGGCAAGATGTATAAAAGAATATTTAGAGTAGCTCAGTATAGAACAAGTCTCACAGGTACATTCAGAGGCCCTTGACAATACATTTGCAGGGGAAGAAATTCAAGGAGCTCTAAAAGAGCTCCCCTCTGGTAAGGCTGTTGGCCCCAAACAAATCATATTCACGTTTTTAATTGTTTTTTTACAGTTGATGGGGGATGATCTAGGATATTTAATGTGTCATGTACAGAAAGGAGAACCCACCCAAGAGTCATGAGTGGAAGCCATTGTATTTATTTTTCCAAAAAAAGAGATGCCCCTGAAAGAGACGGGATCTAATAGACCCATTAGTCTTGTGAACAGTGATACAAAGATCTTTAAAAAAAATTCTAGCCAATCAGATCGGTGTTATGATAGGGAAGGTAATATCCCCTAGGCAGCATGGGTTTATTCCCGGCAGAGAAATGGTCGATCATATCTGCAGAGTGATTACCCTATTTGACGGCACCTCAGTTACTGAAGGCCCTATGGCTCTTATATTACTCTACGCCGAGAAGGCATTCAATAGGGTTTCGTGGGAGTATCTCTTGGCTGTTATTGAGAAGGTGGGGATTGTAAATTTGTTCATCAAGGCCATACAGACACTATATAGAGCCCCTCGGTCCCAACTTCGTTTAATGGGTGGACCGAATGACCCTATCTTTATCACGTGGCAAATTAGACAGGGGAGTCCGTGCCCTCCCCTTTAATTAGCACTTTATATAGATCCCCTAATCTGGAAAATTAGGGCTAATGCAGGAATCCAGCCTATCCATCTGCACGGATTCAAGACTAAAATTCTGGGCTCTTTGGAGGATTTGACGATAACTGCAGCCAACCCACTCAAAGCCTTGAGGGAGATAGAGAGTGAGGCCAAATGTTTCGGGTTGATCTCTGGCTCTTGGCTCAATTGGGAGAAAATGCAAATAGTAACCAACAGTAAGATCTGCTTGTCGGACCCATAGGTGACTGTATGTGCAGTTTATCTTGGGGTCAACATATCCTCAGAACCGGGCAAATTGTGGAGAAAAATATACTAACAGAGTAAGAAAGATCTAGATAGGTTCAACAATTTGCATCTTTTGATTTTGGGACGATGTAACATTATCAAAATGATATTTCTTACAAAAATGTTATATCTCTTTAGAACAATACCCTAGTGTTTGAGACTCACTGTTTTATGGATATGGAAAAAATGGTCCACCAATTTTGTTTGGGCTCAGGGAAAGACTAAAGGAGCCCTCAGGTTCATTTCCCTGCCCATGGAAAGAGATGGTTGGGCTGTCCCAGATCTACAGATGTTCTACTGGGCTACAGCAATCCAATTAATTCAGGATTTACTCGTAGGAAAGGTTGTGGAACAGGAATGCTCCCCCAGATGTATATGAATTGCTGCTAGAGAGAGAGGCCCCTAGTTGGCTACTGAGATACAGCGAATCTAGATACTATAAAAAATGATGTAAGACCCTAGGAGCAGCAGTTGCAGTCTGGAACGCTGAACTATTATACTCCTCTTTTTGGTAATTCATCACTCCTGGAGGTATTCCATGACAGTGTTATGTTACTATGGGAGTCACAAGGGGTGAGGAAGATGGGGATCTGTTTGATTCAAACGGCATAATAACATTTGAGAAGACTCAGTCGCTCTTCAATATTGACCGTAAATACTTTTTTTAACTTCTTCAGGTACGAAGCTCCATTGCAAAAAAGAAAGGGGGGGGGCTTTTTTAAATATCTAATTATGGAGGCAATAAGAGATCCAGAGGGCTGTACTTTTGTCCAGATTTATGGTGGGATGAGACAATTGCTGGTCGATTACCTAGATATACATTGAGAGAAATGGCAGCATAAGCTAAACATTGAAGGGAATAAGTTTATGGACTCGCTGAGGCTGGGCCATTCCATATTGAATTCAGCCAGTTTGCAGACGATCTTTTCATTATATTATACACCAGCTAAGATCGCCCAATGGGGTGGCACAGATGGGATCCTATGTCCCCGGTGCCGCAGTGCTGATGCTGATATTATTCACATGTTTTATTCCTGCCCAGCTCTAAAGCCTCTGAAGATAGCTATTGAAGAATTTCTAACACAAACTTTGAGGATTCAAACAAGACTCACACCTGATTTGATGTTACTAGGGGTCACAAAGATAGGATTACCACTGGCACAACACACGTTTATCTTCTTGGCCATGGCTGTAGTAAGAATTTGTATTTCATCAGCCTGGGTGGATCCTGGCCCCCCCACACTTCAACAGTGGCTCTCACGGCTTTTAGCTATTTATAATCTCGAAAAGAGCTTCTATAGGAGGAAAGGATAGAGAAGGCTCAAAAACTAGGGAATCTTATCTGGGCTCCCATAAATAACTGGACAGATGAAATCAAAACAAGGATAACCTCATCTCAAAAATGTTGTGCCTCCTGGGGTATTGAATATAGTCTACTAATTATATTTCACATCATGTAATGAAATATTTGTACAATGTTTTATACTCCCTCTCTTATCTTATTTATGATAGGTAATGTTTCCTCTGGTATTTATTTATGGATGTATTAGCACAAATGTATTTTACTGACGGTGACAAAAAAAAGGAGTGATCTTTGAATGGGATCTATATAAGAGACGAGCATTCCCAGCCGTCACTTTTTGACCCCGAGTGGAGTCTATCACCAGATGTTTAAGGGAATCTTTCTCCGTCTCTTGATGAGTCATAACCATGGTTCACATTTTTCAATGATCGGGTACCTATTGTTTACGCATGGGGCCTGACATAATATACTTGCAGGTTGTTCCATACTCAGTCCTACTGAAGGCCCTATAGATGTATTAAAAACACACACTTATTGAGAAGGCTGAAACATCGACATTCTAGATGGCACCTGAAAAAAAAAAGAAGCATTAGGCACCTATGGAGGTTATTTGGTCGTGCCGGACCGGGGCAAAGTCAAGAGTTCAGGCCAACCACGATGGAGTGCAGGCCAGGGACAGGAGCCTTGCAAGGCCCGCTGAACAAAATACCTTGATCCTTGTTGCAATAGTACCATGTGAGGTGCAGCCAAGCGATACGTCAGTGTCGATCCCACAGTCACGATGATGTGTTGATTTTCTTCGCACAGTGCTGCTGAAGGGCGGGTTCCTAAGACAATGTCTATAGATATTGCGTCGGGTTTCTCTCCGCTGTTGAGGGGATGTGTTGATTTTCCCACACTGCAGGTGGCAACACTTTGGTTCCGATGCGTCAGTTCTTTAATCAATGTGCTGGTTCCGAGTGCGATCCAGTGACTGTGCTCCTGTAACAGTGACAATGCATCAGTTCTGCTACACACAGACAGAAGATGCGCCAGTTCAACTGGAGCAAGTACCTGGTCCAACTTCCAATGGACCAGGCACAGCAGCAGGTGGTGAGACTTTGATATCCCTGAGTCTCAGAAACAAGAGGCAAGCCTACAAGCCCTGGGAGAACACTCTAGGCTCAAGCAGAGTCCAGTTCTTCCTCAGCAGGGTCAGAGGATAGCAGACAGCAGGGCAGCACAGCAAAAAAGCAGTTTGTCCAGAGCAAAAAAAATGTGGAGACTCAAGAATACAAAGGATGTGCTTAATTAACAAATTAGAATACAATGGTAGACCAGGTCCTGTGACTCATGTGGTAAAGAACAATAGCCATCATATACGCTGTCAGGGATTGGTACCTACCTCATGACCCAAAAGAAAGGCCAGACTCAGGCATTCAAATTCTTAGGGATGAACCTCTATAATTATCTCTACCTTGGTTTATCACTGGCTCCTTCACTCCAGTCCTTCAGGAAGAAATATAAAACGTTTGTATTCTTACATGAAATCACACCCCAAACAAAGACCCCCAAAACTACCCACGGTTTGTATAAATAAAATCAGTTTTACCTGTTCTGATATTACTTTTCCTCTGTTTATGTAATAGATACTTAAGCAGCCTTATATAATAAAAGATCGTCCTTGCTCAATGCTCTATATTATACATAAAAAGAGTGTACTTAATAAAATCACCTTATACAATACTATCAATACCCATTTGTCTATATGCGGCCCTTATATTGGGTGATTACATAACAGTAACTTCAATTCCAAGTACCCGCCTGCACATCCATCTGGGAGTGAGTAAGCCACCAGCAGATTGTGGAATACTTATTACTAGATGAAGAGTGGTGGAAAACCTGAAATTCTGTGAGTTTCTTTGTGAATTCCATTTCTGTAACCTAGTCAAAAAGAGGGTGGTGGCACTTTCAGCAGCTGAGAAAATAAACACACATTGTAGGAGTCTTGTTCAATTCCAGGCTCTGGTACAAACAACAAATCACTTCAGTCAGTTGAAGCATAAATTTGAACTTGAGAAGCGCACTTCCACTGCTAGAGGGACAGCACTGTACAGACCTGACCAGGTTGCTTGATATATTTTGGTTTGGTTAGTGTAAAGTAATATAGGCCAGGCCATGAGAGAAAGAAATGCAAAAGCTTCATGGTTCACCAAATCAAATAGGTGTTACCTTTGTAGAAAACTATCCTCAGGCATTTACAGAGATCTGCTATTCCTATTTAGAATCCCCACTGGCGCAAAGTGTCTGTAAGTCTAACATTAAGCACTTTAAAAACTCCTAATCAGCCAAACACCCAACAATGAACATGGTAGTAATTAAAACGTGTCAACAGCGGAGGTCTTGAGATAATGAATAATGCAAATAGTTGTTCTACCACCATACAGGGAAACAGTAGACAGAGACAAGACTGGAGAAAGTGGTTGGAGTTAAGCAGAAAGGCAAAGATAAATATGAGAGACCGGAAGGATTAAAAGGACGATTTTGTGTAGAGAAATATGTTATCTTTTTCCAGTACTGCATCACTTACAATCACCACCAATAAGACTTACAGAATATTCCTTCATTTGATGTCTGTTTGAGTTTTGAGATCTATTGTGATATCATTCACTGGATGAACTCTTTAAAAAAAGGAGGAGGGGCGTCATGATATTTAACCGGGCATCCTGCAAGTTGTCTATCTGCCAGCTGTTTATTTATTCATAGAATCATTTTTTTGTGTTATCATTGGAGTGAGTGTGGTGTAATGGGCAAGCTTGGATGGGATGAAATGCTGGCACCTGGAGTTTGTATATCACCGTGAAAGAAATAGGATCCTTCTTTATTTTTTCTCTCATTTTTATTTTGGCTAGGTGTACAGACATATATTGAAAATCAGACATAGGTTATACATTCGATGCGATAGCCATACAAAACTGATAAACAAGAGCAAGCTATAACTACAAAAAAATATCCCAAAAGAAGTAATACTTATACAGAGGTAATCCAAGACCATCTTTAATCAGTTTGATAACATATCATACTAACATTCGAGGAAATTTCAAATACAATTGAATCTTAACACTGAGCGAATGGATCGAGTTTTGGCTAATGCACTTTCTTTTTCATGAATATCCTTCATAAGAACCAGCCAATCGAATAATGAAGGAGAATTAGAGCTGATCCACTCTCTAGCTATTCAAAGACGGGCAGTAACTAATAAAATGGACATTAAACATCCCATATAAGGATCATCACATATCTTGTACCTCAACATAATTTCTTTAAAGGAGATAGTTGAATCAAGGTTCAGATGTTGACCAATATATTGTGTGACTTTTTCCCAAAAATCTGATAGTTAGGGCATAAGTAAAACTAATTTAGGACAGCTTGGTCTCTCCGTACTTCTACTGCCTAATGGTTGTGTTGCTGATTGCCACTTTATTATTTTGTCCGGAGTATAACATAGCTTGCAAATAGTTAGAAACTGTTGTAGTTTTAAACTAACTGACTGTACTGAATTATGTAATTTATCTAAAGCCAATGTGATTTCAGATATTTCTAGATCCAAATTCAGAGTCTGGCTCCATTTATTTGCTAATTCACTAAGATCTGCACTTCTGGCGCCTCACAAATCCCCGTACATCGTACTAATTCTAGTTTTGTAAGCAAGATTTAAAAAACAGGTAAGAACTACATGAGAGTGTGGCAAATGCATTAATTTTTGTTTGAAAAAATTATCTCTGAATTGTAAGTATTTAAAAAATAGCTGATATGGAAGACCAAAAGATTGTTGCAATGATAAGTAGGTAGAAAAGCCAGACTGATCAAATAGCTGTCCCAATCTAGCAATGCCATATCTAGCCCAGTTAGAAGCAGATCCATCATGGAATATATTTGGAAAACGATGGATTATTCCATAGTTTAAAATATTCATGTCTAGCAAGATCCTCGGAAGTGAGTGAGAAATAACCAAGGATTTCCTTCCAAGTACGTACAATGTTCCTTACGGTGTTTAATCAAACTTTTTTATAATAATTGGGATCATTAATTCTATATAGAAACATACGATTATCATTACCTAACGCTAAAATAAGCCCATAGTATGTGAGTTTATCAGTTAAGAGCCTTTGTATACGCCCTGTAAATGCTGCCCAGAAATAAAATTTGAAGTCCGGAAGTTGCAAACCACCAAATTTATAAGAAAACTTGAGAGATTTTATCGATCAATGGGCTTGTTTGTAACTCCAGATAAAACTACTAATTGCGCCCTCTAATTTATGAAAAAAGTAATTGGGAACCCGTATAGGAATTACCCGGAACAAATATAGAAATTTAGGTAAAATAAACATTTTAATTATATTGATTCGACCAATAATAGTTATTGGTAGCATATTCCAGTTCTCAAACTGTTTAATTATTGTCTGTAGCAGTGTTTCATAGTTTAATTTCCAGATTTGCTCTACATTTTTTGTGATCCTAATACCAAAATATATAGCCACTGTGCAAGTTCCGCAGATGGATGTGTCAGGTGGCAAATTATGTACTATTTGTGTTTTACTTATATTAAGCTTATACCCCGGAAAAAAAACAAAATTTTTAGCTTCTTCCTATATAAAACAACGATAGTTACTGGGTCTGATGTGAAGACCGCGATATCATCCGCATATGTGATGGCTTTAAGTTGATACGCCCCTTTACTAAATGGAATGATATCTCTATTCTGATTTAATGTTTCAATAAAAAGGCTCGATATAAAGAGCAAAAAGCAAGGGAGATAGTGGGCACCCCTGCCTCGAGCCACATTGTATTGAATATGTCGTAGAGTATAAATTAGCATATGTTAACTTAGCTTGCGGGTTAGTAGTTCAATGCCTTGATCTAGTTCATAAACAGATCTGGTAGTGCATTGTTACATATTATCCACCATAATGCATCCCATACTACCCGATCATCCCCATAGTGCTCGATGTTTAATTAGCTATATCAATTACAGTTATGGCTGTATTAACCTGTGCAGTGGTGTTGTAGTGTAGTTCCTATATTCCCAATAGGCTCTGCGCATTGGAATAATATATCCTATAGAAGTCACTTAGGACTTAAGTCGACTAGGTCTCTATCGAATATATTAGACTTAATTGTGAGTGCCAGCTAGCTCAGAGGTCAATAGAAACATTCTCGAATACACAAGAAGGGATTAGTTTCTGACAACCGCAAAAACATGAATACTTTGTTTCCCCAAGAATAAAACTGATCTTCAGAGTCGTGGAAACAATAGATAGATATTTTACTCAGTCAATCGTGCATGCTTCATTTCACCAGAGGTGCAGAGAAATAGAGAGACGGGCGTTTTCAATAAAAGTATTTATTGAACAGTCTTCTTTCTCATGCAGAAGAAATGAACTGCTACAATCGTAATACTGGCTGTAAAGTATGATGCGTACAGCAAGAAGAGTGTCATGAAATAATACTGTAAAAGCATGGTATGGTTTCTAAGCCATAAAATACATACATAAATAACAAAGACTAAAGGTACTCAACTGGTGTTCCTAAAATACGCCTACCCTGATGTACCTAACCTTAGTCTAGTACAAGGGAAGCAGCAAGTATGTGTTTAGTTTCTTTGCCAAGAATCTATCCAAGATTTCTCTTAGGGTCTAATCAGCTCCGTACCTTGGTTTAAAATGAAGGAGGTCTGGTATCTCTGTCTCCGGACTCGATTTCCCAACACCCCGCAAGGGGAGCTGGGAAACACTGGAGCTGGATTCTCAGCGAGAGAAAGACAGCCTCTCTGTCAGTGCATCAGCTGGAGGGTCAGCTTCCTTCGGTACTTGCTGTAGCGGATTGCGTCGAGCAAGTAGATAGTCCGACTGCTCCAAACCACTGTGTGTTTGCTAGGGCAAGTATAGGCATATTTGTACCTTGATGGTGCCTGGATTGTTGTAAGGTTGGACATAACAACTTCACCAAAGAATGGTAGTTCTTTTAAAATGCCATGATTTCTAGGACAAATCAATATTCAAGAAAGGAGATGTCCTTGACTGCTGAAGCCGAGTTTTCCAAGAAATCGTGGCTTTTTGGAGATAGTGGAAGTAGCCATGCCGTATTTGGACTGGATAATTATGTCTAAATATGGGTATGATTTTTATGCCTATATAAGGGTAATGTGAATTATACCTATATAAGGGCATGAATCGATAAAATTACACTAGGGTCCTAAAACGCTATACAACAGTGTCCCTGCCTCAGATAAATCCGTGTTGGTGTTCGGATACCAAACCCGGCATATATGGTGTCAGACGATCCGTCAATACTTTTGAGAATATTTTAGCATCAGTGTTAATGAGGGATAGTTGACGATAAGACCCACATTCATCTGCGCTCTTCCCTTTTTTAAGGAAGAATACGATATTAGTCATATCCCAGGATTTGGGAACTTGCTTTCACTCAGCTATCTAGTGCATCACTTTCTGGAACCATGGGAGAATTAGAGTTTTAAAGGTTTTATAAAACTCCAGTGGTAGGGCATCATCCCCGGCAGCTTTGCCTAAAGGTAGCGCAGCTATAGCAGTTGCAATTTCATCTTCTGTTATGTCAAGCTGTAAATGATCGATAGCATCTGGATCGAGAGCAGAAGGCCTTAATGATTGTAAGTACTCTTCAGCCACAACTGAGTCATAGTTTTCAGACAGAGTGTATATTTCAGTGTAGAATTGATACAATTCCTCTAAAATTGAATTAGTCGAATTATACAACCATCTCTGCCCTTAATTGAGTCTATCTGGGTTTAAGCTTTCTTGTCTACTACCTGATAAGCCAGTAAGCGACCGACTTGATCCCCGTATTCATATCTGTTCATTCAATTTTTATTATAAGCAGCAGTAGCCTTCTCTTTAAATCATCGAGTCATAAGTGCCCTTGTGTTTATTAATTCAGAATATATAGCTTCTTTATTGGATCCATTCAACATAATCTATTGAGCATGTACTCGCTCCAGTTTTATTAAAGTAGTACAAAGCTCCTTCATTCGTCCTTGAATGGCCTTATTCAAACGATAAATATATTGCTGCATTGATCCCCGTATAACAGCTTTCATTGTGTCCCATACTATAAGAGGAGAGGCAGTATCTATGTTATTTTGTAAATAATCAGTAAGAACCTCTTTAATGTGAGAAGTATATTCAGGGTCACACAGCAAATGCCTAGGAAATGAAAAAGAGTGACAGCACTTATCCCCTGAAGAAAGCTGTAGATATATCAATAACGGGAGAAAGGGAAATAGTGTTGGAACAGGTTTGGTAAATATATCTAGTATGCGGGTAGCAATGATAAATATATGTGGGATGAATGACCCTTCAAAACGACGAAAAGTTAAAGAATTATGGATGCTGCATGCCGATATAGTATGTATGCATGAAACACATATTGAGGGGACCAGGAGAGCTCTTTTAGAGCAGCCGGTGTATCAATTGATACCATTTACTATGCAAGGGCCCAGAACCCGGGGGTGCCTGTCTTGGCTTAGAAAGGGGGCATACTATTAAAAAAAAATTCAACTGACAGATTAGGTCAGTGGGCAATTGCAGAGTGTCAATCTCTGGGATTTAATTTGACCTTTTGCACAATCAATGGCTCCATGGGCGATGATCCCGAAGTGTTCGAATTTCTTAATTCTGAGCTTGCTGAGTGGTCTTTACCAGTTATATTATGTGGTGACTTAAACATTAATGGCCAGGGGTGGCTATGGAAGGGGAACCCAGGTAATTATACAAGTCGGATAAAGAAGTGCACTGTGCCCTCACTCAACTGATGAAAGTCAATGGGCTCACTGATGTCTAGGCACATTTAAAACCGCAGGAGTAGTGCAGCACATATTTCTCTGAACCGCATAAAGCAGTAGCGCAGCTGGATTACTTTCTGGTTTTGCATTATCTACTTATGGCTTGTACCATCAAGAAATTTCCCTGGGTTATTTCTGACCATAAAACCTCGGTCTTGGAAGTAACAAACACAGTGGTAGATGCATTGAAACACACTTGGACATTTGACCCTGAATATGTTCAACACGTGAACAAATGGATGGAAGAATTTCTAGAGGTCAAAAGGGGCAGTGCTAGGTGTGGGATGCTCTTAAGCCCGGGGTTAGAGGGAAACCCTGAGCTATTTTCTGAACTGGAAGAAGAAAGCAAAACAATGCCTAAACATGATTTATAGCACAATGTTAGACACAAAGGAGGAGCTGGTTAGGGCAATAGCTAATGGCTTAAGTATGGAGGGGATTCTCCAGAAACTTACACTAGTACAGGCAGCTGCAGGAGAAATTGTGGTAGCAGGAGCAACAGAAAAATACTTGGCCTCACAGAAAGGTTGCCATGAATATAGTGTGCAAGTTGGGCACTTGCTAGCCACCAGGACAAGATAGAACATTGCAGTGGGAGAGATCTTGGAGGTCAAAAACCAAAAGGGCGAATTGAATATGGGTGTCAGGGAAATACGTAAGGTACTCCAAAGATATTATGAAAAACTATATGGAGAAGAGGGATGCAAAGAGGCAAGATGTATAAAAGAATATTTAGAGTAGCTCAGTATAGAACAAGTCTCACAGGTACATTCAGAGGCCCTTGACAATACATTTGCAGGGGAAGAAATTCAAGGAGCTCTAAAAGAACTCCCCTCTGGTAAGGCTGTTGGCCCCAAACAAATCATATTCACGTTTTTAATTGTTTTTTACAGTTGTTGGGGGATGATCTAGGATATTTAATGTGTCATGTACAGAAAGGAGAACCCACCCAAGAGTCATGAGTGGAAGCCATTGTATTTATTTTTCCAAAAAAAGAGAAGCCCCTGAAAGAGACAGGATCTAATAGACCCATTAGTCTTGTGAACAGTGATACAAAGATCTTTAAAAAAAAATTCTAGCCAATCAGATCAGTGTTATGATAGGGAAGGTAATATCCCCTAGGCAGCATGGGTTTATTCCCGGCAGAGAAATGGTCGATCATATCTGCAGAGTGATTACCCTATTTGACGGCACCTCAGTTACTGAAGACCCTATGGCTCTTATATTACTCTACGCCGAGAAGGCGTTCAATAGGGTTTCGTGGGAGTATCTCTTGGCTGTTATTGAGAAGGTGGGGATTGGAAATTTGTCCATCAAGGCCATACAGACACTATATAGAGCCCCTCGGTCCCAACTTCGTTTAATGGGTGGACCGAATGACCCTATCTTTATCACGCGGCAAATTAGACAGGGGAGTCCGTGCCCTCCCCTTTAATTAGCACTTTATATAGATCCCCTAATCTGGAAAATTAGGGCTAATGCAGGAATCCAGCCTATCCATCTGCACGGATTCAAGACTAAAATTCTGGGCTCTTTGGAGGATTTGACGATAACTGCAGCCAACCCACTCAAAGCCTTGAGGGAGATAGAGAGTGAGGCCAAATGTTTCGGGTTGATCTCTGGCTCTTGGCTCAATTGGGAGAAAATGCAAATAGTAACCAACAGTAAGATCTGCTTGTCGGACCCATAGGTGACTGTGTGTGCAGTTTATCTTGGGGTCAACATATCCTCAGAACCGGGCAAATTGTGGAGAAAAATATACTAACAGAGTAAGAAAGATCTAGATAGGTTCAACAATTTGCATCTTTTGATTTTGGGACGATGTAACATTATCAAAATGATATTTCTTACAAAAATGTTATATCTCTTTAGAACAATACCCTAGTGTTTGAGACTCACTGGTTTATGGATATGGAAAAAATGGTCAACCAATTTTGTTTGGGCTCAGAGAAAGACTAAAGGAGCCCTCAGGTTCATTTCCCTGCCCATGGAAAGAGATGGTTGGGCTGTCCCAGATCTACAGATGTTCTACTGGGCTACAGCAATCCAATTAATTCAGGAATTACTCGTAGGAAAGGTTGTGGAACAGGAATGCTCCCCCAGATGTATATGAATTGCTGCTAGAGAGAGAGGCCCCTAGTTGGCTACTGAGATACAGCGAATCTAGATACTATAAAAAATGATGTAAGACCCTAGGAGCAGCAGTTGCAGTCTGGAACGCTGAACTATTATACTCCTCTTTTTGGTAATTCATCACTCCTGGAGGTATTCCATGACAGTGTTATGTTACTATGGGAGTCACAAGGGGTGAGGAAGATGGGGATCTGTTTGATTCAAACGGCATAATAACATTTGAGAAGGCTCAGTCGCTCTTCAATATTGACCGTAAATACGTTTTTTTAACTTCTTCAGGTACGAAGCTCCATTGCAAAAAAGAAAGGGGGGGGTCTTTTTTAAATATCTAATTATGGAGGCAATAAGAGATCCAGAGGGCTGTACTTTTGTCCAGATTTATGGTGGGATGAGACAATTGCTGGTCGATTACCTAGATATACATTGAGAGAAATGGCAGCATAAGCTAAACATTGAAGGGAATAAGTTTATGGACTCGCTGAGGCTGGGCCATTCCATATTGAATTCAGCCAGTTTGCAGACGATCTTTTCATTATATTATACACCAGCTAAGATCGCCCAATGGGGTGGCACAGATGGGATCCTATGTCCCCGGTGCCGCAGTGCTGATGCTGATATTATTCACATGTTTTATTCCTGCCCAGCTCTAAAGCCTCTGAAGATAGCTATTGAAGAATTTCTAACACAAACTTTGAGGATTCAAACAATTCTCACACCTGATTTGATGTTACTAGGGGTCACAAAGATAGGATTACCACTGGCACAACACACGTTTATCTTCTTGGCCATGGATGTAGTAAGAATTTGTATTTCATCAGCCTGGGTGGATCATGGCCCCCCCACACTTCAACAGTGGCTCTCACGGCTTTTAGCTATTTATAATTTCGAAAAGAGCTTCTATAGGAGGAAAGGATAGAGAAGGCTCAAAAACTAGGGAATCTTATCTGGGCTCCCATAAATAACTGGACAGATGAAATCAAAACAAGGATAACCTCATCTAAAAAATGTTGTGCCTCCTGGGGTATTGAATATAGTCTACTAATTATATTTCACGTCATGTAATGAAATATTTGTACAATGTTTTATACTCCCTCTCTTATCTTATTTATGATAGGTAATGTTTCCTCTGGTATTTATTTATGGATGTATTAGCACAAATGTATTTTACTGACGGTGACAAAAAAAAGGAGTGATCTTTGAATGGGATCTATATAAGAGACGAGCATTCCCAGCCGTCACTTTTTAACCCCGAGTGGAGTCTATCACCAGATGTTTAAGGGAATCTTTCTCCGTCTCTTGATCAGTCATAACCATGGTTCACATTTTTCAATGATCGGGTACCTATTGTTTACGCATGGGGCCTGACATAATATACTTGCAGGTTGTTCCATACTCAGTCCTACTGAAGGCCCTATAGATGTATTAAAAACACACACTTATTGAGAAGGCTGAAACACCGACATTCTAGATGGCACCTGAAAAAAAAAGAAGCATTAGGCACCTATGGAGGTTATTTGGTCGTGCCGGACCGGGGCAAAGTCAAGAGTTCAGGCCAACCACGATGGAGTGCAGGCCAGGGACAGGAGCCTTGCAAGGCCCGCTGAACAAAATACCTTGATCCTTGTTCCAATAGTACCATGTGAGGTGCAGCCAAGCGATACGTCAGTGTCGATCCCACAGTCACGATGATGTGTTGATTTTCTTCGCACAGTGCTGCTGAAGGGCGGGTTCCTAAGACAATGTCTATAGATATTGCGTCGGGTTTCTCTCCGCTGTTGAGGGGATGTGTTGATTTTCCCACACTGCAGGTGGCAACACTTTGGTTCCGATGCGTCAGTTCTTTAAGCAATGTGCTGGTTCCAAGTGCGATCCAGTGACTGTGCTCCTGTAACAGTGACAATGCATCAGTTCTGCTACACACAGACAGAAGATGCGCCAGTTCAACTGGAGCAAGTACCTGGTCCAACTTCCAATGGACCAGGCACAGCAGCAGGTGGTGAGACTTTGATATCCCTGAGTCTCAGAAACAAGAGGCAAGCCTACAAGCCCTGGGAGAACACTCTAGGCTCAAGCAGAGTCCAGTTCTTCCTCAGCAGGGTCAGAGGATAGCAGACAGCAGGGCAGCACAGCAAAAAAGCAGTTTGTCCAGAGCAAAAAAAATGTGGAGACTCAAGAATACAAAGGATGTGCTTAATTAACAAATTAGAATACAATGGTAGACCAGGTCCTGTGACTCATGTGGTAAAGAACAATAGCCATCATATACGCTGTCAGGGATTGGTACCTACCTCATGACCCAAAAGAAAGGCCAGACTCAGGCATTCAAATTCTTAGGGATGAACCTCTATAATTATCTCTACCTTGGTTTATCACTGGCTCCTTCACTCCAGTCCTTCAGGAAGAAATATAAAACGTTTGTATTCTTACATGAAATCACACCCCAAACAAAGACCCCCAAAACTACCCACGGTTTGTATAAATAAAATCAGTTTTACCTGTTCTGATATTACTTTTCCTCTGTTTATGTAATAGATACTTAAGCAGCCTTATATAATAAAAGATCGTTCTTGCTCAATACTCTATATTATACATAAAAAGAGTGTACTTAATAAAATCACCTTATACAATACTATCAATACCCATTTGTCTATATGCGGCCCTTATATTGGGTGATTACATAACAGTAACTTCAATTCCAAGTACCCGCCTGCACATCCATCTGGGAGTGAGTAAGCCACCAGCAGATTGTGGAATACTTATTACTAGATGAAGAGTGGTGGAAAACCTGAAATTCTGTGAGTTTCTTTGTGAATTCCATTTCTGTAACCTAGTCAAAAAGAGGGTGGTGGCACTTTCAGCAGCTGAGAAAATAAACACACATTGTAGGAGTCTTGTTCAATTCCAGGCTCTGGTACAAACAACAAATCACTTCAGTCAGTTGAAGCATAAATTTGAACTTGAGAAGCGCACTTCCACTGCTAGAGGGACAGCACTGTACAGACCTGACCAGGTTGCTTGATATATTTTGGTTTGGTTAGTGTAAAGTAATATAGGCCAGGCCATGAGAGAAAGAAATGCAAAAGCTTCATGGTTCACCAAATCAAATAGGTGTTACCTTTGTAGAAAACTATCCTCAGGCATTTACAGAGATCTGCTATTCCTATTTAGAATCCCCACTGGCGCAAAGTGTCTGTAAGTCTAACATTAAGCACTTTAAAAACTCCTAATCAGCCAAACACCCAACAATGAACATGGTAGTAATTAAAACGTGTCAACAGCGGAGGTCTTGAGATAATGAATAATGCAAATAGTTGTTCTACCACCATACAGGGAAACAGTAGACAGAGACAAGACTGGAGAAAGTGGTTGGAGTTAAGCAGAAAGGCAAAGATAAATATGAGAGACCGGAAGGATTAAAAGGACGATTTTGTGTAGAGAAATATGTTATCTTTTTCCAGTACTGCATCACTTACAATCACCACCAATAAGACTTACAGAATATTCCTTCATTTGATGTCTGTTTGAGTTTTGAGATCTATTGTGATATCATTCACTGGATGAACTCTTTAAAAAAAGGAGGAGGGGCGTCATGATATTTAACCGGGCATCCTGCAAGTTGTCTATCTGCCAGCTGTTTATTTATTCATAGAATCATTTTTTTGTGTTATCATTGGAGTGAGTGTGGTGTAATGGGCAAGCTTGGATGGGATGAAATGCTGGCACCTGGAGTTTGTATATCACCGTGAAAGAAATAGGATCCTTCTTTATTTTTTCTCTCATTTTTATTTTGGCTAGGTGTACAGACATATATTGAAAATCAGACATAGGTTATACATTCGATGCGATAGCCATACAAAACTGATAAACAAGAGCAAGCTATAACTACAAAAAAATATCCCAAAAGAAGTAATACTTATACAGAGGTAATCCAAGACCATCTTTAATCAGTTTGATAACATATCATACTAACATTCGAGGAAATTTCAAATACAATTGAATCTTAACACTGAGCGAATGGATCGAGTTTTGGCTAATGCACTTTCTTTTTCATGAATATCCTTCATAAGAACCAGCCAATCGAATAATGAAGGAGAATTAGAGCTGATCCACTCTCTAGCTATTCAAAGACGGGCAGTAACTAATAAAATGGACATTAAACATCCCATATAAGGATCATCACATATCTTGTACCTCAACATAATTTCTTTAAAGGAGATAGTTGAATCAAGGTTCAGATGTTGACCAATATATTGTGTGACTTTTTCCCAAAAATCTGATAGTTAGGGCATAAGTAAAACTAATTTAGGACAGCTTGGTCTCTCCGTACTTCTACTGCCTAATGGTTGTGTTGCTGATTGCCACTTTATTATTTTGTCCGGAGTATAACATAGCTTGCAAATAGTTAGAAACTGTTGTAGTTTTAAACTAACTGACTGTACTGAATTATGTAATTTATCTAAAGCCAATGTGATTTCAGATATTTCTAGATCCAAATTCAGAGTCTGGCTCCATTTATTTGCTAATTCACTAAGATCTGCACTTCTGGCGCCTCACAAATCCCCGTACATCGTACTAATTCTAGTTTTGTAAGCAAGATTTAAAAAACAGGTAAGAACTACATGAGAGTGTGGCAAATGCATTAATTTTTGTTTGAAAGAATTATCTCTGAATTGTAAGTATTTAAAAAATAGCTGATATGGAAGACCAAAAGATTGTTGCAATGATAAGTAGGTAGAAAAGCCAGACTGATCAAATAGCTGTCCCAATCTAGCAATGCCATATCTAGCCCAGTTAGAAGCAGATCCATCATGGAATATATTTGGAAAACGATGGATTATTCCATAGTTTAAAATATTCATGTCTAGCAAGATCCTCGGAAGTGAGTGAGAAATAACCAAGGATTTCCTTCCAAGTACGTACAATGTTCCTTACGGTGTTTAATCAAACTTTTTTATAATAATTGAGATCATTAATTCTATATAGAAACATACGATTATCATTACCTAACGCTAAAATAAGCCCATAGTATGTGAGTTTATCAGTTAAGAGCCTTTGTATACGCCCTGTAAATGCTGCCCAGAAATAAAATTTGAAGTCCGGAAGTTGCAAACCACCAAATTTATAAGAAAACTTGAGAGATTTTATCGATCAATGGGCTTGTTTGTAACTCCAGATAAAACTACTAATTGCGCCCTCTAATTTATGAAAAAAGTAATTGGGAACCCGTATAGGAATTACCCGGAACAAATATAGAAATTTAGGTAAAATAAACATTTTAATTATATTGATTCGACCAATAATAGTTATTGGTAGCATATTCCAGTTCTTAAACTGTTTAATTATTGTCTGTAGCAGTGTTTCATAGTTTAATTTCCAGATTTGCTCTACATTTTTTGTGATCCTAATACCAAAATATATAGCCACTGTGCAAGTTCCGCAGATGGATGTGTCAGGTGGCAAATTATGTACTATTTGTGTTTTACTTATATTAAGCTTATACCCCGGAAAAAAACCAACATTTTTAGCTTCTTCCTATATAAAACAACGATAGTTACTGGGTCTGATGTGAAGACCGCGATATCATCCGCATATGTGATGGCTTTAAGTTGATACGCCCCTTTACTAAATGGAAGGATATCTCTATTCTGATTTAATGTTTCAATAAAAGGCTCGATATAAAGAGCAAAAAGCAAGGGAGATAGTGGGCACCCCTGCCTCGAGCCACATTGTATTGAATATGTCGTAGAGTATAAATTAGCATATGTTAACTTAGCTTGCGGGTTAGTAGTTCAATGCCTTGATCTAGTTCATAAACAGATCTGGTAGTGCATTGTTACATATTATCCACCATAATGCATCCCATACTACCCGATCATCCCCATAGTGCTCGATGTTTTATTAGCTATATCAATTACAGTTATGGCTGTATTAACCTGTGCAGTGGTGTTGTAGTGTAGTTCCTATATTTCCAATAGGCTCTGCGCATTGGAATAATATATCCTATAGAAGTCACTTAGGACTTAAGTCGACTAGGTCTCTATCGAATATATTAGACTTAATTGTGAGTGCCAGCTAGCTCAGAGGTCAATAGAAACATTCTCGAATACACAAGAAGGGATTAGTTTCTGACAACCGCAAAAACATGAATACTTTGTTTCCCCAAGAATAAAACTGATCTTCAGAGTCGTGGAAACAATAGATAGATATTTTACTCAGTCAATCGTGCATGCTTCATTTCACCAGAGGTGCAGAGAAATAGAGAGACGGGCGTTTTCAATAAAAGTATTTATTGAACAGTCTTCTTTCTCATGCAGAAGAAATGAACTGCTACAATCGTAATACTGGCTGTAAAGTATGATGCGTACAGCAAGAAGAGTGTCATGAAATAATACTGTAAAAGCATGGTATGGTTTCTAAGCCATAAAATACATACATAAATAACAAAGACTAAAAGTACTCAACTGGTGTTCCTAAAATACGCCTACCCTGATGTACCTAACCGTAGTCTAGTACAAGGGAAGCAGCAAGTATGTGTTTAGTTTCTTTGCCAAGAATCTATCCAAGATTTCTCTTAGGGTCTAATCAGCTCCGTACCTTGGTTTAAAATGAAGGAGGTCTGGTATCTCTGTCTCCAGACTCGATTTCCCAACACCCCGCAAGGGGAGCTGGGAAACACTGGAGCTGGATTCTCAGCGAGAGAAAGACAGCCTCTCTGTCAGTGCATCAGCTGGAGGGTCAGCTTCCTTCGGTACTTGCTGTAGCGGATTGCGACGAGCAAGTAGATAGTCCGACTGCTCCAAACCACTGTGTGTTTGCTAGGGCAAGTATAGGCATATTTGTACCTTGATGGTGCCTGGATTGTTGTAAGGTTGGACATAACAACTTCACCAAAGAATGGTAGTTCTTTTAAAATGCCATGATTTCTAGGACAAATCAATATTCAAGAAAGGAGATGTCCTTGACTGCTGAAGCCGAGTTTTCCAAGAAATCGTGGCTTTTTGGAGATAGTGGAAGTAGCCATGCCGTATTTGGACTGGATAATTATGTCTAAATATGGGTATGATTTTTATGCCTATATAAGGGTAATGTGAATTATACCTATATAAGGGCATGAATCGATAAAATTACACTAGGGTCCTAAAACGCTATACAACAGTGTCCCTGCCTCAGATAAATCCGTGTTGGTGTTCGGATACCAAACCCGGCATATATGGTGTCAGACGATCCGTCAATACTTTTGAGAATATTTTAGCATCAGTGTTAATGAGGGATAGTGGACGATAAGACCCACATTCATCTGCGCTCTTCCCTTTTTTAACCGCATGCGTGCGGCGGTTTTTTTCACGCTGTGCGGCATTTTGCGAAAAGCAGCGTTACATGACGAGCTGAGCTCGTCATGAGCATGCGAGCGGCGCAACTCATGACGAGCTCAGCTCATCATGAGCATGGAAGGGGTTAAGGAAGAATACGATATTAGTCATATCCCAGGATTTGGGAACTTGCTTTCACTCAGCTATCTAGTGCATCACTTTCTGGAACCATGGGAGAATTAGAGTTTTAAAGGTTTTATAAAACTCCAGTGGTAGGGCATCATCCCCGGCAGCTTTGCCTAAAGGTAGCGCAGCTATAGCAGTTGCAATTTCATCTTCTGTTATGTCAAGCTGTAAATGATCGATAGCATCTGGATCGAGAGCAGAAGGCCTTAATGATTGTAAGTACTCTTCAGCCACAACTGAGTCATAGTTTTCAGACAGAGTGTATATTTCAGTGTAGAATTGATAAAATTCCTCTAAAATTGAATTAGTCGAATTATACAACCATCTCTGCCCTTAATTGAGTCTATCTGGGTTTAAGCTTTCTTGTCTGCTACCTGATAAGCCAGTAAGCGACCGACTTGATCCCCGTATTCATATCTGTTCATTCAATTTTTATTATAAGCAGCAGTAGCCTTCTCTTTAAATCATCGAGTCATAAGTGCCCTTGTGTTTATTAATTCAGAATATATAGCTTCTTTATTGGATCCATTCAACATAATCTATTGAGCATGTACTCGCTCCAGTTTTATTAAAGTAGTACAAAGCTCCTTCATTCGTCCTTGAATGGCCTTATTCAAACGATAAATATATTGCTGCATTGATCCCCGTATAACAGCTTTCATTGTGTCCCATACTATAAGAGGAGAGGCAGTATCTATGTTATTTTGTAAATAATCAGTAAGAACCTCTTTAATGTGAGAAGTATATTCAGGGTCACACAGCAAATGCCTAGGAAATGAAAAAGAGTGACAGCACTTATCCCCTGAAGAAAGCTGTAGATATATCAATAACGGGAGAAAGGGAAATAGTGTTGGAACAGGTTTGGTAAATATATCTAGTATGCGGGTAGCAATGATAAATATATGTGGGATGAATGACCCTTCAAAACGACGAAAAGTTAAAGAATTATGGATGCTGCATGCCGATATAGTATGTATGCATGAAACACATATTGAGGGGACCAGGAGTGCTCTTTTAGAGCAGCCGGTGTATCAATTGATACCATTTACTATGCAAGGGCCCAGAACCCGGGGGTGCCTGTCTTGGCTTAGAAAGGGGGCATACTATTAAAAAAAAATTCAACTGACAGATTAGGTCAGTGGGCAATTGCAGAGTGTCAATCTCTGGGATTTAATTTTACCTTTTGCACAATCAATGGCTCCATGGGCGATGATCCCGAAGTGTTCGAATTTCTTAATTCTGAGCTTGCTGAGTGGTCTTTACCAGTTATATTATGTGGTGACTTTAACATTAATGGCCAGGGGTGGCTATGGAAGGGGAACCCAGGTAATTATACAAGTCGGATAAAGAAGTGCACTGTGCCCTCACTCAACTGATGAAAGTCAATGGGCTCACTGATGTCTAGGCACATTTAAAACCGCAGGAGTAGTGCAGCACATATTTCTCTGAACCGCATAAAGCAGTAGCGCAGCTGGATTACTTTCTGGTTTTGCATTATCTACTTATGGCTTGTACCATCAAGAAATTTCCCTGGGTTATTTCTGACCATAAAACCTCGGTCTTGGAAGTAACAAACACAGTGGTAGATGCATTGAAACACACTTGGACATTTGACCCTGAATATGTTCAACACGTGAACAAATGGATGGAAGAATTTCTAGAGGTCAAAAGGGGCAGTGCTAGGTGTGGGATGCTCTTAAGCCCGGGGTTAGAGGGAAACCCTGAGCTATTTTCTGAACTGGAAGAAGAAAGCAAAACAATGCCTAAACATGATTTATAGCACAATGTTAGACACAAAGGAGGAGCTGGTTAGGGCAATAGCTAATGGCTTAAGTATGGAGGGGATTCTCCAGAAACTTACAATAGTGCAGGCAGCTGCAGGAGAAATTGTGGTAGCAGGAGCAACAGAAAAATACTTGGCCTCACAGAAAGGTTGCCATGAATATAGTGTGCAAGTTGGGCACTTGCTAGCCACCAGGACAAGATAGAACATTGCTGTGGGAGAGATCTTGGAGGTCAAAAACCAAAAGGGCGAATTGAATATGGGGGTTAGGGAAATACGTAAGGTACTCCAAAGATATTATGAAAAACTATATGGAGAAGAGGGATGCAAGGAGGCAAGATGTATAAAAGAATATTTAGAGTAGCTCAGTATAGAACAAGTCTCACAGGTACATTCAGAGGCCCTTGACAATACATTTGCAGGGGAAGAAATTCAAGGAGCTCTAAAAGAACTCCCCTCTGGTAAGGCTGTTGGCCCCAAACAAATCATATTCACGTTTTTAATTGTTTTTTACAGTTGATGGGGGATGATCTAGGATATTTAATGTGTCATGTACAGAAAGGAGAACCCACCCAAGAGTCATGAGTGGAAGCCATTGTATTTATTTTTCCAAAAAAAGAGAAGCCCCTGAAAGAGACAGGATCTAATAGACCCATTAGTCTTGTGAACAGTGATACAAAGATCTTTAAAATAAAATTCTAGCCAATCAGATCAGTGTTATGATAGGGAAGGTAATATCCCCTAGGCAGCATGGGTTTATTCCCGGCAGAGAAATGGTCGATCATATCTGCAGAGTGATTACCCTATTTGACGGCACCTCAGTTACTGAAGACCCGATGGCTCTTATATTACTCTACGCCGAGAAGGCGTTCAATAGGGTTTCGTGGGAGTATCTCTTGGCTGTTATTGAGAAGGTGGGGATTGGAAATTTGTCCATCAAGGCCATACAGACACTATATAGAGCCCCTCGGTCCCAACTTCGTTTAATGGGTGGACCGAATGACCCTATCTTTATCACGCGGCAAATTAGACAGGGGAGTCCGTGCCCTCCCCTTTAATTAGCACTTTATATAGATCCCCTAATCTGGAAAATTAGGGCTAATGCAGGAATCCAGCCTATCCATCTGCACGGATTCAAGACTAAAATTCTGGGCTCTTTGGAGGATTTGACGATAACTGCAGCCAACCCACTCAAAGCCTTGAGGGAGATAGAGAGTGAGGCCAAATGTTTCGGGTTGATCTCTGGCTCTTGGCTCAATTGGGAGAAAATGCAAATAGTAACCAACAGTAAGATCTGCTTGTCGGACCCATAGGTGACTGTATGTGCAGTTTATCTTGGGGTCAACATATCCTCAGAACCGGGCAAATTGTGGAGAAAAATATACTAACAGAGTAAGAAAGATCTAGATAGGTTCAACAATTTGCATCTTTTGATTTTGGGACGATGTAACATTATCAAAATGATATTTCTTACAAAAATGTTATATCTCTTTAGAACAATACCCTAGTGTTTGAGACTCACTGGTTTATGGATATGGAAAAAATGGTCAACCAATTTTGTTTGGGCTCAGGGAAAGACTAAAGGAGCCCTCAGGTTCATTTCCCTGCCCATGGAAAGAGATGGTTGGGCTGTCCCAGATCTACAGATGTTCTACTGGGCTACAGCAATCCAATTAATTCAGGAATTACTCGTAGGAAAGGTTGTGGAACAGGAATGCTCCCCCAGATGTATATGAATTGCTGCTAGAGAGAGAGGCCCCTAGTTGGCTACTGAGATACAGCGAATCTAGATACTATAAAAAATGATGTAAGACCCTAGGAGCAGCAGTTGCAGTCTGGAACGCTGAACTATTATACTCCTCTTTTTGGTAATTCATCACTCCTGGAGGTATTCCATGACAGTGTTATGTTACTATGGGAGTCACAAGGGGTGAGGAAGATGGGGATCTGTTTGATTCAAACGGCATAATAACATTTGAGACGGCTCAGTCGCTCTTCAATATTGACCGTAAATACGTTTTTTTAACTTCTTCAGGTACGAAGCTCCATTGCAAAAAAGAAAGCGGGGGGTCTTTTTTTAATATCTAATTATGGAGGCAATAAGAGATCCAGAGGGCTGTACTTTTGTCCAGATTTATGGTGGGATGAGACAATTGCTGGTCGATTACCTAGAAATACATTGAGAGAAATGGCAGCATAAGCTAAACATTGAAGGGAATAAGTTTATGGACTCGCTGAGGCTGGGCCATTCCATATTGAATTCAGCCAGTTTGCAGACGATCTTTTCATTATATTATACACCAGCTAAGATCGCCCAATGGGGTAGCACAGATGGGATCCTATGTCCCCGGTGCCGCAGTGCTGATGCTGATATTATTCACATGTTTTATTCCTGCCCAGCTCTAAAGCCTCTGAAGATAGCTATTGAAGAATTTCTAACACAAACTTTGAGGATTCAAACAAGACTCACACCTGATTTGATGTTACTAGGGGTCACAAAGATAGGATTACCACTGGCACAACACACGTTTATCTTCTTGGCCATGGATGTAGTAAGAATTTGTATTTCATCAGCCTGGGTGGATCATGGCCCCCCCACACTTCAACAGTGGCTCTCACGGCTTTTAGCTATTTATAATTTCGAAAAGAGCTTCTATAGGAGGAAAGGATAGAGAAGGCTCAAAAACTAGGGAATCTTATCTGGGCTCCCATAAATAACTGGACAGATGAAATCAAAACAAGGATAACCTCATCTAAAAAATGTTGTGCCTCCTGGGGTATTGAATATAGTCTACTAATTATATTTCACGTCATGTAATGAAATATTTGTACAATGTTTTATACTCCCTCTCTTATCTTATTTATGATAGGTAATGTTTCCTCTGGTATTTATTTATGGATGTATTAGCACAAATGTATTTTACTGACGGTGACAAAAAAAAGGAGTGATCTTTGAATGGGATCTATATAAGAGACGAGCATTCCCAGCCGTCACTTTTTGACCCCGAGTGGAGTCTATCACCAGATGTTTAAGGGAATCTTTCTCCGTCTCTTGATGAGTCATAACCATGGTTCACATTTTTCAATGATCGGGTACCTATTGTTTACGCATGGGGCCTGACATAATATACTTGCAGGTTGTTCCATACTCAGTCCTACTGAAGGCCCTATAGATGTATTAAAAACACACACTTATTGAGAAGGCTGAAACATCGACATTCTAGATGGCACCTGAAAAAAAAAAGAAGCATTAGGCACCTATGGAGGTTATTTGGTCGTGCCGGACCGGGGCAAAGTCAAGAGTTCAGGCCAACCACGATGGAGTGCAGGCCAGGGACAGGAGCCTTGCAAGGCCCGCTGAACAAAATACCTTGATCCTTGTTGCAATAGTACCATGTGAGGTGCAGCCAAGCGATACGTCAGTGTCGATCCCACAGTCACGATGATGTGTTGATTTTCTTCGCACAGTGCTGCTGAAGGGCGGGTTCCTAAGACAATGTCTATAGATATTGCGTCGGGTTTCTCTCCGCTGTTGAGGGGATGTGTTGATTTTCCCACACTGCAGGTGGCAACACTTTGGTTCCGATGCGTCAGTTCTTTAAGCAATGTGCTGGTTCCGAGTGCGATCCAGTGACTGTGCTCCTGTAACAGTGACAATGCATCAGTTCTGCTACACACAGACAGAAGATGCGCCAGTTCAACTGGAGCAAGTACCTGGTCCAACTTCCAATGGACCAGGCACAGCAGCAGGTGGTGAGACTTTGATATCCCTGAGTCTCAGAAACAAGAGGCAAGCCTACAAGCCCTGGGAGAACACTCTAGGCTCAAGCAGAGTCCAGTTCTTCCTCAGCAGGGTCAGAGGATAGCAGACAGCAGGGCAGCACAGCAAAAAAGCAGTTTGTCCAGAGCAAAAAAAATGTGGAGACTCAAGAATACAAAGGATGTGCTTAATTAACAAATTAGAATACAATGGTAGACCAGGTCCTGTGACTCATGTGGTAAAGAACAATAGCCATCATATACGCTGTCAGGGATTGGTACCTACCTCATGACCCAAAAGAAAGGCCAGACTCAGGCATTCAAATTCTTAGGGATGAACCTCTATAATTATCTCTACCTTGGTTTATCACTGGCTCCTTCACTCCAGTCCTTCAGGAAGAAATATAAAACGTTTGTATTCTTACATGAAATCACACCCCAAACAAAGACCCCCAAAACTACCCACGGTTTGTATAAATAAAATCAGTTTTACCTGTTCTGATATTACTTTTCCTCTGTTTATGTAATAGATACTTAAGCAGCCTTATATAATAAAAGATCGTCCTTGCTCAATGCTCTATATTATACATAAAAAGAGTGTACTTAATAAAATCACCTTATACAATACTATCAATACCCATTTGTCTATATGCGGCTCTTATATTGGGTGATTACATAACAGTAACTTCAATTCCAAGTACCCGCCTGCACATCCATCTGGGAGTGAGTAAGCCACCAGCAGATTGTGGAATACTTATTACTAGATGAAGAGTGGTGGAAAACCTGAAATTCTGTGAGTTTCTTTGTGAATTCCATTTCTGTAACCTAGTCAAAAAGAGGGTGGTGGCACTTTCAGCAGCTGAGAAAATAAACACACATTGTAGGAGTCTTGTTCAATTCCAGGCTCTGGTACAAACAACAAATCACTTCAGTCAGTTGAAGCATAAATTTGAACTTGAGAAGCGCACTTCCACTGCTAGAGGGACAGCACTGTACAGACCTGACCAGGTTGCTTGATATATTTTGGTTTGGTTAGTGTAAAGTAATATAGGCCAGGCCATGAGAGAAAGAAATGCAAAAGCTTCATGGTTCACCAAATCAAATAGGTGTTACCTTTGTAGAAAACTATCCTCAGGCATTTACAGAGATCTGCTATTCCTATTTAGAATCCCCACTGGCGCAAAGTGTCTGTAAGTCTAACATTAAGCACTTTAAAAACTCCTAATCAGCCAAACACCCAACAATGAACATGGTAGTAATTAAAACGTGTCAACAGCGGAGGTCTTGAGATAATGAATAATGCAAATAGTTGTTCTACCACCATACAGGGAAACAGTAGACAGAGACAAGACTGGAGAAAGTGGTTGGAGTTAAGCAGAAAGGCAAAGATAAATATGAGAGACCGGAAGGATTAAAAGGACGATTTTGTGTAGAGAAATATGTTATCTTTTTCCAGTACTGCATCACTTACAATCACCACCAATAAGACTTACAGAATATTCCTTCATTTGATGTCTGTTTGAGTTTTGAGATCTATTGTGATATCATTCACTGGATGAACTCTTTAAAAAAAGGAGGAGGGGCGTCATGATATTTAACCGGGCATCCTGCAAGTTGTCTATCTGCCAGCTGTTTATTTATTCATAGAATCATTTTTTTGTGTTATCATTGGAGTGAGTGTGGTGTAATGGGCAAGCTTGGATGGGATGAAATGCTGGCACCTGGAGTTTGTATATCACCGTGAAAGAAATAGGATCCTTCTTTATTTTTTCTCTCATTTTTATTTTGGCTAGGTGTACAGACATATATTGAAAATCAGACATAGGTTATACATTCGATGCGATAGCCATACAAAACTGATAAACAAGAGCAAGCTATAACTACAAAAAAATATCCCAAAAGAAGTAATACTTATACAGAGGTAATCCAAGACCATCTTTAATCAGTTTGATAACATATCATACTAACATTCGAGGAAATTTCAAATACAATTGAATCTTAACACTGAGCGAATGGATCGAGTTTTGGCTAATGCACTTTCTTTTTCATGAATATCCTTCATAAGAACCAGCCAATCGAATAATGAAGGAGAATTAGAGCTGATCCACTCTCTAGCTATTCAAAGACGGGCAGTAACTAATAAAATGGACATTAAACATCCCATATAAGGATCATCACATATCTTGTACCTCAACATAATTTCTTTAAAGGAGATAGTTGAATCAAGGTTCAGATGTTGACCAATATATTGTGTGACTTTTTCCCAAAAATCTGATAGTTAGGGCATAAGTAAAACTAATTTAGGACAGCTTGGTCTCTCCGTACTTCTACTGCCTAATGGTTGTGTTGCTGATTGCCACTTTATTATTTTGTCCGGAGTATAACATAGCTTGCAAATAGTTAGAAACTGTTGTAGTTTTAAACTAACTGACTGTACTGAATTATGTAATTTATCTAAAGCCAATGTGATTTCAGATATTTCTAGATCCAAATTCAGAGTCTGGCTCCATTTATTTGCTAATTCACTAAGATCTGCACTTCTGGCGCCTCACAAATCCCCGTACATCGTACTAATTCTAGTTTTGTAAGCAAGATTTAAAAAACAGGTAAGAACTACATGAGAGTGTGGCAAATGCATTAATTTTTGTTTGAAAAAATTATCTCTGAATTGTAAGTATTTAAAAAATAGCTGATATGGAAGACCAAAAGATTGTTGCAATGATAAGTAGGTAGAAAAGCCAGACTGATCAAATAGCTGTCCCAATCTAGCAATGCCATATCTAGCCCAGTTAGAAGCAGATCCATCATGGAATATATTTGGAAAACGATGGATTATTCCATAGTTTAAAATATTCATGTCTAGCAAGATCCTCGGAAGTGAGTGAGAAATAACCAAGGATTTCCTTCCAAGTACGTACAATGTTCCTTACGGTGTTTAATCAAACTTTTTTATAATAATTGGGATCATTAATTCTATATAGAAACATACGATTATCATTACCTAACGCTAAAATAAGCCCATAGTATGTGAGTTTATCAGTTAAGAGCCTTTGTATACGCCCTGTAAATGCTGCCCAGAAATAAAATTTGAAGTCCGGAAGTTGCAAACCACCAAATTTATAAGAAAACTTGAGAGATTTTATCGATCAATGGGCTTGTTTGTAACTCCAGATAAAACTACTAATTGCGCCCTCTAATTTATGAAAAAAGTAATTGGGAACCCGTATAGGAATTACCCGGAACAAATATAGAAATTTAGGTAAAATAAACATTTTAATTATATTGATTCGACCAATAATAGTTATTGGTAGCATATTCCAGTTCTTAAACTGTTTAATTATTGTCTGTAGCAGTGTTTCATAGTTTAATTTCCAGATTTGCTCTACATTTTTTGTGATCCTAATACCAAAATATATAGCCACTGTGCAAGTTCCGCAGATGGATGTGTCAGGTGGCAAATTATGTACTATTTGTGTTTTACTTATATTAAGCTTATACCCCGGAAAAAAAACAACATTTTTAGCTTCTTCCTATATAAAACAACGATAGTTACTGGGTCTGATGTGAAGACCGCGATATCATCCGCATATGTGATGGCTTTAAGTTGATACGCCCCTTTACTAAATGGAATGATATCTCTATTCTGATTTAATGTTTCAATAAAAAGGCTCGATATAAAGAGCAAAAAGCAAGGGAGATAGTGGGCACCCCTGCCTCGAGCCACATTGTATTGAATATGTCGTAGAGTATAAATTAGCATATGTTAACTTAGCTTGCGGGTTAGTAGTTCAATGCCTTGATCTAGTTCATAAACAGATCTGGTAGTGCATTGTTACATATTATCCACCATAATGCATCCCATACTACCCGATCATCCCCATAGTGCTCGATGTTTAATTAGCTATATCAATTACAGTTATGGCTGTATTAACCTGTGCAGTGGTGTTGTAGTGTAGTTCCTATATTCCCAATAGGCTCTGCGCATTGGAATAATATATCCTATAGAAGTCACTTAGGACTTAAGTCGACTAGGTCTCTATCGAATATATTAGACTTAATTGTGAGTGCCAGCTAGCTCAGAGGTCAATAGAAACATTCTCGAATACACAAGAAGGGATTAGTTTCTGACAACCGCAAAAACATGAATACTTTGTTTCCCCAAGAATAAAACTGATCTTCAGAGTCGTGGAAACAATAGATAGATATTTTACTCAGTCAATCGTGCATGCTTCATTTCACCAGAGGTGCAGAGAAATAGAGAGACGGGCGTTTTCAATAAAAGTATTTATTGAACAGTCTTCTTTCTCATGCAGAAGAAATGAACTGCTACAATCGTAATACTGGCTGTAAAGTATGATGCGTACAGCAAGAAGAGTGTCATGAAATAATACTGTAAAAGCATGGTATGGTTTCTAAGCCATAAAATACATACATAAATAACAAAGACTAAAAGTACTCAACTGGTGTTCCTAAAATACGCCTACCCTGATGTACCTAACCTTAGTCTAGTACAAGGGAAGCAGCAAGTATGTGTTTAGTTTCTTTGCCAAGAATCTATCCAAGATTTCTCTTAGGGTCTAATCAGCTCCGTACCTTGGTTTAAAATGAAGGAGGTCTGGTATCTCTGTCTCCGGACTCGATTTCCCAACACCCCGCAAGGGGAGCTGGGAAACACTGGAGCTGGATTCTCAGCGAGAGAAAGACAGCCTCTCTGTCAGTGCATCAGCTGGAGGGTCAGCTTCCTTCGGTACTTGCTGTAGCGGATTGCGTCGAGCAAGTAGATAGTCCGACTGCTCCAAACCACTGTGTGTTTGCTAGGGCAAGTATAGGCATATTTGTACCTTGATGGTGCCTGGATTGTTGTAAGGTTGGACATAACAACTTCACCAAAGAATGGTAGTTCTTTTAAAATGCCATGATTTCTAGGACAAATCAATATTCAAGAAAGGAGATGTCCTTGACTGCTGAAGCCGAGTTTTCCAAGAAATCGTGGCTTTTTGGAGATAGTGGAAGTAGCCATGCCGTATTTGGACTGGATAATTATGTCTAAATATGGGTATGATTTTTATGCCTATATAAGGGTAATGTGAATTATACCTATATAAGGGCATGAATCGATAAAATTACACTAGGGTCCTAAAACGCTATACAACAGTGTCCCTGCCTCAGATAAATCCGTGTTGGTGTTCGGATACCAAACCCGGCATATATGGTGTCAGACGATCCGTCAATACTTTTGAGAATATTTTAGCATCAGTGTTAATGAGGGATAGTTGACGATAAGACCCACATTCATCTGCGCTCTTCCCTTTTTTAAGGAAGAATACGATATTAGTCATATCCCAGGATTTGGGAACTTGCTTTCACTCAGCTATCTAGTGCATCACTTTCTGGAACCATGGGAGAATTAGAGTTTTAAAGGTTTTATAAAACTCCAGTGGTAGGGCATCATCCCCGGCAGCTTTGCCTAAAGGTAGCGCAGCTATAGCAGTTGCAATTTCATCTTCTGTTATGTCAAGCTGTAAATGATCGATAGCATCTGGATCGAGAGCAGAAGGCCTTAATGATTGTAAGTACTCTTCAGCCACAACTGAGTCATAGTTTTCAGACAGAGTGTATATTTCAGTGTAGAATTGATAAAATTCCTCTAAAATTGAATTAGTCGAATTATACAACCATCTCTGCCCTTAATTGAGTCTATCTGGGTTTAAGCTTTCTTGTCTGCTACCTGATAAGCCAGTAAGCGACCGACTTGATCCCCGTATTCATATCTGTTCATTCAATTTTTATTATAAGCAGCAGTAGCCTTCTCTTTAAATCATCGAGTCATAAGTGCCCTTGTGTTTATTAATTCAGAATATATAGCTTCTTTATTGGATCCATTCAACATAATCTATTGAGCATGTACTCGCTCCAGTTTTATTAAAGTAGTACAAAGCTCCTTCATTCGTCCTTGAATGGCCTTATTCAAACGATAAATATATTGCTGCATTGATCCCCGTATAACAGCTTTCATTGTGTCCCATACTATAAGAGGAGAGGCAGTATCTATGTTATTTTGTAAATAATCAGTAAGAACCTCTTTAATGTGAGAAGTATATTCAGGGTCACACAGCAAATGCCTAGGAAATGAAAAAGAGTGACAGCACTTATCCCCTGAAGAAAGCTGTAGATATATCAATAACGGGAGAAAGGGAAATAGTGTTGGAACAGGTTTGGTAAATATATCTAGTATGCGGGTAGCAATGATAAATATATGTGGGATGAATGACCCTTCAAAACGACGAAAAGTTAAAGAATTATGGATGCTGCATGCCGATATAGTATGTATGCATGAAACACATATTGAGGGGACCAGGAGAGCTCTTTTAGAGCAGCCGGTGTATCAATTGATACCATTTACTATGCAAGGGCCCAGAACCCGGGGGTGCCTGTCTTGGCTTAGAAAGGGGGCATACTATTAAAAAAAAATTCAACTGACAGATTAGGTCAGTGGGCAATTGCAGAGTGTCAATCTCTGGGATTTAATTTTACCTTTTGCACAATCAATGGCTCCATGGGCGATGATCCCGAAGTGTTCGAATTTCTTAATTCTGAGCTTGCTGAGTGGTCTTTACCAGTTATATTATGTGGTGACTTAAACATTAATGGCCAGGGGTGGCTATGGAAGGGGAACCCAGGTAATTATACAAGTCGGATAAAGAAGTGCACTGTGCCCTCACTCAACTGATGAAAGTCAATGGGCTCACTGATGTCTAGGCACATTTAAAACCGCAGGAGTAGTGCAGCACATATTTCTCTGAACCGCATAAAGCAGTAGCGCAGCTGGATTACTTTCTGGTTTTGCATTATCTACTTATGGCTTGTACCATCAAGAAATTTCCCTGGGTTATTTCTGACCATAAAACCTCGGTCTTGGAAGTAACAAACACAGTGGTAGATGCATTGAAACACACTTTGACATTTGACCCTGAATATGTTCAACACGTGAACAAATGGATGGAAGAATTTCTAGAGGTCAAAAGGGGCAGTGCTAGGTGTGGGATGCTCTTAAGCCCGGGGTTAGAGGGAAACCCTGAGCTATTTTCTGAACTGGAAGAAGAAAGCAAAACAATGCCTAAACATGATTTATAGCAAAATGTTAGACACAAAGGAGGAGCTGGTTAGGGCAATAGCTAATGGCTTAAGTATGGAGGGGATTCTCCAGAAACTTACACTAGTACAGGCAGCTGCAGGAGAAATTGTGGTAGCAGGAGCAACAGAAAAATACTTGGCCTCACAGAAAGGTTGCCATGAATATAGTCTGCAAGTTGGGCACTTGCTAGCCACCAGGACAAGATAGAACATTGCAGTGGGAGAGATCTTGGAGGTCAAAAACCAAAAGGGCGAATTGAATATGGGTGTCAGGGAAATACGTAAGGTACTCCAAAGATATTATGAAAAACTATATGGAGAAGAGGGATGCAAGGAGGCAAGATGTATAAAATAATATTTAGAGTAGCTCAGTATAGAACAAGTCTCACAGGTACATTCAGAGGCCCTTGACAATACATTTGCAGGGGAAGAAATTCAAGGAGCTCTAAAAGAACTCCCCTCTGGTAAGGCTGTTGGCCCCAAACAAATCATATTCACGTTTTTAATTGTTTTTTACAGTTGATGGGGGATGATCTAGGATATTTAATGTGTCATGTACAGAAAGGAGAACCCACCCAAGAGTCATGAGTGGAAGCCATTGTATTTATTTTTCCAAAAAAAGAGAAGCCCCTGAAAGAGACAGGATCTAATAGACCCATTAGTCTTGTGAACAGTGATACAAAGATCTTTAAAAAAAAATTCTAGCCAATCAGATCAGTGTTATGATAGGGAAGGTAATATCCCCTAGGCAGCATGGGTTTATTCCCGGCAGAGAAATGGTCGATCATATCTGCAGAGTGATTACCCTATTTGACGGCACCTCAGTTACTGAAGACCCTATGGCTCTTATATTACTCTACGCCGAGAAGGCGTTCAATAGGGTTTCGTGGGAGTATCTCTTGGCTGTTATTGAGAAGGTGGGGATTGGAAATTTGTCCATCAAGGCCATACAGACACTATATAGAGCCCCTCGGTCCCAACTTCGTTTAATGGGTGGACCGAATGACCCTATCTTTATCACGCGGCAAATTAGACAGGGGAGTCCGTGCCCTCCCCTTTAATTAGCACTTTATATAGATCCCCTAATCTGGAAAATTAGGGCTAATGCAGGAATCCAGCCTATCCATCTGCACGGATTCAAGACTAAAATTCTGGGCTCTTTGGAGGATTTGACGATAACTGCAGCCAACCCACTCAAAGCCTTGAGGGAGATAGAGAGTGAGGCCAAATGTTTCGGGTTGATCTCTGGCTCTTGGCTCAATTGGGAGAAAATGCAAATAGTAACCAACAGTAAGATCTGCTTGTCGGACCCATAGGTGACTGTATGTGCAGTTTATCTTGGGGTCAACATATCCTCAGAACCGGGCAAATTGTGGAGAAAAATATACTAACAGAGTAAGAAAGATCTAGATAGGTTCAACAATTTGCATCTTTTGATTTTGGGACGATGTAACATTATCAAAATGATATTTCTTACAAAAATGTTATATCTCTTTAGAACAATACCCTAGTGTTTGAGACTCACTGGTTTATGGATATGGAAAAAATGGTCAACCAATTTTGTTTGGGCTCAGGGAAAGACTAAAGGAGCCCTCAGGTTCATTTCCCTGCCCATGGAAAGAGATGGTTGGGCTGTCCCAGATCTACAGATGTTCTACTGGACTACAGCAATCCAATTAATTCAGGAATTACTCGTAGGAAAGGTTGTGGAACAGGAATGCTCCCCCAGATGTATATGAATTGCTGCTAGAGAGAGAGGCCCCTAGTTGGCTACTGAGATACAGCGAATCTAGATACTATAAAAAATGATGTAAGACCCTAGGAGCAGCAGTTGCAGTCTGGAACGCTGAACTATTATACTCCTCTTTTTGGTAATTCATCACTCCTGGAGGTATTCCATGACAGTGTTATGTTACTATGGGAGTCACAAGGGGTGAGGAAGATGGGGATCTGTTTGATTCAAACGGCATAATAACATTTGAGAAGGCTCAGTCGCTCTTCAATATTGACCGTAAATACGTTTTTTTAACTTCTTCAGGTACGAAGCTCCATTGCAAAAAAGAAAGGGGGGGGGCTTTTTTAAATATCTAATTATGGAGGCAATAAGAGATCCAGAGGGCTGTACTTTTGTCCAGATTTATGGTGGGATGAGACAATTGCTGGTCGATTACCTAGATATACATTGAGAGAAATGGCAGCATAAGCTAAACATTGAAGGGAATAAGTTTATGGACTCGCTGAGGCTGGGCCATTCCATATTGAATTCAGCCAGTTTGCAGACGATCTTTTCATTATATTATACACCAGCTAAGATCGCCCAATGGGGTGGCACAGATGGGATCCTATGTCCCCGGTGCCGCAGTGCTGATGCTGATATTATTCACATGTTTTATTCCTGCCCAGCTCTAAAGCCTCTGAAGATAGCTATTGAAGAATTTCTAACACAAACTTTGAGGATTTAAACAATTCTCACACCTGATTTGATGTTACTAGGGGTCACAAAGATAGGATTACCACTGGCACAACACACGTTTATCTTCTTGGCCATGGATGTAGTAAGAATTTGTATTTCATCAGCCTGGGTGGATCATGGCCCCCCCACACTTCAACAGTGGCTCTCACGGCTTTTAGCTATTTATAATTTCGAAAAGAGCTTCTATAGGAGGAAAGGATAGAGAAGGCTCAAAAACTAGGGAATCTTATCTGGGCTCCCATAAATAACTGGACAGATGAAATCAAAACAAGGATAACCTCATCTAAAAAATGTTGTGCCTCCTGGGGTATTGAATATAGTCTACTAATTATATTTCACGTCATGTAATGAAATATTTGTACAATGTTTTATACTCCCTCTCTTATCTTATTTATGATAGGTAATGTTTCCTCTGGTATTTATTTATGGATGTATTAGCACAAATGTATTTTACTGACGGTGACAAAAAAAAGGAGTGATCTTTGAATGGGATCTATATAAGAGACGAGCATTCCCAGCCGTCACTTTTTGACCCCGAGTGGAGTCTATCACCAGATGTTTAAGGGAATCTTTCTCCGTCTCTTGATGAGTCATAACCATGGTTCACATTTTTCAATGATCGGGTACCTATTGTTTACGCATGGGGCCTGACATAATATACTTGCAGGTTGTTCCATACTCAGTCCTACTGAAGGCCCTATAGATGTATTAAAAACACACACTTATTGAGAAGGCTGAAACACCGACATTCTAGATGGCACCTGAAAAAAAAAGAAGCATTAGGCACCTATGGAGGTTATTTGGTCGTGCCGGACCGGGGCAAAGTCAAGAGTTCAGGCCAACCACGATGGAGTGCAGGCCAGGGACAGGAGCCTTGCAAGGCCCGCTGAACAAAATACCTTGATCCTTGTTCCAATAGTACCATGTGAGGTGCAGCCAAGCGATACGTCAGTGTCGATCCCACAGTCACGATGATGTGTTGATTTTCTTCGCACAGTGCTGCTGAAGGGCGGGTTCCTAAGACAATGTCTATAGATATTGCGTCGGGTTTCTCTCCGCTGTTGAGGGGATGTGTTGATTTTCCCACACTGCAGGTGGCAACACTTTGGTTCCGATGCGTCAGTTCTTTAAGCAATGTGCTGGTTCCGAGTGCGATCCAGTGACTGTGCTCCTGTAACAGTGACAATGCATCAGTTCTGCTACACACAGACAGAAGATGCGCCAGTTCAACTGGAGCAAGTACCTGGTCCAACTTCCAATGGACCAGGCACAGCAGCAGGTGGTGAGACTTTGATATCCCTGAGTCTCAGAAACAAGAGGCAAGCCTACAAGCCCTGGGAGAACACTCTAGGCTCAAGCAGAGTCCAGTTCTTCCTCAGCAGGGTCAGAGGATAGCAGACAGCAGGGCAGCACAGCAAAAAAGCAGTTTGTCCAGAGCAAAAAAAATGTGGAGACTCAAGAATACAAAGGATGTGCTTAATTAACAAATTAGAATACAATGGTAGACCAGGTCCTGTGACTCATGTGGTAAAGAACAATAGCCATCATATACGCTGTCAGGGATTGGTACCTACCTCATGACCCAAAAGAAAGGCCAGACTCAGGCATTCAAATTCTTAGGGATGAACCTCTATAATTATCTCTACCTTGGTTTATCACTGGCTCCTTCACTCCAGTCCTTCAGGAAGAAATATAAAACGTTTGTATTCTTACATGAAATCACACCCCAAACAAAGACCCCCAAAACTACCCACGGTTTGTATAAATAAAATCAGTTTTACCTGTTCTGATATTACTTTTCCTCTGTTTATGTAATAGATACTTAAGCAGCCTTATATAATAAAAGATCGTCCTTGCTCAATACTCTATATTATACATAAAAAGAGTGTACTTAATAAAATCACCTTATACAATACTATCAATACCCATTTGTCTATATGCGGCCCTTATATTGGGTGATTACATAACAGTAACTTCAATTCCAAGTACCCGCCTGCACATCCATCTGGGAGTGAGTAAGCCACCAGCAGATTGTGGAATACTTATTACTAGATGAAGAGTGGTGGAAAACCTGAAATTCTGTGAGTTTCTTTGTGAATTCCATTTCTGTAACCTAGTCAAAAAGAGGGTGGTGGCACTTTCAGCAGCTGAGAAAATAAACACACATTGTAGGAGTCTTGTTCAATTCCAGGCTCTGGTACAAACAACAAATCACTTCAGTCAGTTGAAGCATAAATTTGAACTTGAGAAGCGCACTTCCACTGCTAGAGGGACAGCACTGTACAGACCTGACCAGGTTGCTTGATATATTTTGGTTTGGTTAGTGTAAAGTAATATAGGCCAGGCCATGAGAGAAAGAAATGCAAAAGCTTCATGGTTCACCAAATCAAATAGGTGTTACCTTTGTAGAAAACTATCCTCAGGCATTTACAGAGATCTGCTATTCCTATTTAGAATCCCCACTGGCGCAAAGTGTCTGTAAGTCTAACATTAAGCACTTTAAAAACTCCTAATCAGCCAAACACCCAACAATGAACATGGTAGTAATTAAAACGTGTCAACAGCGGAGGTCTTGAGATAATGAATAATGCAAATAGTTGTTCTACCACCATACAGGGAAACAGTAGACAGAGACAAGACTGGAGAAAGTGGTTGGAGTTAAGCAGAAAGGCAAAGATAAATATGAGAGACCGGAAGGATTAAAAGGACGATTTTGTGTAGAGAAATATGTTATCTTTTTCCAGTACTGCATCACTTACAATCACCACCAATAAGACTTACAGAATATTCCTTCATTTGATGTCTGTTTGAGTTTTGAGATCTATTGTGATATCATTCACTGGATGAACTCTTTAAAAAAAGGAGGAGGGGCGTCATGATATTTAACCGGGCATCCTGCAAGTTGTCTATCTGCCAGCTGTTTATTTATTCATAGAATCATTTTTTTGTGTTATCATTGGAGTGAGTGTGGTGTAATGGGCAAGCTTGGATGGGATGAAATGCTGGCACCTGGAGTTTGTATATCACCGTGAAAGAAATAGGATCCTTCTTTATTTTTTCTCTCATTTTTATTTTGGCTAGGTGTACAGACATATATTGAAAATCAGACATAGGTTATACATTCGATGCGATAGCCATACAAAACTGATAAACAAGAGCAAGCTATAACTACAAAAAAATATCCCAAAAGAAGTAATACTTATACAGAGGTAATCCAAGACCATCTTTAATCAGTTTGATAACATATCATACTAACATTCGAGGAAATTTCAAATACAATTGAATCTTAACACTGAGCGAATGGATCGAGTTTTGGCTAATGCACTTTCTTTTTCATGAATATCCTTCATAAGAACCAGCCAATCGAATAATGAAGGAGAATTAGAGCTGATCCACTCTCTAGCTATTCAAAGACGGGCAGTAACTAATAAAATGGACATTAAACATCCCATATAAGGATCATCACATATCTTGTACCTCAACATAATTTCTTTAAAGGAGATAGTTGAATCAAGGTTCAGATGTTGACCAATATATTGTGTGACTTTTTCCCAAAAATCTGATAGTTAGGGCATAAGTAAAACTAATTTAGGACAGCTTGGTCTCTCCGTACTTCTACTGCCTAATGGTTGTGTTGCTGATTGCCACTTTATTATTTTGTCCGGAGTATAACATAGCTTGCAAATAGTTAGAAACTGTTGTAGTTTTAAACTAACTGACTGTACTGAATTATGTAATTTATCTAAAGCCAATGTGATTTCAGATATTTCTAGATCCAAATTCAGAGTCTGGCTCCATTTATTTGCTAATTCACTAAGATCTGCACTTCTGGCGCCTCACAAATCCCCGTACATCGTACTAATTCTAGTTTTGTAAGCAAGATTTAAAAAACAGGTAAGAACTACATGAGAGTGTGGCAAATGCATTAATTTTTGTTTGAAAGAATTATCTCTGAATTGTAAGTATTTAAAAAATAGCTGATATGGAAGACCAAAAGATTGTTGCAATGATAAGTAGGTAGAAAAGCCAGACTGATCAAATAGCTGTCCCAATCTAGCAATGCCATATCTAGCCCAGTTAGAAGCAGATCCATCATGGAATATATTTGGAAAACGATGGATTATTCCATAGTTTAAAATATTCATGTCTAGCAAGATCCTCGGAAGTGAGTGAGAAATAACCAAGGATTTCCTTCCAAGTACGTACAATGTTCCTTACGGTGTTTAATCAAACTTTTTTATAATAATTGGGATCATTAATTCTATATAGAAACATACGATTATCATTACCTAACGCTAAAATAAGCCCATAGTATGTGAGTTTATCAGTTAAGAGCCTTTGTATACGCCCTGTAAATGCTGCCCAGAAATAAAATTTGAAGTCCGGAAGTTGCAAACCACCAAATTTATAAGAAAACTTGAGAGATTTTATCGATCAATGGGCTTGTTTGTAACTCCAGATAAAACTACTAATTGCGCCCTCTAATTTATGAAAAAAGTAATTGGGAACCCGTATAGGAATTACCCGGAACAAATATAGAAATTTAGGTAAAATAAACATTTTAATTATATTGATTCGACCAATAATAGTTATTGGTAGCATATTCCAGTTCTTAAACTGTTTAATTATTGTCTGTAGCAGTGTTTCATAGTTTAATTTCCAGATTTGCTCTACATTTTTTGTGATCCTAATACCAAAATATATAGCCACTGTGCAAGTTCCGCAGATGGATGTGTCAGGTGGCAAATTATGTACTATTTGTGTTTTACTTATATTAAGCTTATACCCCGGAAAAAAACCAACATTTTTAGCTTCTTCCTATATAAAACAACGATAGTTACTGGGTCTGATGTGAAGACCGCGATATCATCCGCATATGTGATGGCTTTAAGTTGATACGCCCCTTTACTAAATGGAAGGATATCTCTATTCTGATTTAATGTTTCAATAAAAGGCTCGATATAAAGAGCAAAAAGCAAGGGAGATAGTGGGCACCCCTGCCTCGAGCCACATTGTATTGAATATGTCGTAGAGTATAAATTAGCATATGTTAACTTAGCTTGCGGGTTAGTAGTTCAATGCCTTGATCTAGTTCATAAACAGATCTGGTAGTGCATTGTTACATATTATCCACCATAATGCATCCCATACTACCCGATCATCCCCATAGTGCTCGATGTTTTATTAGCTATATCAATTACAGTTATGGCTGTATTAACCTGTGCAGTGGTGTTGTAGTGTAGTTCCTATATTTCCAATAGGCTCTGCGCATTGGAATAATATATCCTATAGAAGTCACTTAGGACTTAAGTCGACTAGGTCTCTATCGAATATATTAGACTTAATTGTGAGTGCCAGCTAGCTCAGAGGTCAATAGAAACATTCTCGAATACACAAGAAGGGATTAGTTTCTGACAACCGCAAAAACATGAATACTTTGTTTCCCCAAGAATAAAACTGATCTTCAGAGTCGTGGAAACAATAGATAGATATTTTACTCAGTCAATCGTGCATGCTTCATTTCACCAGAGGTGCAGAGAAATAGAGAGACGGGCGTTTTCAATAAAAGTATTTATTGAACAGTCTTCTTTCTCATGCAGAAGAAATGAACTGCTACAATCGTAATACTGGCTGTAAAGTATGATGCGTACAGCAAGAAGAGTGTCATGAAATAATACTGTAAAAGCATGGTATGGTTTCTAAGCCATAAAATACATACATAAATAACAAAGACTAAAAGTACTCAACTGGTGTTCCTAAAATACGCCTACCCTGATGTACCTAACCGTAGTCTAGTACAAGGGAAGCAGCAAGTATGTGTTTAGTTTCTTTGCCAAGAATCTATCCAAGATTTCTCTTAGGGTCTAATCAGCTCCGTACCTTGGTTTAAAATGAAGGAGGTCTGGTATCTCTGTCTCCAGACTCGATTTCCCAACACCCCGCAAGGGGAGCTGGGAAACACTGGAGCTGGATTCTCAGCGAGAGAAAGACAGCCTCTCTGTCAGTGCATCAGCTGGAGGGTCAGCTTCCTTCGGTACTTGCTGTAGCGGATTGCGACGAGCAAGTAGATAGTCCGACTGCTCCAAACCACTGTGTGTTTGCTAGGGCAAGTATAGGCATATTTGTACCTTGATGGTGCCTGGATTGTTGTAAGGTTGGACATAACAACTTCACCAAAGAATGGTAGTTCTTTTAAAATGCCATGATTTCTAGGACAAATCAATATTCAAGAAAGGAGATGTCCTTGACTGCTGAAGCCGAGTTTTCCAAGAAATCGTGGCTTTTTGGAGATAGTGGAAGTAGCCATGCCGTATTTGGACTGGATAATTATGTCTAAATATGGGTATGATTTTTATGCCTATATAAGGGTAATGTGAATTATACCTATATAAGGGCATGAATCGATAAAATTACACTAGGGTCCTAAAACGCTATACAACAGTGTCCCTGCCTCAGATAAATCCGTGTTGGTGTTCGGATACCAAACCCGGCATATATGGTGTCAGACGATCCGTCAATACTTTTGAGAATATTTTAGCATCAGTGTTAATGAGGGATAGTGGACGATAAGACCCACATTCATCTGCGCTCTTCCCTTTTTTAACCGCATGCGTGCGGCGGTTTTTTTCACGCTGTGCGGCATTTTGCGAAAAGCCGCGTTACATGACGAGCTGAGCTCGTCATGAGCATGCGAGCGGCGCAACTCATGACAAGCTCAGCTCATCATGAGCATGGAAGGGGTTAAGGAAGAATACGATATTAGTCATATCCCAGGATTTGGGAACTTGCTTTCACTCAGCTATCTAGTGCATCACTTTCTGGAACCATGGGAGAATTAGAGTTTTAAAGGTTTTATAAAACTCCAGTGGTAGGGCATCATCCCCGGCAGCTTTGCCTAAAGGTAGCGCAGCTATAGCAGTTGCAATTTCATCTTCTGTTATGTCAAGCTGTAAATGATCGATAGCATCTGGATCGAGAGCAGAAGGCCTTAATGATTGTAAGTACTCTTCAGCCACAACTGAGTCATAGTTTTCAGACAGAGTGTATATTTCAGTGTAGAATTGATAAAATTCCTCTAAAATTGAATTAGTCGAATTATACAACCATCTCTGCCCTTAATTGAGTCTATCTGGGTTTAAGCTTTCTTGTCTGCTACCTGATAAGCCAGTAAGCGACCGACTTGATCCCCGTATTCATATCTGTTCATATAAGCAGCAGTAGCCTTCTCTTTAAATCATCGAGTCATAAGTGCCCTTGTGTTTATTAATTCAGAATATATAGCTTCTTTATTGGATCCATTCAACATAATCTATTGAGCATGTACTCGCTCCAGTTTTATTAAAGTAGTACAAAGCTCCTTCATTCGTCCTTGAATGGCCTTATTCAAACGATAAATATATTGCTGCATTGATCCCCGTATAACAGCTTTCATTGTGTCCCATACTATAAGAGGAGAGGCAGTATCTATGTTATTTTGTAAATAATCAGTAAGAACCTCTTTAATGTGAGAAGTATATTCAGGGTCACACAGCAAATGCCTAGGAAATGAAAAAGAGTGACAGCACTTATCCCCTGAAGAAAGCTGTAGATATATCAATAACGGGAGAAAGGGAAATAGTGTTGGAACAGGTTTGGTAAATATATCTAGTATGCGGGTAGCAATGATAAATATATGTGGGATGAATGACCCTTCAAAACGACGAAAAGTTAAAGAATTATGGATGCTGCATGCCGATATAGTATGTATGCATGAAACACATATTGAGGGGACCAGGAGTGCTCTTTTAGAGCAGCCGGTGTATCAATTGATACCATTTACTTTGCAAGGGCCCAGAACCCGGGGGTGCCTGTCTTGGCTTAGAAAGGGGGCATACTATTAAAAAAAAATTCAACTGACAGATTAGGTCAGTGGGCAATTGCAGAGTGTCAATCTCTGGGATTTAATTTTACCTTTTGCACAATCAATGGCTCCATGGGCGATGATCCCGAAGTGTTCGAATTTCTTAATTCTGAGCTTGCTGAGTGGTCTTTACCAGTTATATTATGTGGTGACTTTAACATTAATGGCCAGGGGTGGCTATGGAAGGGGAACCCAGGTAATTATACAAGTCGGATAAAGAAGTGCACTGTGCCCTCACTCAACTGATGAAAGTCAATGGGCTCACTGATGTCTAGGCACATTTAAAACCGCAGGAGTAGTGCAGCACATATTTCTCTGAACCGCATAAAGCAGTAGCGCAGCTGGATTACTTTCTGGTTTTGCATTATCTACTTATGGCTTGTACCATCAAGAAATTTCCCTGGGTTATTTCTGACCATAAAACCTCGGTCTTGGAAGTAACAAACACAGTGGTAGATGCATTGAAACACACTTGGACATTTGACCCTGAATATGTTCAACACGTGAACAAATGGATGGAAGAATTTCTAGAGGTCAAAAGGGGCAGTGCTAGGTGTGGGATGCTCTTAAGCCCGGGGTTAGAGGGAAACCCTGAGCTATTTTCTGAACTGGAAGAAGAAAGCAAAACAATGCCTAAACATGATTTATAGCACAATGTTAGACACAAAGGAGGAGCTGGTTAGGGCAATAGCTAATGGCTTAAGTATGGAGGGGATTCTCCAGAAACTTACACTAGTGCAGGCAGCTGCAGGAGAAATTGTGGTAGCAGGAGCAACAGAAAAATACTTGGCCTCACAGAAAGGTTGCCATGAATATAGTGTGCAAGTTGGGCACTTGCTAGCCACCAGGACAAGATAGAACATTGCAGTGGGAGAGATCTTGGAGGTCAAAAACCAAAAGGGCGAATTGAATATGGGGGTTAGGGAAATACGTAAGGTACTCCAAAGATATTATGAAAAACTATATGGAGAAGAGGGATGCAAGGAGGCAAGATGTATAAAAGAATATTTAGAGTAGCTCAGTATAGAACAAGTCTCACAGGTACATTCAGAGGCCCTTGACAATACATTTGCAGGGGAAGAAATTCAAGGAGCTCTAAAAGAACTCCCCTCTGGTAAGGCTGTTGGCCCCAAACAAATCATATTCACGTTTTTAATTGTTTTTTACAGTTGATGGGGGATGATCTAGGATATTTAATGTGTCATGTACAGAAAGGAGAACCCACCCAAGAGTCATGAGTGGAAGCCATTGTATTTATTTTTCCAAAAAAAGAGAAGCCCCTGAAAGAGACAGGATCTAATAGACCCATTAGTCTTGTGAACAGTGATACAAAGATCTTTAAAAAAAATTTCTAGCCAATCAGATCAGTGTTATGATAGGGAAGGTAATATCCCCTAGGCAGCATGGGTTTATTCCCGGCAGAGAAATGGTCGATCATATCTGCAGAGTGATTACCCTATTTGACGGCACCTCAGTTACTGAAGACCCGATGGCTCTTATATTACTCTACGCCGAGAAGGCGTTCAATAGGGTTTCGTGGGAGTATCTCTTGGCTGTTATTGAGAAGGTGGGGATTGGAAATTTGTCCATCAAGGCCATACAGACACTATATAGAGCCCCTCGGTCCCAACTTCGTTTAATGGGTGGACCGAATGACCCTATCTTTATCACGCGGCAAATTAGACAGGGGAGTCCGTGCCCTCCCCTTTAATTAGCACTTTATATAGATCCCCTAATCTGGAAAATTAGGGCTAATGCAGGAATCCAGCCTATCCATCTGCACGGATTCAAGACTAAAATTCTGGGCTCTTTGGAGGATTTGACGATAACTGCAGCCAACCCACTCAAAGCCTTGAGGGAGATAGAGAGTGAGGCCAAATGTTTCGGGTTGATCTCTGGCTCTTGGCTCAATTGGGAGAAAATGCAAATAGTAACCAACAGTAAGATCTGCTTGTCGGACCCATAGGTGACTGTATGTGCAGTTTATCTTGGGGTCAACATATCCTCAGAACCGGGCAAATTGTGGAGAAAAATATACTAACAGAGTAAGAAAGATCTAGATAGGTTCAACAATTTGCATCTTTTGATTTTGGGACGATGTAACATTATCAAAATGATATTTCTTACAAAAATGTTATATCTCTTTAGAACAATACCCTAGTGTTTGAGACTCACTGGTTTATGGATATGGAAAAAATGGTCAACCAATTTTGTATGGGCTCAGGGAAAGACTAAAGGAGCCCTCAGGTTCATTTCCCTGCCCATGGAAAGAGATGGTTGGGCTGTCCCAGATCTACAGATGTTCTACTGGGCTACAGCAATCCAATTAATTCAGGAATTACTCGTAGGAAAGGTTGTGGAACAGGAATGCTCCCCCAGATGTATATGAATTGCTGCTAGAGAGAGAGGCCCCTAGTTGGCTACTGAGATACAGCGAATCTAGATACTATAAAAAATGATGTAAGACCCTAGGAGCAGCAGTTGCAGTCTGGAACGCTGAACTATTATACTCCTCTTTTTGGTAATTCATCACTCCTGGAGGTATTCCATGACAGTGTTATGTTACTATGGGAGTCACAAGGGGTGAGGAAGATGGGGATCTGTTTGATTCAAACGGCATAATAACATTTGAGAAGGCTCAGTCGCTCTTCAATATTGACCGTAAATACGTTTTTTTAACTTCTTCAGGTACGAAGCTCCATTGCAAAAAAGAAAGCGGGGGGTCTTTTTTAAATATCTAATTATGGAGGCAATAAGAGATCCAGAGGGCTGTACTTTTGTCCAGATTTATGGTGGGATGAGACAATTGCTGGTCGATTACCTAGAAATACATTGAGAGAAATGGCAGCATAAGCTAAACATTGAAGGGAATAAGTTTATGGACTCGCTGAGGCTGGGCCATTCCATATTGAATTCAGCCAGTTTGCAGACGATCTTTTCATTATATTATACACCAGCTAAGATCGCCCAATGGGGTGGCACAGATGGGATCCTATGTCCCCGGTGCCGCAGTGCTGATGCTGATATTATTCACATGTTTTATTCCTGCCCAGCTCTAAAGCCTCTGAAGATAGCTATTGAAGAATTTCTAACACAAACTTTGAGGATTCAAACAAGACTCACACCTGATTTGATGTTACTAGGGGTCACAAAGATAGGATTACCACTGGCACAACACACGTTTATCTTCTTGGCCATGGATGTAGTAAGAATTTGTATTTCATCAGCCTGGGTGGATCATGGCCCCCCCACACTTCAACAGTGGCTCTCACGGCTTTTAGCTATTTATAATTTCGAAAAGAGCTTCTATAGGAGGAAAGGATAGAGAAGGCTCAAAAACTAGGGAATCTTATCTGGGCTCCCATAAATAACTGGACAGATGAAATCAAAACAAGGATAACCTCATCTAAAAAATGTTGTGCCTCCTGGGGTATTGAATATAGTCTACTAATTATATTTCACGTCATGTAATGAAATATTTGTACAATGTTTTATACTCCCTCTCTTATCTTATTTATGATAGGTAATGTTTCCTCTTGTATTTATTTATGGATGTATTAGCACAAATGTATTTTACTGACGGTGACAAAAAAAAGGAGTGATCTTTGAATGGGATCTATATAAGAGACGAGCATTCCCAGCCGTCACTTTTTGACCCCGAGTGGAGTCTATCACCAGATGTTTAAGGGAATCTTTCTCCGTCTCTTGATGAGTCATAACCATGGTTCACATTTTTCAATGATCGGGTACCTATTGTTTACGCATGGGGCCTGACATAATATACTTGCAGGTTGTTCCATACTCAGTCCTACTGAAGGCCCTATAGATGTATTAAAAACACACACTTATTGAGAAGGCTGAAACATCGACATTCTAGATGGCACCTGAAAAAAAAAGAAGCATTAGGCACCTATGGAGGTTATTTGGTCGTGCCGGACCGGGGCAAAGTCAAGAGTTCAGGCCAACCACGATGGAGTGCAGGCCAGGGACAGGAGCCTTGCAAGGCCCGCTGAACAAAATACCTTGATCCTTGTTGCAATAGTACCATGTGAGGTGCAGCCAAGCGATACGTCAGTGTCGATCCCACAGTCACGATGATGTGTTGATTTTCTTCGCACAGTGCTGCTGAAGGGCGGGTTCCTAAGACAATGTCTATAGATATTGCGTCGGGATTCTCTCCGCTGTTGAGGGGATGTGTTGATTTTCCCACACTGCAGGTGGCAACACTTTGGTTCCGATGCGTCAGTTCTTTAAGCAATGTGCTGGTTCCGAGTGCGATCCAGTGACTGTGCTCCTGTAACAGTGACAATGCATCAGTTCTGCTACACACAGACAGAAGATGCGCCAGTTCAACTGGAGCAAGTACCTGGTCCAACTTCCAATGGACCAGGCACAGCAGCAGGTGGTGAGACTTTGATATCCCTGAGTCTCAGAAACAAGAGGCAAGCCTACAAGCCCTGGGAGAACACTCTAGGCTCAAGCAGAGTCCAGTTCTTCCTCAGCAGGGTCAGAGGATAGCAGACAGCAGGGCAGCACAGCAAAAAAGCAGTTTGTCCAGAGCAAAAAAAATGTGGAGACTCAAGAATACAAAGGATGTGCTTAATTAACAAATTAGAATACAATGGTAGACCAGGTCCTGTGACTCATGTGGTAAAGAACAATAGCCATCATATACGCTGTCAGGGATTGGTACCTACCTCATGACCCAAAAGAAAGGCCAGACTCAGGCATTCAAATTCTTAGGGATGAACCTCTATAATTATCTCTACCTTGGTTTATCACTGGCTCCTTCACTCCAGTCCTTCAGGAAGAAATATAAAACGTTTGTATTCTTACATGAAATCACACCCCAAACAAAGACCCCCAAAACTACCCACGGTTTGTATAAATAAAGTCAGTTTTACCTGTTCTGATATTACTTTTCCTCTGTTTATGTAATAGATACTTAAGCAGCCTTATATAATAAAAGATCGTCCTTGCTCAATGCTCTATATTATACATAAAAAGAGTGTACTTAATAAAATCACCTTATACAATACTATCAATACCCATTTGTCTATATGCGGCTCTTATATTGGGTGATTACATAACAGTAACTTCAATTCCAAGTACCCGCCTGCACATCCATCTGGGAGTGAGTAAGCCACCAGCAGATTGTGGAATACTTATTACTAGATGAAGAGTGGTGGAAAACCTGAAATTCTGTGAGTTTCTTTGTGAATTCCATTTCTGTAACCTAGTCAAAAAGAGGGTGGTGGCACTTTCAGCAGCTGAGAAAATAAACACACATTGTAGGAGTCTTGTTCAATTCCAGGCTCTGGTACAAACAACAAATCACTTCAGTCAGTTGAAGCATAAATTTGAACTTGAGAAGCGCACTTCCACTGCTAGAGGGACAGCACTGTACAGACCTGACCAGGTTGCTTGATATATTTTGGTTTGGTTAGTGTAAAGTAATATAGGCCAGGCCATGAGAGAAAGAAATGCAAAAGCTTCATGGTTCACCAAATCAAATAGGTGTTACCTTTGTAGAAAACTATCCTCAGGAATTTACAGAGATCTGCTATTCCTATTTAGAATCCCCACTGGCGCAAAGTGTCTGTAAGTCTAACATTAAGCACTTTAAAAACTCCTAATCAGCCAAACACCCAACAATGAACATGGTAGTAATTAAAACGTGTCAACAGCGGAGGTCTTGAGATAATGAATAATGCAAATAGTTGTTCTACCACCATACAGGGAAACAGTAGACAGAGACAAGACTGGAGAAAGTGGTTGGAGTTAAGCAGAAAGGCAAAGATAAATATGAGAGACCGGAAGGATTAAAAGGACGATTTTGTGTAGAGAAATATGTTATCTTTTTCCAGTACTGCATCACTTACAATCACCACCAATAAGACTTACAGAATATTCCTTCATTTGATGTCTGTTTGAGTTTTGAGATCTATTGTGATATCATTCACTGGATGAACTCTTTAAAAAAAGGAGGAGGGGCGTCATGATATTTAACCGGGCATCCTGCAAGTTGTCTATCTGCCAGCTGTTTATTTATTCATAGAATCATTTTTTTGTGTTATCATTGGAGTGAGTGTGGTGTAATGGGCAAGCTTGGATGGGATGAAATGCTGGCACCTGGAGTTTGTATATCACCGTGAAAGAAATAGGATCCTTCTTTATTTTTTCTCTCATTTTTATTTTGGCTAGGTGTACAGACATATATTGAAAATCAGACATAGGTTATACATTCGATGCGATAGCCATACAAAACTGATAAACAAGAGCAAGCTATAACTACAAAAAAAATCCCAAAAGAAGTAATACTTATACAGAGGTAATCCAAGACCATCTTTAATCAGTTTGATAACATATCATACTAACATTCGAGGAAATTTCAAATACAATTGAATCTTAACACTGAGTGAATGGATCGAGTTTTGGCTAATGCACTTTCTTTTTCATGAATATCCTTCATAAGAACCAGCCAATCGAATAATGAAGGAGAATTAGAGCTGATCCACTCTCTAGCTATTCAAAGACGGGCAGTAACTAATAAAATGGACATTAAACATCCCATATAAGGATCATCACATATCTTGTACCTCAACATAATTTCTTTAAAGGAGATAGTTGAATCAAGGTTCAGATGTTGACCAATATATTGTGTGACTTTTTCCCAAAAATCTGATAGCTAGGGCATAAGTAAAACTAATTTAGGACAGCTTGGTCTCTCCGTACTTCTACTGCCTAATGGTTGTGTTGCTGATTGCCACTTTATTATTTTGTCCGGAGTATAACATAGCTTGCAAATAGTTAGAAACTGTTGTAGTTTTAAACTAACTGACTGTACTGAATTATGTAATTTATCTAAAGCCAATGTGATTTCAGATATTTCTAGATCCAAATTCAGAGTCTGGCTCCATTTATTTGCTAATTCACTAAGATCTGCACTTCTGGCACCTCACAAATCCCCGTACATCGTACTAATTCTAGTTTTGTAAGAAAGATTTAAAAAACAGGTAAGAACTACATAAGAGTGTGGCAAATGCATTAATTTTTGTTTGAAAAAATTATCTCTGAATTGTAAGTATTTAAAAAATAGCTGATATGGAAGACCAAAAGATTGTTGCAATGATAAGTAGGTAGAAAAGCCAGACTGATCAAATAGCTGTCCCAATCTAGCAATGCCATATCTAGCCCAGTTAGAAGCAGATCCATCATGGAATATATTTGGAAAACGATGGATTATTCCATAGTTTAAAATATTCATGTCTAGCAAGATCCTCGGAAGTGAGTGAGAAATAACCAAGGATTTCCTTCCAAGTACGTACAATGTTCCTTACGGTGTTTAATCAAACTTTTTTATAATAATTGGGATCATTAATTCTATATAGAAACATACGATTATCATTACCTAACGCTAAAATAAGCCCATAGTATGTGAGTTTATCAGTTAAGAGCCTTTGTATACGCCCTGTAAATGCTGCCCAGAAATAAAATTTGAAGTCCGGAAGTTGCAAACCACCAAATTTATAAGAAAACTTGAGAGATTTTATCGATCAATGGGCTTGTTTGTAACTCCAGATAAAACTACTAATTGCGCCCTCTAATTTATGAAAAAAGTAATTGGGAACCCGTATAGGAATTACCCGGAACAAATATAGAAATTTAGGTAAAATAAACATTTTAATTATATTGATTCGACCAATAATAGTTATTGGTAGCATATTCCAGTTCTTAAACTGTTTAATTATTGTCTGTAGCAGTGTTTCATAGTTTAATTTCCAGATTTGCTCTACATTTTTTGTGATCCTAATACCAAAATATATAGCCACTGTGCAAGGTCCGCAGATGGATGTGTCAGGTGGCAAATTATGTACTATTTGTGTTTTACTTATATTAAGCTTATACCCCGGAAAAAACCCAACATTTTTAGCTTCTTCCTATATAATAACAACGATAGTTACTGGGTCTGATGTGAAGACCGCGATATCATCCGCATATGTGATGGCTTTAAGTTGATACGCCCCTTTACTAAATGGAATGATATCTCTATTCTGATTTAATGTTTCAATAAAAGGCTCGATATAAAGAGCAAAAAGCAAGGGAGATAGTGGGCACCCCTGCCTCGAGCCACATTGTATTGAATATGTCGTAGAGTATAAATTAGCATATGTTAACTTAGCCTGCGGGTTAGTAGTTCAATGCCTTGATCTAGTTCATAAACAGATCTGGTAGTGCATTGTTACATATTATCCACCATAATGCATCCCATACTACCCGATCATCCCCATAGTGCTCGATGTTTTATTAGCTATATCAATTACAGTTATGGCTGTATTAACCTGTGCAGTGGTGTTGTAGTGTAGTTCCTATATTCCCAATAGGCTCTGCGCATTGGAATAATATATCCTATAGAAGTCACTTAGGACTTAAGTCGACTAGGTCTCTATCGAATATATTAGACTTAATTGTGAGTGCCAGCTAGCTCAGAGGTCAATAGAAACATTCTCGAATACACAAGAAGGGATTAGTTTCTGACAACCGCAAAAACATGAATACTTTGTTTCGCCAAGAATAAAACTGATCTTCAGAGTCGTGGAAACAATAGATAGATATTTTACTCAGTCAATCGTGCATGCTTCATTTCACCAGAGGTGCAGAGAAATAGAGAGACGGGCGTTTTCAAATAAAAGTATTTATTGAACAGTCTTCTTTCTCATGCAGAAGAAATGATCTGCTACAATCGTAATACTGGCTGTAAAGTATGATGCGTACAGCAAGAAGAGTGTCATGAAATAATACTGTAAAAGCATGGTATGGTTTCCAAGCCAGAAAATACATACATAAATAACAAAGACTAAAAGTACTCAACTGGTGTTCCTAAAATACGCCTACCCTGATGTACCTAACCTTAGTCTAGTACAAGGGAAGCAGCAAGTATGTGTTTAGTTTCTTTGCCAAGAATCTATCCAAGATTTCTCTTAGGGTCTAATCAGCTCCGTACCTTGGTTTAAAATGAAGGAGGTCTGGTATCTCTGTCTCCGGACTCGATTTCCCAACACCCCGCAAGGGGAGCTGGGAAACACTGGAGCTGGATTCTCAGCGAGAGAAAGACAGCCTCTCTGTCAGTGCATCAGCTGGAGGGTCAGCTTCCTTCGGTACTTGCTGTAGCGGATTGCGTCGAGCAAGTAGATAGTCCGACTGCTCCAAACCACTGTGTGTTTGCTAGGGCAAGTATAGGCATATTTGTACCTTGATGGTGCCTGGATTGTTGTAAGGTCGGACATAACAACTTCACCAAAGAATGGTAGTTCTTTTAAAATGCCATGATTTCTAGGACAAATCAATATTCAAGAAAGGAGATGTCCTTGACTGCTGAAGCCGAGTTTTCCAAGAAATCGTGGCTTTTTGGAGATAGTGGAAGTAGCCATGCCGTATTTGGACTGGATAATTATGTCTAAATATGGGTATGATTTTTATGCCTATATAAGGGTAATGTGAATTATACCTATATAAGGGCATGAATCGATAAAATTACACTAGGGTCCTAAAACGCTATACAACAGTGTCCCTGCCTCAGATAAATCCGTGTTGGTGTTCGGATACCAAACCCGGCATATATGGTGTCAGACGATCCGTCAATACTTTTGAGAATATTTTAGCATCAGTGTTAATGAGGGATAGTGGACGATAAGACCCACATTCATCTGCGCTCTTCCCTTTTTTAAGGAAGAATACGATATTAGTCATATCCCAGGATTTGGGAACTTGCTTTCACTCAGCTATCTAGTGCATCACTTTCTGGAACCATGGGAGAATTAGAGTTTTAAAGGTTTTATAAAACTCCAGTGGTAGGGCATCATCCCCGGCAGCTTTGCCTAAAGGTAGCGCAGCTATAGCAGTTGCAATTTCATCTTCTGTTATGTCAAGCTGTAAATGATCGATAGCATCTGGATCGAGAGCAGAAGGCCTTAATGATTGTAAGTACTCTTCAGCCACAACTGAGTCATAGTTTTCAGACAGAGCGTATATTTCAGTGTAGAATTGATAAAATTCCTCTAAAATTGAATTAGTCGAATTATACAACCATCTCTGCCCTTAATTGAGTCTATCTGGGTTTAAGCTTTCTTGTCTGCTACCTGATAAGCCAGTAAGCGACCGACTTGATCCCTGTATTCATATCTGTTCATTCAATTTTTATTATAAGCAGCAGTAGCCTTCTCTTTAAATCATCGAGTCATAAGTGCCCTTGTGTTTATTAATTCAGAATATATAGCTTCTTTATTGGATCCATTCAACATAATCTATTGAGCATGTACTCGCTCCAGTTTTATTAAAGTAGTACAAAGCTCCTTCACTCGTCCTTGAATGGCCTTATTCAAACGATAAATATATTGCTGCATTGATCCCCGTATAACAGCTTTCATTGTGTCCCATACTATAAGAGGAGAGGCAGTATCTATGTTATTTTGTAAATAATCAGTAAGAACCTCTTTAATGTGAGAAGTATATTCAGGGTCACACAGCAAATGCCTAGGAAATGAAAAAGAGTGACAGCACTTATCCCCTGAAGAAAGCTGTAGATGTATCAATAACGGGAGAAAGGGAAATAGTGTTGGAACAGGTTTGGTAAATATATCTAGTATGCGGGTAGCAATGATAAATATATGTGGGATGAATGACCCTTCAAAACGACGAAAAGTTAAAGAATTATGGATGCTGCATGCCGATATAGTATGTATGCATGAAACACATATTGAGGGGACCAGGAGAGCTCTTTTAGAGGAGCCGGTGTATCAATTGATACCATTTACTATGCAAGGGCCCAGAACCCGGGGGTGCCTGTCTTGGCTTAGAAAGGGGGCATACTATTAAAAAAAAATTCAACTGACAGATTAGGTCAGTGGGCAATTGCAGAGTGTCAATCTCTGGGATTTAATTTTACCTTTTGCACAATCAATGGCTCCATGGGCGATGATCCCGAAGTGTTCGAATTTCTTAATTCTGAGCTTGCTGAGTGGTCTTTACCAGTTATATTATGTGGTGACTTAAACATTAATGGCCAGGGGTGGCTATGGAAGGGGAACCCAGGTAATTATACAAGTCGGATAAAGAAGTGCACTGTGCCCTCACTCAACTGATGAAAGTCAATGGGCTCACTGATGTCTAGGCACATTTAAAACCGCAGGAGTAGTGCAGCACATATTTCTCTGAACCGCATAAAGCAGTAGCGCAGCTGGATTACTTTCTGGTTTTGCATTATCTACTTATGGCTTGTACCATCAAGAAATTTCCCTGGGTTATTTCTGACCATAAAACCTCGGTCTTGGAAGTAACAAACACAGTGGTAGATGCATTGAAACACACTTGGACATTTGACCCTGAATATGTTCAACACGTGAACAAATGGATGGAAGAATTTCTAGAGGTCAAAAGGGGCAGTGCTAGGTGTGGGATGCTCTTAAGCCCGGGGTTAGAGGGAAACCCTGAGCTATTTTCTGAACTGGAAGAAGAAAGCAAAACAATGCCTAAACATGATTTATAGCACAATGTTAGACACAAAGGAGGAGCTGGTTAGGGCAATAGCTAATGGCTTAAGTATGGAGGGGATTCTCCAGAAACTTACACTAGTACAGGCAGCTGCAGGAGAAATTGTGGTAGCAGGAGCAACAGAAAAATACTTGGCCTCACAGAAAGGTTGCCATGAATATAGTGTGCAAGTTGGGCACTTGCTAGCCACCAGGACAAGATAGAACATTGCAGTGGGAGAGATCTTGGAGGTCAAAAACCAAAAGGGCGAATTGAATATGGGGGTCAGGGAAATACGTAAGGTACTCCAAAGATATTATGAAAAACTATATGGAGAAGAGGGATGCAAGGAGGCAAGATGTATAAAAGAATATTTAGAGTAGCTCAGTATAGAACAAGTCTCACAGGTACATTCAGAGGCCCTTGACAATACATTTGCAGGGGAAGAAATTCAAGGAGCTCTAAAAGAACTCCCCTCTGGTAAGGCTGTTGGCCCCAAACAAATCATATTCACGTTTTTAATTGTTTTTTACAGTTGATGGGGGATGATCTAGGATATTTAATGTGTCATGTACAGAAAGGAGAACCCACCCAAGAGTCATGAGTGGAAGCCATTGTATTTATTTTTCCAAAAAAAGAGAAGCCCCTGAAAGAGACAGGATCTAATAGACCCATTAGTCTTGTGAACAGTGATACAAAGATCTTAAAAAAAAAATTCTAGCCAATCAGATCAGTGTTATGATAGGGAAGGTAATATCCCCTAGGCAGCATGGGTTTATTCCCGGCAGAGAAATGGTCGATCATATCTGCAGAGTGATTACCCTATTTGACGGCACCTCAGTTACTGAAGACCCTATGGCTCTTATATTACTCTACGCCGAGAAGGCGTTCAATAGGGTTTCGTGGGAGTATCTCTTGGCTGTTATTGAGAAGGTGGGGATTGGAAATTTGTTCATCAAGGCCATACAGACACTATATAGAGCCCCTCGGTCCCAACTTCGTTTAATGGGTGGACCGAATGACCCTATCTTTATCACGCGGCAAATTAGACAGGGGAGTCCGTGCCCTCCCCTTTAATTAGCACTTTATATAGATCCCCTAATCTGGAAAATTAGGGCTAATGCAGGAATCCAGCCTATCCATCTGCACGGATTCAAGACTAAAATTCTGGGCTCTTTGGAGGATTTGACGATAACTGCAGCCAACCCACTCAAAGCCTTGAGGGAGATAGAGAGTGAGGCCAAATGTTTCGGGTTGATCTCTGGCTCTTGGCTCAATTGGGAGAAAATGCAAATAGTAACCAACAGTAAGATCTGCTTGTCGGACCCATAGGTGACTGTATGTGCAGTTTATCTTGGGGTCAACATATCCTCAGAACCGGGCAAATTGTGGAGAAAAATATACTAACAGAGTAAGAAAGATCTAGATAGGTTCAACAATTTGCATCTTTTGATTTTGGGACGATGTAACATTATTAAAATGACATTTCTTACAAAAATGTTATATCTCTTTAGAACAATACCCTAGTGTTTGAGACTCACTGGTTTATGGATATGGAAAAAATGGTCAACCAATTTTGTTTGGGCTCAGGGAAAGACTAAAGGAGCCCTCAGGTTCATTTCCCTGCCCATGGAAAGAGATGGTTGGGCTGTCCCAGATCTACAGATGTTCTACTGGGCTACAGCAATCCAATTAATTCAGGAATTACTCGTAGGAAAGGTTGTGGAACAGGAATGCTCCCCCAGATGTATATGAATTGCTGCTAGAGAGAGAGGCCCCTAGTTGGCTACTGAGATACAGCGAATCTAGATACTATAAAAAATGATGTAAGACCCTAGGAGCAGCAGTTGCAGTCTGGAATGCTGAACTATTATACTCCTCTTTTTGGTAATTCATCACTCCTGGAGGTATTCCAGTGTTATGTTACTATGGGAGTCACAAGGGGTGAGGAAGATGGGGATCTGTTTGATTCAAACGGCATAATAACATTTGAGAAGGCTCAGTCGCTCTTCAATATTGACCGTAAATACGTTTTTTTAACTTCTTCAGGTACGAAGCTCCATTGCAAAAAAGAAAGGGGGGGGGCTTTTTTAAATATCTAATTATGGAGGCAATAAGAGATCCAGAGGGCTGTACTTTTGTCCAGATTTATGGTGGGATGAGACAATTGCTGGTCGATTACCTAGATATACATTGAGAGAAATGGCAGCATAAGCTAAACATTGAAGGGAATAAGTTTATGGACTCGCTGAGGCTGGGCCATTCCATATTGAATTCAGCCAGTTTGCAGACGATCTTTTCATTATATTATAAACCAGCTAAGATCGCCCAATGGGGTGGCACAGATGGGATCCTATGTCTCCGGTGCCACAGTGCTGATGCTGATATTATTCACATGTTTTATTCCTGCCCAGCTCTAAAGCCTCTGAAGATAGCTATTGAAGAATTTCTAACACAAACTTTGAGGATTCAAACAAGACTCACACCTGATTTGATGTTACTAGGGGTCACAAAGATAGGATTACCACTGGCACAACACACGTTTATCTTCTTGGCCATGGCTGTAGTAAGAATTTGTATTTCATCAGCCTGGGTGGATCCTGGCCCCCCCACACTTCAACAGTGGCTCTCACGGCTTTTAGCTATTTATAATTTCGAAAAGAGCTTCTATAGGAGGAAAGGATAGAGAAGGCTCAAAAACTAGGGAATCTTATCTGGGCTCCCATAAATAACTGGACAGATGAAATCAAAACAAGGATAACCTCATCTAAAAAATGTTGTGCCTCCTGGGGTATTGAATATAGTCTACTAATTATATTTCACGTCATGTAATGAAATATTTGTACAATGTTTTATACTCCCTCTCTTATCTTATTTATGATAGGTAATGTTTCCTCTGGTATTTATTTATGGCTGTATTAGCACAAATGTATTTTACTGACGGTGACAAAAAAAAGGAGTGATCTTTGAATGGGATCTATATAAGAGACGAGCATTCCCAGCCGTCACTTTTTGACCCCGAGTGGAGTCTATCACCAGATGTTTAAGGGAATCTTTCTCCGTCTCTTGATGAGTCATAACCATGGTTCACATTTTTCAATGAACGGGTACCTATTGTTTACGCATGGGGCCTGACATAATATACTTGCAGGCTGTTCCATACTCAGTCCTACTGAAGGCCCTATAGATGTATTAAAAACACACACTTATTGAGAAGGCTGAAACATCGACATTCTAGATGGCACCTGAAAAAAAAAAGAAGCATTAGGCACCTATGGAGGTTATTTGGTCGTGCCGGACCGGGGCAAAGTCAAGAGTTCAGGCCAACCACGATGGAGTGCAGGCCAGGGACAGGAGCCTTGCAAGGCCCGCTGAACAAAATACCTTGATCCTTTTTGCAATAGTACCATGTGAGGTGCAGCCAAGCGATACGTCAGTGTCGATCCCACAGTCACGATGATGTGTTGATTTTCTTCGCACAGTGCTGCTGAATGGCGGGTTCCTAAGACAATGTCTATAGATATTGCGTCGGGTTTCTCTCCGCTGTTGAGGGGATGTGTTGATTTTCCCAAACTGCAGGTGGCAACACTTTGGTTCCGATGCGTCAGTTCTTTAAGCAATGTGCTGGTTCCGAGTGCGATCCAGTGACTGTGCTCCTGTAACAGTGACAATGCATCAGTTCTGCTACACACAGACAGAAGATGCGCCAGTTCAACTGGAGCAAGTACCTGGTCCAGCTTCCAATGGACCAGGCACAGCAGCAGGTGGTGAGACTTTGATATCCCTGAGTCTCAGAAACAAGAGGCAAGCCTACAAGCCCTGGGAGAACACTCTAGGCTCAAGCAGAGTCCAGTTCTTCCTCAGCAGGGTCAGAGGATAGCAGACAGCAGGGCAGCACAGCAAAAAAGCAGTTTGTCCAGAGCAAAAAAAATGTGGAGACTCAAGAATACAAAGGATGTGCTTAATTAACAAATTAGAATACAATGGTAGACCAGGTCCTGTGACTCATGTGGTAAAGAAAAATAGCCATCATATACGCTGTCAGGGATTGGTACCTACCTCATGACCCAAAAGAAAGGCCAGACTCAGGCATTCAAATTCTTAGGGATGAACCTCTATAATTATCTCTACCTTGGTTTATCACTGGCTCCTTCACTCCAGTCCTTCAGGAAGAAATATAAAACGTTTGTATTCTTACATGAAATCACACCCCAAACAAAGACCCCCAAAACTACCCACGGTTTGTATAAATAAAATCAGTTTTACCTGTTCTGATATTACTTTTCCTCTGTTTATGTAATAGATACTTAAGCAGCCTTATATAATAAAAGATCGTCCTTGCTCAATGCTCTATATTATACATAAAAAGAGTGTACTTAATAAAATCACCTTATACAATACTATCAATACCCATTTGTCTATATGCGGCCCTTATATTGGGTGATTACATAACAGTAACTTCAATTCCAAGTACCCGCCTGCACATCCATCTGGGAGTGAGTAAGCCACCAGCAGATTGTGGAATACTTATTACTAGATGAAGAGTGGTGGAAAACCTGAAATTCTGTGAGTTTCTTTGTGAATTCCATTTCTGTAACCTAGTCAAAAAGAGGGTGGTGGCACTTTCAGCAGCTGAGAAAATAAACACACATTGTAGGAGTCTTGTTCAATTCCAGGCTCTGGTACAAACAACAAATCACTTCAGTCAGTTGAAGCATAAATTTGAACTTGAGAAGCGCACTTCCACTGCTAGAGGGACAGCACTGTACAGACCTGACCAGGTTGCTTGATATATTTTGGTTTGGTTAGTGTAAAGTAATATAGGCCAGGCCATGAGAGAGAGAAATGCAAAAGCTTCATGGTTCACCAAATCAAATAGGTGTTACCTTTGTAGAAAACTATCCTCAGGCATTAACAGAGATCTGCTATTCCTATTTAGAATCCCCACTGGCGCAAAGTGTCTGTAAGTCTAACATTAAGCACTTTAAAAACTCCTAATCAGCCAAACACCCAACAATGAACATGGTAGTAATTAAAACGTGTCAACAGCGGAGGTCTTGAGATAATGAATAATGCAAATAGTTGTTCTACCACCATACAGGGAAACAGTAGACAGAGACAAGACTGGAGATAGTGGTTGGAGTTAAGCAGAAAGGCAAAGATAAATATGAGAGACCGGAAGGATTAAAAGGACGATTTTGTGTAGAGTAATATGTTATCTTTTTCCAGTACTGCATCACTTACAATCACCACCAATAAGACTTACAGAATATTCCTTCATTTGATGTCTGTTTGAGTTTTGAGATCTATTGTGATATCATTCACTGGATGAACTCTTTAAAAAAAGGAGGAGGGGCGTCATGATATTTAACCGGGCATCCTGCAAGTTGTCTATCTGCCAGCTGTTTATTTATTCATAGAATCATTTTTTTGCGTTATCATTGGAGTGAGTGTGGTGTAATGGGCAAGCTTGGATGGGATGAAATGCTGGCACCTGGAGTTTGTATATCACCGTGAAAGAAATAGGATCCTTCTTTATTTTTTCTCTCATTTTTATTTTGGCTAGGTGTACAGACATATATTGAAAATCAGACATAGGTTATACATTCGATGCGATAGCCATACAAAACTGATAAACAAGAGCAAGCTATAACTACAAATAAAAATCCCAAAAGAAGTAATACTTATACAGAGGTAATCCAAGACCATCTTTAATCAGTTTGATAACATATCATACTAACATTCGAGGAAATTTCAAATACAATTGAATCTTAACACTGAGTGAATGGATCGAGTTTTGGCTAATGCACTTTCTTTTTCATGAATATCCTTCATAAGAACCAGCCAATCGAATAATGAAGGAGAATTAGAGCTGATCCACTCTCTAGCTATTCAAAGACGGGCAGTAACTAATAAAATGGACATTAAACATCCCATATAAGGATCATCACATATCTTGTACCTCAACATAATTTCTTTAAAGGAGATAGTTGAATCAAGGTTCAGATGTTGACCAATATATTGTGTGACTTTTTCCCAAAAATCTGATAGTTAGGGCATAAGTAAAACTAATTTAGGACAGCTTGGTCTCTCCGTACTTCTACTGCCTAATGGTTGTGTTGCTGATTGCCACTTTATTATTTTGTCCGGAGTATAACATAGCTTGCAAATAGTTAGAAACTGTTGTAGTTTTAAACTAACTGACTGTACTGAATTATGTAATTTATCTAAAGCCAATGTGATTTCAGATATTTCTAGATCCAAATTCAGAGTCTGGCTCCATTTATTTGCTAATTCACTAAGATCTGCACTTCTGGCGCCTCACAAATCCCCGTACATCGTACTAATTCTAGTTTTGTAAGCAAGATTTAAAAAACAGGTAAGAACTACATGAGAGTGTGGCAAATGCATTAATTTTTGTTTGAAAAAATTATCTCTGAATTGTAAGTATTTAAAAAATAGCTGATATGGAAGACCAAAAGATTGTTGCAATGATAAGTAGGTAGAAAAGCCAGACTGATCAAATAGCTGTCCCAATCTAGCAATGCCATATCTAGCCCAGTTAGAAGCAGATCCATCATGGAATATATTTGGAAAACGATGGATTATTCCATAGTTTAAAATATTCATGTCTAGCAAGATCCTCGGAAGTGAGTGAGAAATAACCAAGGATTTCCTTCCAAGTACGTACAATGTTCCTTACGGTGTTTAATCAAACTTTTTTATAATAATTGGGATCATTAATTCTATATAGAAACATACGATTATCATTACCTAACGCTAAAATAAGCCCATAGTATGTGAGTTTATCAGTTAAGAGCCTTTGTATACGCCCTGTAAATGCTGCCCAGAAATAAAATTTGAAGTCCGGAAGTTGCAAACCACCAAATTTATAAGACAACGTGAGAGATTTTATCGATCAATGGGCTTGTTTGTAACTCCAGATAAAACTACTAATTGCGCCCTCTAATTTATGAAAAAAGTAATTGGGAACCCGTATAGGAGATACCCGGAACAAATATAGAAATTTAGGTAAAATAAACATTTTAATTATATTGATTCGACCAATAATAGTTATTGGTAGCATATTCCAGTTCTTAAACTGTTTAATTATTGTCTGTAGCAGTGTTTCATAGTTTAATTTCCAGATTTGCTCTACATTTTTTGTGATCCTAATACCAAAATATATAGCCACTGTGCAAGTTCCGCAGATGGATGTGTCAGGTGGCAAATTATGTACTATTTGTGTTTTACTTATATTAAGCTTATACCCCGGAAAAAAACCAACATTTTTAGCTTCTTCCTATATAATAACAACGATAGTTACTGGGTCTGATGTGAAGACCGCGATATCATCCGCATATGTGATGGCTTTAAGTTGATACGCCCCTTTACTAAATGGAATGATATCTCTATTCTGATTTAATGTTTCAATAAAAGGCTCGATATAAAGAGCAAAAAGCAAGGGAGATAGTGGGCACCCCTGCCTCGAGCCACATTGTATTGAATATGTCGTAGAGTATAAATTAGCATATGTTAACTTAGCCTGCGGGTTAGTAGTTCAATGCCTTGATCTAGTTCATAAACAGATCTGGTAGTGCATTGTTACATATTATCCACCATAATGCATCCCATACTACCCGATCATCCCCATAGTGCTCGATGTTTTATTAGCTATATCAATTACAGTTATGGCTGTATTAACCTGTGCAGTGGTGTTGTAGTGTAGTTCCTATATTCCCAATAGGCTCTGCGCATTGGAATAATATATCCTATAGAAGTCACTTAGGACTTAAGTCGACTAGGTCTCTATCGAATATATTAGACTTAATTGTGAGTGCCAGCTAGCTCAGAGGTCAATAGAAACATTCTCGAATACACAAGAAGGGATTGGTTTCTGACAACCGCAAAAACATGAATACTTTGTTTCCCCAAGAATAAAACTGATCTTCAGAGTCGTGGAAACAATAGATAGATATTTTACTCAGTCAATCGTGCATGCTTCATTTCACCAGAGGTGCAGAGAAATAGAGAGACGGGCGTTTTCAATAAAAGTATTTATTGAACAGTCTTCTTTCTCATGCAGAAGAAATGAACTGCTACAATCGTAATACTGGCTGTAAAGTATGATGCGTACAGCAAGAAGAGTGTCATGAAATAATACTGTAAAAGCATGGTATGGTTTCTAAGCCATAAAATACATACATAAATAACAAAGACTAAAAGTACTCAACTGGTGTTCCTAAAATATGCCTACCCTGATGTACCTAACCTTAGTCTAGTACAAGGGAAGCAGCAAGTATGTGTTTAGTTTCTTTGCCAAGAATCTATCCAAGATTTCTCTTAGGGTCTAATCAGCTCCGTACCTTGGTTTAAAATGAAGGAGGTCTGGTATCTCTGTCTCCGGACTCGATTTCCCAACACCCCGCAAGGGGAGCTGGGAAACACTGGAGCTGGATTCTCAGCGAGAGAAAGACAGCCTCTCTGTCAGTGCATCAGCTGGAGGGTCAGCTTCCTTCGGTACTTGCTGTAGCGGATTGCGTCGAGCAAGTAGATAGTCCGACTGCTCCAAACCACTGTGTGTTTGCTAGGGCAAGTATAGGCATATTTGTACCTGATGGTGCCTGGATTGTTGTAAGGTCGGACATAACAACTTCACCAAAGAATGGTAGTTCTTTTAAAATGCCATGATTTCTAGGACAAATCAATATTCAAGAAAGGAGATGTCCTTGACTGCTGAAGCCGAGTTTTCCAAGAAATCGTGGCTTTTTGGAGATAGTGGAAGTAGCCATGCCGTATTTGGACTGGATAATTATGTCTAAATATGGGTATGATTTTTATGCCTATATAAGGGTAATGTGAATTATACCTATATAAGGGCATGAATCGATAAAATTACACTAGGGTCCTAAAACGCTATACAACAGTGTCCCTGCCTCAGATAAATCCGTGTTGGTGTTCGGATACCAAACCCGGCATATATGGTGTCAGACGATTCGTCAATACTTTTGAGAATATTTTAGCATCAGTGTTAATGAGGGATAGTGGACGATAAGACCCACATTCATCTGCGCTCTTCCCTTTTTTAAGGAAGAATACGATATTAGTCATATCCCAGGATTTGGGAACTTGCTTTCACTCAGCTATCTAGTGCATCACTTTCTGTAACCATGGGAGAATTAGAGTTTTAAAGGTTTTATAAAACTCCAGTGGTAGGGCATCATCCCCGGCAGCTTTGCCTAAAGGTAGCGCAGCTATAGCAGTTGCAATTTCATCTTCTGTTATGTCAAGCTGTAAATGATCGATAGCATCTGGATCGAGAGCAGAAGGCCTTAATGATTGTAAGTACTCTTCAGCCACAACTGAGTCATAGTTTTCAGACAGAGCGTATATTTCAGTGTAGAATTGATAAAATTCCTCTAAAATTGAATTAGTCGAATTATACAACCATCTCTGCCCTTAATTGAGTCTATCTGGGTTTAAGCTTTCTTGTCTGCTACCTGATAAGCCAGTAAGCGACCGACTTGATCCCCGTATTCATATCTGTTCATTCAATTTTTATTATAAGCAGCAGTAGCCTTCTCTTTAAATCATCGAGTCATAAGTGCCCTTGTGTTTATTAATTCAGAATATATAGCTTCTTTATTGGATCCATTCAACATAATCTATTGAGCATGTACTCGCTCCAGTTTTATTAAAGTAGTACAAAGCTCCTTCACTCGTCCTTGAATGGCCTTATTCAAACGATAAAGATATTGCTGCATTGATCCCCGTATAACAGCTTTCATTGTGTCCCATACTATAAGAGGAGAGGCAGTATCTATGTTATTTTGTAAATAATCAGTAAGAACCTCTTTAATGTGAGAAGTATATTCAGGGTCACACAGCAAATGCCTAGGAAATGAAAAAGAGTGACAGCACTTATCCCCTGAAGAAAGCTGTAGATATATCAATAACGGGAGAAAGGGAAATAGTGTTGGAACAGGTTTGGTAAATATATCTAGTATGCGGGTAGCAATGATAAATATATGTGGGATGAATGACCCTTGAAAACGACGAAAAGTTAAAGAATTATGGATGCTGCATGCCGATATAGTATGTATGCATGAAACACATATTGAGGGGACCAGGAGAGCTCTTTTAGAGCAGCCGGTGTATCAATTGATACCATTTACTATGCAAGGGCCCAGAACCCGGGGGTGCTTGTTTTGGCTTAGAAAGGGGGCATACTATTAAAAAAAAATTCAACTGACAGATTAGGTCAGTGGGCAATTGCAGAGTGTCAATCTCTGGGATTTAATTTTACCTTTTGCACAATCAATGGCTCCATGGGCGATGATCCCGAAGTGTTCGAATTTCTTAATTCTGAGCTTGCTGAGTGGTCTTTACCAGTTATATTATGTGGTGACTTAAACATTAATGGCCAGGGGTGGCTATGGAAGGGGAACCCAGGTAATTATACAAGTCGGATAAAGAAGTGCACTGTGCCCTCACTCAACTGATGAAAGTCAATGGGCTCACTGATGTCTAGGCACATTTAAAACCGCAGGAGTAGTGCAGCACATATTTCTCTGAACCGCATAAAGCAGTAGCGCAGCTGGATTACTTTCTGGTTTTGCATTATCTACTTATGGCTTGTACCATCAAGAAATTTCCCTGGGTTATTTCTGACCATAAAACCTCGGTCTTGGAAGTAACAAACACAGTGGTAGATGCATTGAAACACACTTGGACATTTGACCCTGAATATGTTCAACACGTGAACAAATGGATGGAAGAATTTCTAGAGGTCAAAAGGGGCAGTGCTAGGTGTGGGATGCTCTTAAGCCCGGGGTTAGAGGGAAACCCTGAGCTATTTTCTGAACTGGAAGAAGAAAGCAAAACAATGCCTAAACATGATTTATAGCACAATGTTAGACACAAAGGAGGAGCTGGTTAGGGCAATAGCTAATGGCTTAAGTATGGAGGGGATTCTCCAGAAACTTACACTAGTACAGGCAGCTGCAGGAGAAATTGTGGTAGCAGGAGCAACAGAAAAATACTTGGCCTCACAGAAAGGTTGCCATGAATATAGTGTGCAAGTTGGGCACTTGCTAGCCACCAGGACAAGATAGAACATTGCAGTGGGAGAGATGTTGGAGGTCAAAAACCAAAAGGGCGAATTGAATATGGGGGTCAGGGAAATACGTAAGGTACTCCAAAGATATTATGAAAAACTATATGGAGAAGAGGGATGCAAGGAGGCAAGATGTATAAAAGAATATTTAGAGTAGCTCAGTATAGAACAAGTCTCACAGGTACATTCAGAGGCCCTTGACAATACATTTGCAGGGGAAGAAATTCAAGGAGCTCTAAAAGAACTCCCCTCTGGTAAGGCTGTTGGCCCCAAACAAATCATATTCACGTTTTTAATTGTTTTTTACAGTTGATGGGGGATGATCTAGGATATTTAATGTGTCATGTACAGAAAGGAGAACCCACCCAAGAGTCATGAGTGGAAGCCATTGTATTTATTTTTCCAAAAAAAGAGAAGCCCCTGAAAGAGACAGGATCTAATAGACCCATTAGTCTTGTGAACAGTGATACAAAGATCTTTAAAAAAAAATTCTAGCCAATCAGATCAGTGTTATGATAGGGAAGGTAATATCCCCTAGGCAGCATGGGTTTATTCCCGGCAGAGAAATGGTCGATCATATCTGCAGAGTGATTACCCTATTTGACGGCACCTCAGTTACTGAAGACCCTATGGCTCTTATATTACTCTACGCCGAGAAGGCGTTCAATAGGGTTTCGTGGGAGTATCTCTTGGCTGTTATTGAGAAGGTGGGGATTGGAAATTTGTTCATCAAGGCCATACAGACACTATATAGAGCCCCTCGGTCCCAACTTCGTTTAATGGGTGGACCGAATGACCCTATCTTTATCACGCGGCAAATTAGACAGGGGAGTCCGTGCCCTCCCCTTTAATTAGCACTTTATATAGATCCCCTAATCTGGAAAATTAGGGCTAATGCAGGAATCCAGCCTATCCATCTGCACGGATTCAAGACTAAAATTCTGGGCTCTTTGGAGGATTTGACGATAACTGCAGCCAACCCACTCAAAGCCTTGAGGGAGATAGAGAGTGAGGCCAAATGTTTCGGGTTGATCTCTGGCTCTTGGCTCAATTGGGAGAAAATGCAAATAGTAACCAACAGTAAGATCTGCTTGTCGGACCCATAGGTGACTGTATGTGCAGTTTATCTTGGGGTCAACATATCCTCAGAACCGGGCAAATTGTGGAGAAAAATATACTAACAGAGTAAGAAAGATCTAGATAGGTTCAACAATTTGCATCTTTTGATTTTGGGACGATGTAACATTATCAAAATGATATTTCTTACAAAAATGTTATATCTCTTTAGAACAATACCCTAGTGTTTGAGACTCACTGGTTTATGGATATGGAAAAAATGGTCAACCAATTTTGTTTGGGCTCAGGGAAAGACTAAAGGAGCCCTCAGGTTCATTTCCCTGCCCATGGAAAGAGATGGTTGGGCTGTCCCAGATCTACAGATGTTCTACTGGGCTACAGCAATCCAATTAATTCAGGAATTACTCGTAGGAAAGGTTGTGGAACAGGAATGCTCCCCCAGATGTATATGAATTGCTGCTAGAGAGAGAGGCCCCTAGTTGGCTACTGAGATACAGCGAATCTAGATACTATAAAAAATGATGTAAGACCCTAGGAGCAGCAGTTGCAGTCTGGAATGCTGAACTATTATACTCCTCTTTTTGGTAATTCATCACTCCTGGAGGTATTCCATGACAGTGTTATGTTACTATGGGAGTCACAAGGGGTGAGGAAGATGGGGATCTGTTTGATTCAAACGGCATAATAACATTTGAGAAGGCTCAGTCGCTCTTCAATATTGACCGTAAATACGTTTTTTAACTTCTTCAGGTACGAAGCTCCATTGCAAAAAAGAAAGGGGGGGGGGGCTTTTTTAAATATCTAATTATGGAGGCAATAAGAGATCCAGAGGGCTGTACTTTTGTCCAGATTTATGGTGGGATGAGACAATTGCTGGTCGATTACCTAGATATACATTGAGAGAAATGGCAGCATAAGCTAAACATTGAAGGGAATAAGTTTATGGACTCGCTGAGGCTGGGCCATTCCATATTGAATTCAGCCAGTTTGCAGACGATCTTTTCATTATATTATAAACCAGCTAAGATCGCCCAATGGGGTGGCACAGATGGGATCCTATATCCCCGGTGCCGCAGTGCTGATGCTGATATTATTCACATGTTTTATTCCTGCCCAGCTCTAAAGCCTCTGAAGATAGCTATTGAAGAATTTCTAACACAAACTTTGAGGATTCAAACAAGACTCACACCTGATTTGATGTTACTAGGGGTCACAAAGATAGGATTACCACTGGCACAACACACGTTTATCTTCTTGGCCATGGCTGTAGTAAGAATTTGTATTTCATCATCCTAGGTGGATCCTGGCCCCCCCACACTTCAACAGTGGCTCTCACGGCTTTTAGCTATTTATAATTTCGAAAAGAGCTTCTATAGGAGGAAAGGATAGAGAAGGCTCAAAAACTAGGGAATCTTATCTGGGCTCCCATAAATAACTGGACAGATGAAATCAAAACAAGGATAACCTCATCTAAAAAATGTTGTGCCTCCTGGGGTATTGAATATAGTCTACTAATTATATTTCACGTCATGTAATGAAATATTTGTACAATGTTTTATACTCCCTCTCTTATCTTATTTATGATAGGTAATGTTTCCTCTGGTATTTATTTATGGATGTATTAGCACAAATGTATTTTACTGACGGTGACAAAAAAAAGGAGTGATCTTTGAATGGGATCTATATAAGAGACGAGCATTCCCAGCCGTCACTTTTTGACCCCGAGTGGAGTCTATCACCAGATGTTTAAGGGAATCTTTCTCCGTCTCTTGATGAGTCATAACCATGGTTCACATTTTTCAATGATCGGGTACCTATTGTTTACGCATGGGGCCTGACATAATATACTTGCAGGCTGTTCCATACTCAGTCCTACTGAAGGCCCTATAGATGTATTAAAAACACACACTTATTGAGAAGGCTGAAACATCGACATTCTAGATGGCACCTGAAAAAAAAAAGAAGCATTAGGCACCTATGGAGGTTATTTGGTCGTGCCAGACCGGGGCAAAGTCAAGAGTTCAGGCCAACCACGATGGAGTGCAGGCCAGGGACAGGAGCCTTGCAAGGCCCGCTGAACAAAATACCTTGATCCTTGTTGCAATAGTACCATGTGAGGTGCAGCCAAGCGATACGTCAGTGTCGATCCCACAGTCACGATGATGTGTTGATTTTCTTCGCACAGTGCTGCTGAAGGGCGGGTTCCTAAGACAATGTCTATAGATATTGCGTCGGGTTTCTCTCCGCTGTTGAGGGGATGTGTTGATTTTCCCACACTGCAGGTGGCAACACTTTGGTTCCGATGCGTCAGTTCTTTAAGCAATGTGCTGGTTCCGAGTGCGATCCAGTGACTGTGCTCCTGTAACAGTGACAATGCATCAGTTCTGCTACACACAGACAGAAGATGCGCCAGTTCAACTGGAGCAAGTACCTGGTCCAACTTCCAATGGACCAGGCACAGCAGCAGGTGGTGAGACTTTGATATCCCTGAGTCTCAGAAACAAGAGGCAAGCCTACAAGCCCTGGGAGAACACTCTAGGCTGAAGCAGAGTCCAGTTCTTTCTCAGCAGGGTCAGAGGATAGCAGACAGCAGGGCAGCACAGCAAAAAAGCAGTTTGTCCAGAGCAAAAAAAATGTGGAGACTCAAGAATACAAAGGATGTGCTTAATTAACAAATTAGAATACAATGGTAGATCAGGTCCTGTGACTCATGTGGTAAAGAACAATAGCCATCATATACGCTGTCAGGGATTGGTACCTACCTCATGACCCAAAAGAAAGGCAAGACTCAGGCATTCAAATTCTTAGGGATGAACCTCTATAATTATCTCTACCTTGGTTTATCACTGGCTCCTTCACTCCAGTCCTTCAGGAAGAAATATAAAACGTTTGTATTCTTACATGAAATCACACCCCAAACAAAGACCCCCAAAACTACCCACGGTTTGTATAAATAAAATCAGTTTTACCTGTTCTGATATTACTTTTCCTCTGTTTATGTAATAGATACTTAAGCAGCCTTATATAATAAAAGATCGTCCTTGCTCAATGCTCTATATTATACATAAAAAGAGTGTACTTAATAAAATTACCTTATACAATACTATCAATACCCATTTGTCTATATGCGGCCCTTATATTGGGTGATTACATAACAGTAACTTCAATTCCAAGTACCCGCCTGCACATCCATCTGGGAGTGAGTAAGCCACCAGCAGATTGTGGCATACTTATTACTAGATGAAGAGTGGTGGAAAACCTGAAATTCTGTGAGTTTCTTTGTGAATTCCATTTCTGTAACCTAGTCAAAAAGAGGGTGGTGGCACTTTCAGCAGCTGAGAAAATAAACAAACATTGTAGGAGTCTTGTTCAATTCCAGGCTCTGGTACAAACAACAAATCACTTCAGTCAGTTGAAGCATAAATTTGAACTTGAGAAGCGCACTTCCACTGCTAGAGGGACAGCACTGTACAGACCTGACCAGGTTGCTTGATATATTTTGGTTTGGTTAGTGTAAAGTAATATAGGCCAGGCCATGAGAGAAAGAAATGTAAAAGCTTCATGGTTCACCAAATCAAATAGGTGTTACCTTTGTAGAAAACTATCCTCAGGCATTTACAGAGATCTGCTATTCCTATATAGAATCCCCACTGGCGCAAAGTGTCTGTAAGTCTGACATTAAGCACTTTAAAAACTCCTAATCAGCCAAACACCCAACAATGAACATGGTAGTAATTAAAACGTGTCAACAGCGGAGGTCTTGAGATAATGAATAATGCAAAAAGTTGTTCTACCACCATACAGGGAAACAGTAGACAGAGACAAGACTGGAGAAAGTGGTTGGAGTTAAGCAGAAAGGCAAAGATAAATATGAGAGACCGGAAGGATTAAAAGGACGATTTTGTGTAGAGAAATATGTTATCTTTTTCCAGTACTGCATCACTTACAATCACCACCAATAAGACTTACAGAATATTCCTTCATTTGATGTCTGTTTGAGTTTTGAGATCTATTGTGATATCATTCACTGGATGAACTCTTTAAAAAAAGGAGGAGGGGCGTCATGATATTTAACCGGGCATCCTGCAAGTTGTCTATCTGCCAGCTGTTTATTTATTCATAGAATCATTTTTTTGTGTTATCATTGGAGTGAGTGTGGTGTAATGGGCAAGCTTGGATGGGATGAAATGCTGGCACCTGGAGTTTGTATATCACCCTGAAAGAAATAGGATCCTTCTTTATTTTTTCTCTCATTTTTATTTTGGCTAGGTGTACAGACATATATTGAAAATCAGACATAGGTTATACATTCGATGCGATAGCCATACAAAACTGATAAACTAGAGCAAGCTATAACTACAAAAAAATATCCCAAAAGAAGTAATACTTATACAGAGGTAATCCAAAACCATCTTTAATCAGTTTGATAACATATCATACTAACATTCGAGGGAATTTCAAATACAATTGAATCTTAACACTGAGCGAATGGATCGAGTTTTGGCTAATGCACTTTCTTTTTCATGAATATCCTTCATAAGAACCAGCCAATCAAATAATGAAGGAGAATTAGAGCTGATCCACTCTCTAGCTATTCAAAGACGGGCAGTAACTAATAAAATGGACATTAAACATCCCATATAAGGATCATCACATATCTTGTACCTCAACATAATTTCTTTAAAGGAGATAGTTGAATCAAGGTTCAGATGTTGACCAATATATTGTGTGACTTTTTCCCAAAAATCTGATAGTTAGGGCATAAGTAAAACTAATTTAGGACAGCTTGGTCTCTCCGTACTTCTACTGCCTAATGGTTGTGTTGCTGATTGCCACTTTATTATTTTGTCCGGAGTATAACATAGCTTGCAAATAGTTAGAAACTGTTGTAGTTTTAAACTAACTGACTGTACTGAATTATGTAATTTATCTAAAGCCAATGTGATTTCAGATATTTCTAGATCCAAATTCAGAGTCTGGCTCCATTTATTTGCTAATTCACTAAGATCTGCACTTCTGGCGCCTCACAAATCCCCGTACATCGTACTAATTCTAGTTTTGTAAGCAAGATTTAAAAAACAGGTAAGAACTACATGAGAGTGTGGCAAATGCATTAATTTTTGCTTGAAAAAATTATCTCTGAATTGTAAGTATTTAAAAAATAGCTGATATGGAAGACCAAAAGATTGTTGCAATGATAAGTAGGTAGAAAAGCCAGACTGATCAAATAGCTGTCCCAATCTAGCAATGCCATATCTAGCCCAGTTAGAAGCAGATCCATCATGGAATATATTTGGAAAACGATGGATTATTCCATAGTTTAAAATATTCATGTCTAGCAAGATCCTCGGAAGTGAGTGAGAAATAACCAAGGATTTCCTTCCAAGTACGTACAATGTTCCCTACGGTGTTTAATCAAACTTTTTTATAATAATTGGGATCATTAATTCTATATAGAAACATACGATTATCATTACCTAACGCTAAAATAAGCCCATAGTATGTGAGTTTATCAGTTAAGAGCCTTTGTATACGCCCTGTAAATGCTGCCCAGAAATAAAATTTGAAGTCCGGAAGTTGCAAACCACCAAATTTATAAGAAAACTTGAGAGATTTTATCGATCAATGGGCTTGTTTGTAACTCCAGATAAAACTACTAATTGCGCCCTCTAATTTATGAAAAAAGTAATTGGGAACCCGTATAGGAATTACCCGGAACAAATATAGAAATTTAGGTAAAATAAACATTTTAATTATATTGATTCGACCAATAATAGTTATTGGTAGCATATTCCAGTTCTTAAACTGTTTAATTATTGTCTGTAGCAGTGTTTCATAGTTTAATTTCCAGATTTGCTCTACATTTTTTGTGATCCTAATACCAAAATATATAGCCACTGTGCAAGTTCCGCAGATGGATGTGTCAGGTGGCAAATTATGTACTATTTGTGTTTTACTTATATTAAGCTTATACCCCGGAAAAAACACAACATTTTTAGCTTCTTCCTATATAATAACAACGATAGTTACTGGGTCTGATGTGAAGACCGCGATATCATCCGCATATGTGATGGCTTTAAGTTGATACGCCCCTTTACTAAATGGAATGATATCTCTATTCTGATTTAATGTTTCAATAAAAGGCTCGATATAAAGAGCAAAAAGCAAGGGAGATAGTGGGCACCCCTGCCTCGAGCCACATTGTATTGAATATGTCGTAGAGTATAAATTAGCATATGTTAACTTAGCCTGCGGGTTAGTAGTTCAATGCCTTGATCTAGTTCATAAACAGATCTGGTAGTGCATTGTTACATATTATCCACCATAATGCATCCCATACTACCCGATCATCCCCATAGTGCTCGATGTTTTATTAGCTATATCAATTACAGTTATGGCTGTATTAACCTGTGCAGTGGTGTTGTAGTGTAGTTCCTATATTCCCAATAGGCTCTGCGCATTGGAATAATATATCCTATAGATGTCACTTAGGACTTAAGTCGACTAGGTCTCTATCGAATATATTAGACTTAATTGTGAGTGCCAGCTAGCTCAGAGGTCAATAGAAACATTCTCGAATACACAAGAAGGGATTAGTTTCTGACAACCGTAAAAACATGAATACTTTGTTTCCCCAAGAATAAAACTGATCTTCAGAGTCGTGGAAACAATAGATAGATATTTTACTCAGTCAATCGTGCATGCTTCATTTCACCAGAGGTGCAGAGAAATAGAGAGACGGGCATTTTCAATAAAAGTATTTATTGAACAGTCTTCTTTCTCCTGCAGAAGAAATGAACTGCTACAATCGTAATACTGGCTGTAAAGTATGATGCGTACAGCAAGAAGAGTGTTATGAAATAATACTGTAAAAGCATGGTATGGTTTCTAAGCCATAAAATACATACATAAATAACAAAGACTAAAAGTACTCAACTGGTGTTCCTAAAATACACCTACCCTGATGTACCTAACCTTAGTCTAGTACAAGGGAAGCAGCAAGTATGTGTTTAGTTTCTTTGCCAAGAATCTATCCAAGATTTCTCTTAGGGTCTAATCAGCTCCGTACCTTGGTTTAAAATGAAGGAGGTCTGGTATCTCTGTCTCCGGACTCGATTTCCCAACACCCCGCAAGGGGAGCTGGGAAACACTGGAGCTGGATTCTCAGCGAGAGAAAGACAGCCTCTCTGTCAGTGCATCAGCTGGAGGGTCAGCTTCCTTCGGTACTTGCTGTAGCGGATTGCGTCGAGCAAGTAGATAGTCCGACTGCTCCAAACCACTGTGTGTTTGCTAGGGCAAGTATAGGCATATTTGTACCTTGATGGTGCCTGGATTGTTGTAAGGTCGGACATAACAACTTCACCAAAGAATGGTAGTTCTTTTAAAATGCCATGATTTCTAGGACAAATCAATATTCAAGAAAGGAGATGTCCTTGACTGCTGAAGCCGAGTTTTCCAAGAAATCGTGGCTTTTTGGAGATAGTGGAAGTAGCCATGCCGTATTTGGACTGGATAATTATGTCTAAATATGGGTATGATTTTTATGCCTATATAAGGGTAATGTGAATTATACCTATATAAGGGCATGAATCGATAAAATTACACTAGGGTCCTAAAATGCTATACAACAGTGTCCCTGCCTCAGATAAATCCGTGTTGGTGTTCGGATACCAAACCCGGCATATATGGTGTCAGACGATCCGTCAATACTTTTGAGAATATTTTAGCATCAGTGTTAATGAGGGATAGTGGACGATAAGACCCACATTCATCTGCGCTCTTCCCTTTTTTAAGGAAGAATACGATATTAGTCATATCCCAGGATTTGGGAACTTGCTTTCACTCAGCTATCTAGTGCATCACTTCCTGGAACCATGGGAGAATTAGAGTTTTAAAGGTTTTATAAAACTCCAGTGGTAGGGCATCATCCCCGGCAGCTTTGCCTAAAGGTAGCGCAGCTATAGCAGTTGCAATTTCATCTTCTGTTATGTCAAGCTGTAAATGATCGATAGCATCTGGATCGAGAGCAGAAGGCCTTAATGATTGTAAGTACTCTTCAGCCACAACTGAGTCATAGTTTTCAGACAGAGCGTATATTTCAGTGTAGAATTGATAAAATTCCTCTAAAATTGAATTAGTCGAATTATACAACCATCTCTGCCCTTAATTGAGTCTATCTGGGTTTAAGCTTTCTTGTCTGCTACCTGATAAGCCAGTAAGCGACCGACTTGATCCCCGTATTCATATCTGTTCATTCAATTTTTATTATAAGCAGCAGTAGCCTTCTCTTTAAATCATCGAGTCATAAGTGCCCTTGTGTTTATTAATTCAGAATATATAGCTTCTTTATTGGATCCATTCAACATAATCTATTGAGCATGTACTCGCTCCAGTTTTATTAAAGTAGTACAAAGCTCCTTCACTCGTCCTTGAATGGCCTTATTCAAACGATAAATATATTGCTGCATTGATCCCCGTATAACAGCTTTCATTGTGTCCCATACTATAAGAGGAGAGGCAGTATCTATGTTATTTTGTAAATAATCAGTAAGAACCTCTTTAATGTGAGAAGTATATTCAGGGTCACACAGCAAATGCCTAGGAAATGAAAAAGAGTGACAGCACTTATCCCCTGAAGAAAGCTGTAGATATATCAATAACGGGTTGTGGTCAGATTTTATTCGCGGGCATACTTCTATATTTACATTCCCTAAGAGGGAGCTGTTCACAAGGATTAGATCAATTCTAGAATAATGTTGATGTGGTCTAGAGTAATATGTAAAACTGGGTTTAGTAGGATATAATGAACGCCATAGATCAGTCATCCCTTGGAGTCGAGCCATTTCCAAAACTGACCTTCTAACTCTATTCATTCTCGGAACGGCAAAACGATTGGATGAGTCAATAGAGTAGTTTAGAGTGCAATTAAAATCCACTAGTATTATAATTTCCCGCTGCCAATCCAAAAGTTCCATCGTTCATTTTTCAAAAATAGCAGGATAATCCTGATTTGGCTCCTATAATGCACTCAGAACTAATTTCTTATTACTAATTTCCAATTGTAAGATTACCCATCTGCCACCTGGGTCAGAAGCATTTCTAAGTTTTTTACAAGCGAAGTATTTGTCTTTAAGGATAGCTACACCTCTGATTGCAGCACCCTGTGAGGTACACTCTAGCACTTCTAGACCAAGCTGTTTGAACATACCCCTATCCTTGTATGCTAAATGTGTTTCTACTAAGACCACCAAGTGTGGTTCAAATTTCTTAAGCTCCTCTCTCACCAAGTGCCGCTTAGTAGATGAGTTTAACCCAGCCACATTCCAACTTATGCATCTGATTAACCCCATTATATATGTTTAAAATATTCCGGGCACGCCCTAACCCTTCCTGAAAAAGAAATAGGATCCATTTATCACTGGTGTGTGAAAAATAAGGATTACACTCTAAATGGATGCTTTGTCTTTCATGAAAAATAGTTATGAGGTACAAACTCAAAGTTGCTTTGTGTACTGCTCTAAAATCAACTCAAAATGGTGAGAGGGGAACTTGCGCAACTAAAGTCAATATGGATCATGCAGTCCACTATGCCATTATATTGAAACTGCATTTTATTCATGAGGAACAAAAAAAAGCAAAATTGGTCTGAGAATGCTTCTGTTTCTTTTGGGATGGATGTTGACGAATAGTCCAGACTGAACTGTCCCTTTTGAGGAAGAGATTAGGCTTATTTGCATATGGTTGGCTACCTACTGTAGTCAAACAATGATTTAAAATCGATGGTAAGGAATGCAGTCCAGAGTGACAATTGACCAAGATCAGTTAATGCAACCCAGTGCTCACTTCTTTGAAAGCCCAGACACTCACCTGACTGCCTAATCTTGTCTAGACTTGAATTCTCAGGGTGCTCCCACTGAACCAATTAAACTAAAACATCCAAAGACTTATAGTTGTGCCAGATTTCACCGGATTATAAAAATGAGGTCCTCATTTAGGAGGCCATTGTGTAACCGGTGCTTCATTTTTGTGTGACAGACCAGCCGTGCAGTGTGACTGCTCGTATTTACAAGGCCACGTACAGACACCCTGCGTGACTTTCATGGCCTTGTAAATATGGGGCCCTTTCATGCAGTAGTCTGCATGAAAGGGGTTTTCCATGGGTGTATCTGTGGTGTTCTCACACAACATCCTTGGAACCTGACTCATTCCAAAACTTACAAAGTTTTGTAAAGCTGTGCATGCGTCAGAATCCTATGCCTACTTACGGGAGATATAGGAGTGGAGCAACAAGAAGAAATTATTTTATTTCTCCTTGTTTTTCCTCTTTCTATGCGTGCTGCATTCTGCAGAACGCATAGAAAGAGGGAAATGCCAATAATAATTGTTTTTGTGCAGGAATGTATCCCGTCTAGCACAAAAAAAATCATCCCCGCAATGCAGGCACCCTTGCTACGTGACTCAATGGTGTCTGTGCTAGCGCATGGATGCCAATTGTGCACCGGCACAGAGGAAAGAACACAGATGCGTCGTATTGTTGTTAATACGTAGCAGCCCTGTCCTTTTAAAATGATACAGCTCAGCGCAGCAAAATGACTTGCTGCATAATTTGTTGTAATGACAAGCTGCGTTATTTTTTGTAAATGAGGCCCATTGTATTTAGATGACATAGAGCTAGATGGCAGTTCTACTTAGTTAGCCTCTCAATTCCTTTCTTTACTTAATTATAATGTTATCATGTGTTAGGGGAGCTTTCCCTACTGTTCCCCTTGAACACCTGTTCTGAGATACTATTCCTCCTGGAGGCATTCTTAGCAGAAAAGGATCCATGTCAGTCACAGAGTGAAAGAGAAAATAATGTTTTTAAATGTATGCTTACCCTGGAGCACAGGGATCCATGAGACATCTGTCCATGGAGAAATATTAAAAACCTAGAGTTTTGTGGGTACAGTTGGCACTAGATGGACACCCCTTACTTCTAGAGCGACTTAGCTGTTGTTTACATGTAAATCATTCAGGGTGTCTTGCTACATATGGGCACACTCGTTTCAGTTTAATTAAGCACTGCAATAAGGAAGAACATGAAGAAGTATTGGGTCTGTGAACTTTCATCAGATCACCATTTTATTGGTTCCTTTCTACATTTGATAAGATGATTTAATTAGCAATGGCATATAGAAGGGGCACACACTAACACACACACACAACATGTATCTTCCACGCTAAGATACAACAACTCTCTGTGATACAGAACAACACTGATAAGCCTGTACAAATCTAGTCATAGACAAAAATGGATTTTAAGTAAGCATAATTCAAAAATGCAAATGTAAGTCCTGTGGTAGGTATTCTCAGTAGTTTAAATACACTCTGTAGGAAATACCCATCTTTTCACGTGATTTTCACTACACATTTGGCTCTAACTGTTTTGTTGTAATTAGCTCAGCATGCACATCTTGCGGCACTCTGTTTGCCCCCTGACATGCCATACATGGCACCCCTTCTTGTTTCTGGCTCCTATTAGACTCTTTAATTTACCCCCTAATGTTTATTACCCTGGTCCCTGGATCGCATTATTTACGCCTTGGCCCTACCTTCAGCTTCCGGAGATTTTGAGTTCTCATGATATTTGGGTCCTTCATAAGTGCAGTAGTATAAATACCACACCCATCGCAGGTTCCCTGTAAAGTCCTTGTGGTTGAAGAGCCTTCAGATCTGTTTACCTGCTCCCTCACCTGTAACTTCTCTTCTTCGGTTCCAGTCTTCCTTGGGACTTAGTGGGCTAAGTCTCAACTTACACTTATAAAAGAAAGAAAGAAAAGAGCATTAAAAATGTTCTGGAATCCCACACTTCTGCCCCAAACAACAAAAAGGTAGTGAACTGAACGTATCTTTTGTCTTTGTCCTGCGGATACTTTCTCGTTTCCTTTCATTCTTGAGGGACATTAGATACCTGCTTTAAGGTCTTTGTTGTTGGCATTCTGTCCATGGAGGATATGGCCCGAGCTTTAGCAGCGCACCAGGTAGAACTCCAAAATCTAAAACAAGAGAACGAAGCCTGAAGGAGTGAGTTAGTTAGGTACAAACCTAAGGCAATCATTTGAGAAAAGGATCCTGCTGCTGTCCCTATGGCCCAAAAAAGTTTCTACATTCTCCAACCCTGACAATCCCTGAGATTGGCTTTAATTCTGAAACAAGGCTCAAGTTACCCTAACCATCCATAACCCACTCCTGTTCCATTGGATGCCCCAAATGCTTTAGTGGTGACAGTAGCATATTCAGCACATGTATGAACCAATGTTATCTCCAAATTATGTGTAGACTGATGCCTTCCCTGATGATGCCACCAAGGTGGCCTTTGCCATTTCTTATATTTCCAGGAATGCTGCTAGTTGGTTTTTTCCCCTGGTCTAGAACAACAAACCGATCTTGAACGATTTTGCGAGCTTTAAAGAACTAATGCATCAACTGTTTGCCAGGCACACTTTCATGCAGGCCAGTGATAATGAGTTACTCAGTCTAAAACAGGGAAATAGAGACTTGCTTTGATAGACCTCCAACTTCACCCATTTGGTTTCAGAAATCAATCGAGAACTAAGAGACAAGCAGAAAGAAATTCTATCTCATGAGATTTGGCAGCCATCTTGGGCACAGTAATATAAATACCATGCCCATTCAAGGCACCCTCTGCATGGCATTAGGCCTTCTTGGTTGAAGAGCATTCCAGCTCTACTTCCCGGAAGCTTACCTGCTCAGTTACCTGCGACACCTCTTCTTCAGTTGCAGTCTACCTTGGGACTTTGTAAAATTTTTCTTGACTTATACCTGCAAAATAAATAAAAAGGAAAGAGCATTGGAAGATTCTGGAATCCCATGCTCCTTACCCAAACAACAAGATGTCGGTGCATTGATCCTCTCTTAAACCTTTCCTTGAGGATACTTTCTTATTTCAATTTTTTCATAAAGTACATTGGATACCAAGTCTTAAGACTTTTCGTTGGTGTTGACAATTAAAGTTTTTGGCACTTACATTAAGAGTATGGTAACATGGAAAACTACTGAGAACTGCTGCATTACTTCGCCTCAGACTTGATGCTTTACTTCCCTATGACCAAAAAAAAGAAAAGTTTCACTCAAGAGAACTAACTTGTCATACGTTTAGGAATAAAATAGAAGTAGGTCTCATCTGATTACCTTCTAGGTAAGTTATTTCAGAAAGGAACATATGGGGGTATAGATAACTAAAATTGAAGGGCTAATTAAGAGTAATTTCTGATAATGTTTATTTATCTACAACAATTCTTGAGACACCTGAGACAGAGCATAACCTCACGAGAACTTTGAGGAAGTCACTTAACCTTGTCTCCTCTTCTTTGTCCTTTCGAGAGTGGACAGAGAGGAGGGTCCTGCACTTTAACCAGGCAACACACTCTGGGTGGAACACAGCCTCTTCACAAGAGGTGAAGTTTCTTCATCTTGAATTTAAAAAAAAATGGTCAGTGTAGGATTGCGTATAGTAAGGCAAATGAGAACTACTAAACTAGTCGGTATCTGATGCTGTGAACTTGCTGGTTAGGTACTTTTCCGTTGGGCCCTTCTAAAGGACAGGAGCTTTGGAGGCCTCCTGGGCACCTCCTAGCCAGTGGGGTAAATGTTCCCAGGACAACCCTGCCCACAATACAAGATCTAATTGAAGCTAGCACATGTTCCTCTGCCCCTACATAAACCATGTTAAAATACATGCTATGTCATTTTCATGAGGAAACAACAGGACAATTAACTACAACTAATAATGACATTTAACTGCAATTGATGACCTCAAAAGACATATGCAGAACATGAAGAACAGCCAGGCCAGCAGCAAGGGCCCCACGAACATTCCCAGAGATAGAAACACCTTACAGTGTGAAAATAACAGATGCTAACCAAGTTTTCATCTCATATGACAACCAAAATGATGAAAATAAAATATTTGTTCCAACTGCCAATAGTCTACTAACTCTCACCCAGAATCCAACCTGGATGATGGATGGGACCTGCAAATCATGTGCCAGCCTCCATGATGCACATACTTTTCTACCATTTAGGGCCAATTCTACAATGCCAATGTACCCACAATTTATGCACTACTCTTAAACAATCAAAGTACACCTTCCAAACAATTGCTACGGTAATAAATTAAAAACAATAATTAGTACAAAACAACAATTATAGACCTTAAGCAAGCCTTTAAAAATATCCAAATTAAAAGTCTATGCACACTCATCCAACTCTATAGTTTACTCATAAAATAACCCTTCTATCAAACAAATTATCAACATCTATCTCACCTACCAGGTTATTTTGGACACTTGGACACCTGCACCGCTCAGGTCATAGGTGACATCCAAGTCTCAAATTCTCTGCTGGAACATGTGCAACAGTACACTTTGCCACATTGTGAAAGCCCACAATGCCATAGAAGGGTGGCACAATTCCTTCCTATCCATTTATAGAGAAAGTAAAAAAGAACAAAGCTACCAAGAGCTCACAATGACATACACTCTGATACAACTAAAAACCAAAATATCATCATAATCAAGACAGATGCATGAAATGCTGGCTAGCAAAGTTATTTGTCCTAACAACTAAATACTACACTATCTTAAATCTACAGCATTTGATTGCTACAAAAATACCCACAAATTAAAAACTGATACATGCTACTAACAAACAAAATCTAACCCATAAAAAAATTACCATATATTCTAAACATTATTAAACATATATTATAACATTAATTCATTCTTCATAATTTTAAATTAAAGAAGAATATGAAAGCAAATGTGATAAAAAATCAGAATGTCAAAAATAAGTGTAATCATTTTTTTTAATATTACTGGATGAATATATATTAAACAATTTCAGTAAATGTCACATAACTCGATCTCAAGAACCAGGCATACACAACATTAAATGTATGCAAAACATAAATCATAATAAAACAAACAACACAAAATAATGAATCATATAAACAATAATTTTGAATTAAAATATATAAATCTCACCAAACCTATAAACCATTATTTTCAGTTAAGTTTTTGTAGCAAAATGCACTGACTAATAATCCAAAACTTAAAATCCAAAACATAAATTCACAAATATGTATCCAAAAATGCAATGCTATGTAAAAAGAGTAATATCTAATACATAAAAAAGCCATATCATTTCCATCAATACCGTCAAAACCCCCAAAACTATAACATAAATCTGAATAAACACTCTATTAAACCTACAAAATTAAGAAAAATACCTTTAAGAAGATTTAAAAATGCAACAAATTTTCGTTGCATTAAGAACACTAATATCATTCAATAAATGTGTCCACTATCATAGAAAATCTAGAAAAAATGCGAACTCATGTGCCTACTCTCAAACATATATCTCCCAACAAAATACAAGTTATATTATTCCAAGCTACATAAATACATTATATATAAACATAAACTATACATGGATAAGTAATTATACAATTTAGGACCTACAGCATGCACGTAGCTAACAATTCTATTACCAAATCCTAACTAACTGAAATAGTTAAACTACACTAACTTACACAAAGTAACATAACTAATGCCCACTGACCTACCAGAATACCTTAGAAATTAGGAAAATAATGTTCTTAGTAGAAATGAAAAATAGGCCTGGTGAAGAAATTCCACTCAGCTCCCCGAGTTTGCAGAGTTTTTCCCACTCTACGTTCTGTGTAGTGTGCGGAGTTCTGAAAAACTCAGCGGACCATAGTTTTTTCTTGCTCGCTCTCGCCAACATTACATTGAGTATTTGTATGGGAGACTGAGTGTGTGTGTGGGTGTGTGAGAGGTGTGTGATTCTGCACATAGATGTGTGAGTAGTTGATTCACTGGGTGTATGGGTTAAGGAGTGCAGGTGGAAACAGCTGTATTGGTGGGTGAGTGTATGTATGGGTGTGTTGGTGAGTGAATGATGTCTCAGTGGTACATGTCCAAGTAACTACAAATGTAAAAGGCAGTATATGTGAGAGTTGGAGTATATAAATGACTACACGTGAGAGTTTCATTGATTGTGACACTGGCTGTATGGATGAGTGTGCACTTGTGTCAGTGATTGTATAAGAGAGTAAGTATGCATTAGTATCTGTATGAATAAGTGAGGTAGTGTGTGTATAACAGTATAGGTGAGTAAATGGAAGTATGATTGATTCTGTGCATGACTGACTAGGTGTGTGAGTAACTCCATGGTTAAGTGGTGGTGTGAGTGTCTGTATAGGTATATGAGTGCATATGATAGTGTTGTATTGATGGGTGACTGCATGTATGAGTGATTGTATTGGTAAATGAGTGGATGTGTGTGTAGACCTAGGAATCATTGAGTGCATATGTAGTAACTGGTGTTGGTGTGTCGATGGTTGCAAAAATGGCAGTCTGTATTTTACAGTGGGTGTATCAAAGGTTATATTAGAGTGTGAGGAGGTGCATCAAAGTTTCACATGGATGATGTCGTCAGTGATGTCATCAGTGATGTCACTGACCATGTCATAAATGATGTAATATGTGACGTCATCAGCAGTGCTTTGTGGGGGTGCAAGTTATGGTTAGCTGAACTAAATATAACAGAGGAATTTCTATGGTTTTGAACAAGTGAATTGTCCAACTAACTATAACGTCCCTGAAACCTAAACCTCCTGTAAAACCTATGGTTTTTTCAGTGAATTTCAAAGGTTTTTTAAATGTTAATTTGTAACTGCAATGTCCCTAAAACCTATTATGTTTTTTAAGTAAATTTTAAAAAGATGTGTATACTTTTTTTGTAGTGAAAAACTAACTGTAACATTATTGTTTTATAACTTATAATCATGGATCCCAGGTTTATTGTATTTATTTTTTGGGCATTTCCATCTGTATTTATCCATATTTTCTATAATAATTGTATCTATATTTACCCATATATATTTTTGGTTTTGTGAAAAATGTAATCTGAAAAGAGTATGTTTATACATTAATGCGTCTGATAAAGATGCACTCATGCCTGAAGGACAGACCGTTTTCATTCATATAAACACACTCAGATGATAAAATATGCACAACCTAGAGATTAAAATGTGCATGTTTTCTCATATGAGCATATATATTGCTGTTTAAGGCTCTTTACTAAAATTATTTTATTGTTTTAACTCTCTTTCCTTTAGAACAACAGAGCTATTGGCCTGGTAGTCATGATTGACACCATTTAGAATAAAATAACAAAATTTCCATGTTTATCCACATTTTGAAAGAAATACAGACAGGAATATAAATAGTTTTCTGTCTGTATTTATCTGTAAAAATCAGTAAAAACTGAAAACAGGGAGCCCTACTTTTAATTTAACAATGTTTATAACTTAATTAGCAGTAATTTACATATAAGTGTAGACAAAGTGTGACGCAGCACCTATGATACCTGACTTCGAACAACAGCATTCACAGTTCGATATCTGGCTCCAGCGGCATGTTAGCCCACCACTGAGTCACTGTGGGCATCCCCTTGCTTAATCTTCCCAACTCCCCCGAGTGTCGGCACACCGTTCCGTGGGTAGCTGTACGCTTTACAAATGCTGGCATTTTTTTAATTTGACATCATAGTGATGACAAATATTAGCATGTTTTTTATTATTCTATTGTGAACGATATTTATTTTTAAAGTCTTCTATTTAGATGATTCTAGTCATAAGAATGGAAATGACACAGTTTGCCGGGTAACAGTTTTTGAGCTCTCCAACGTATGTACATATTAAGGACCATATACGTGTTACGATCAAAATCAAAAGCATTCCAGCATCACATTTTTGGGAAATTTTCCCAACATGTGCACAAGTTAAACAGCCAGAATGTGAGTATGCGTAAGCCGTAAAACGTGACATCTAAATGGGCGGAACCACATCTTCCTTCCATAGACTACTGAATAACCAAAAAGTATATAAACCACACCGATTGTTCGATTAGTTTCATTTTCGCAAGTTATTTACCAGTGTCCATTCTGTGATGCAGGTTCCCTTTTCGTGCATCAGATTCTTCTTTTGCGGCAACAAAACATATTCCGGAGTTGTCAGTTGTTTGATTATGGCAGAGTAGTTATTTTTTTACATAGCTATTTGTCAATATTTAAACATATATATTTAGTAAAAAGTGTTATTGCTTGTTTTTGCCTTTTTTTCTGTAACATCAGCAGCTTGTTTTCAGAAACCGACATATTACAGCAAACATTGCTCCTTTTCTGGCTCCTTTGAGCTTATATATTGTGACTATTCACCACAAACATGAATAATTTCGAAGTCCCTGAGAAAAGAAGCTCTAAAATATTCACCACTCGAAAGTATTTCGTTATTGATCTTGTGTTGTATTCATAACTTTATTTTCCTTTTCCTTTTTGTGTAACAGCAGTGTCACTTTTTATATTGTAATAAAGTATCATATTGTTACAGTAGAGTAATTGGAGATTTGTCGGCGCCATCTGAAATACAGCTTACTAACCTTACTTGATCAGGTATTTTTTCAGTGAGCATATTTTACAAAATTGCAGTCTGAAAAAATATAGCTTTCATACATACTTTCTTACTTTAAACATTTGATAAACCCTACATTTCTAAATGTATTTTCTAATTTCTGTTTTTCTCAGTTGCGGTTCCTATACACCTTCTCCCTATAGAATATATATTACCAGTACTGTATATTATAATAGTTCTTTTTTTTTGTTAAATAATTTTATATTAAGAGAATGAACATAGAGTAAAACATTACATAGCTCAAAGGGTATATAACATGAGATACACAGAGGGTAATGTAATCTATTTGAAACAGGAATAATAACTATTCTAATAAAACATGATAATATAAGAAAATAAATGCAATGAAGATAAAGCATCCTAACATCGTAATAAAATCATGTGTTCTAGAAGAAAAAAGAAAAGAAAATGTGAGATGTATTTTTCATATAAAAGAGAGAGAGAGAAAAGAAAAGCAAGAAAAGAAGATGAGAAAGAAGGCAAGAAGAGAGAGAGAATAAAGAAGGAAAAATGAATAGATTAAAAATGGGTAATATAGGAAAGATGAGTGTGAGGATAGAAATGTAGCAAAAGGTAACCATAATAGATCCAACTAAGGGGCATATTATCAAAGACGGCGTTAAAAATAATAGCCGGTTTAGCGGCAAACCGCTAAAGCGGCGATAATGGGCTTGATAATATGCCCTTGAGAATTCCCATAGAAGTCCATGTTCTGGTGTGAACATGGGCTTCTATTGGAATTCTTCGGGGTATATTATCAGCCCATTATCGGCCCTTTTAGCTGCAGTTTTCTGCCACTACACCGGTGATAATTGTAACGCCGTCCTTGATAATATGCCCCTTAATCTTTAGATGAATAGAAGAGTGAGAGACAGAAGCAATTCTATGTTCATCACAAATTAAATTCCACCAAAGAAAAAAAGGATAACTTAAAGTTGTCTTTCCAGCATTTTAATATAATTTTAAAAGCAACAGCATTAAAAAGGTCAAACAAAATAATTTTTGAAGGGAGTTGGTAAAAATCAGGAGATGAAGTACCTAAAAATACATTGTGAATAGCAAATGGTACATCACAAGAAAACATCAAAACACATTTCGACCATATAGCTTTACAGAATTCAAAAACCTTGGGACAATAGTAAAGTAAATGTATCAATGTTTCTTCAGAAGAGAGACAGGACCAACATAATGGAGATATAGAATGGTCAATTGCCACAATCAATCCCACTGGGGAACAGAAAGAAAGTGAGATAAATCCTGTAACCTTTATAACTTACTTGATCAGATATTTTTTCAGCGACCATAATTTACGATATTGCAGTCTAAAAAAATATAGATTTCATTCATACTTTCTTACTTCAAACATTTAATAAACCCTATATTTCTAAATGTTAGTTTTCTAATTTCTATTTTTCTCTGTTGCAGTTCCTATACACCTTCTCCCTATAGAATATATATAACCAGTACAGTATAATATAATAGTTCTGTCCTATATATTCTTGAAAGAGTACGTGATTTGTTAACGGAACAGTGTGCAACCTCTAAGCACTATGACAGAACGTTCCAGAATTCTACAGAATACAAACTTCAAAAAATGATAATGCATACATTTCTATGTAATATGAAGTCATTTGTGTTTAACTGTTTTTTACTTGTTCTTATGGCCTCAGATGATGTAGTGTGGGAGTGTTTCTTGTAGCACTTCTCTTCTACTATATCTAAAAATAATACGTGCCCTCTTATATTGTCAAGAATATGGGGCAACAATTTTACAAACTAGAGCACAAAAAGTAGGGAGTGGCGACGCTTAAGTGATATTTTATGAAATTCCATTTTTATTTGTCATACTTTTGATATATACAGTGTCATTTTCCAAAGAAAGCTTATTTGTAATTGCTTAATAAAAACTGTTTGAAACCTAGACTGAAATGTTTGCTGCGCAACCATACCTCCCCGTCAGAAAAGTAAACACCACATTATAAGTAACTAGTGCTCCTGGAAAGTATCCCACCCGCACACTTAATAAAAAGAAGACTGCAAGACACTCTGTTATTTTTCTGCTGTGATTTGTACACCCCACAGCAATTATATAAATAGTCCTTAAATTATATATAAAACAATTCTACCTTCACAATCCCTGTCCACCACCTTGTGATCACTGTACAGAGTTAATAGTGTTCCTACCCTCCCCTCTACTACTTTGTTTCCCAGTACTCCTTTGGAAGTGCGTCACCAAATGACTGACAACACTGAACCGTTCCCACCCAATGAAGAGCAAACTTGTACTCAGAACACTTTAGCCAATAAAATGTCCATGTTGTTCCACAGAATAGGAGCGAATGGCTGCCAACACTTCTACTTTTAATGCTTCACAGCCAATGAACATTAAGCTTGGGAAGGTCCCACTTGGAACACGTTACCGGAAGGGATGTCCCTAATACTCCGTGGAGGGGGAACGAATCGCTGACAACACTTCTACTTTCAATGGTTTACAGCCAAACAACATTAAGCTTGTGAAAGTCCTCATAGGAACACGTCAGCCAATGAGATGTCCCTCTTACTCCGCGGAGGGAAAGTGAATGGCTGGCAACACTTCTACTTTCAAAGGTTTGCAACCAATAAACATTAAGCTCTGGAAGCTCCTCCTTAGAAAACGTCAGCCAATCAGATATCCCTCCTATTCCACGGAGGAGAACGGAATAGCTAGCAACACTTCTACTTTCAATGGTTCACAACCAATGAACATTAAGCTCTGGAAACTCCTCCTTAGAACATGTGAGCCAAACAGATGTCCTTGCTACTCTGCGGAGGGGAAGTGAATGGCTGGAAACAATTCTACTTTCAATGGTTAACAGCCAATGAACATTAAGCTTGTTGTTGGAACACCTCAGCCAATTAAACGTTAATTTTCGTCCGCGCACAGATAGAGAACACGCCCTACCACATATTAATAAATTTTCTGTAACAAAGTGACACTATCCGTGAGAAAAGTGAAAACTGCATTATTAGTGAACATTATTCCGCATTATATTAAAGGAAGGGTGCAATAAGGCGCATTGTTGTTTTCCTGATATAATTTCCACAGCCTACTGAATCCCCCTCCCAACATGAGTGTAGCCCTGGGGATGCGGGGCCCTGGTGGGCCCCCCTATTATTTTTTAAGAAATGCCCCTGGGACATAGCCCACCCAGAGGCCTCATTAAAATAAAACACGGAAACTTGCGACCCAAGCGCTAAAATTATTGGTCCTGGGGGTCCTTTTGGGACCCCCTGAGCTGGTCTAGGGGGTCAGGGTGTTTCTACCCTGCCACTTCTCTTGTTTTATATCTTTGTTGCTCTGTTTTCTGGTGACTCACTTCTACCAAGTCACAAGATGGATGCCATCACTTCCTGGTTTGGATTGTTGGCAGCCAATCACGGTGAAGCTTGTGCGGAATGTTCAGACTGTACTGTAAAACTGAGGCCCAATAATATAGTCTGATAGTAGGGAGTGCCCATCCACCCCTTTCCCTAGGTAGGGAAAGTGTCTTAAAGGCTCGTCTAGGCTGAGAATAAGCCCAAATAAATTGCTAGAAAAGTTGTTCAAATCTTAAAAGCATAGACCTATTAAATTCTAAGGGTATGGCCCTAAAAAAGTAAAGTAGCTTTGGGAAATAGGTCATCTTAATGACATTGCATTGTCCCACTATGGTCAAATGCAAGTTGGTAATCCGATTGAGTGCGCTCTTGGTGTCAACTGCAAGTGGGAGTAGATTTCCTGCCACAATCAAGTCGAGGTTTGCAGCAACGTCACTCCCAAGTATTTGACTGTAGGAACTACCCAGCTGTCTACCCAGTTAATTTTATCATTTAAAATAATATGGGTTTTATTTTTGTTGAGAGCATACCCGAGTTTTTGCCAAATTCTTGAGCCTCCTGTTCAAATGCCAAAATAGCGCTTTCGGGATCTGGTGTAGTAAGTAAGTAAGTAAGTAAAGGGGGTTTTGTCATGCGCAAACTTAGCCCAGTGGGCGTCAAGGCGCCTAATTCCAAATCCAGCTCATAGCAGATAACCCTGCAGCTCAACCTGTGTAGGCTCTAGAGAAGCACCACGTTTTTAAGGCCTTTTTGAAGAGCGATAGAGAAGGTGAGGTCTTCAACTCCATCGGCAGGATGTTCCAGAGCTGTGGCGCAACGACGGAGAAGGCCCTGGCTCCCCATCTGGTGAGCTTAAAACGGGGGACAACAAGTTGAAGTAAACCCGAAGAACGCAAACAACGAGTAGGGTGATAACGGGTAAGCAGGGAGCTGATAGCGCCATTAGATCCATCCTCGAGAGCTCTATAGGTCAGGCACAGAATTTTAAAATATATTCTGTGCTGAATAGGCAGCCAATGAAGATCTCTCCTCGCAGCAGTAGCAGAAGAGGACCTAGGAAGATCCAAGACAAAGCGTGCAGCAGCATTCTGCACGATTTGCAGTCGATGTATGAGGCCCTTGTTGGATTCCATGTAGAGCGAGTTACAATAGTCTAGTCTGGACCCAACAAGGGCGACTGCAATCTGCTTGCGTGCTTGAAGAGACAAATAGCTGCGAATTCTATTGAGCGTCCTGATCACACCCCAGCAGGTCGAAACAGTCCGATTCACCTGTAGGGACATCGAGAGTGAAGTATCGAACACCACACCCAGATTTCTGGCAGATTGCGAGGGAGTGGGGCAGGTGCCAAGCGAGGAGGGCCACCATTCACTCGACCAGATATCATGGTCCTTCCCAAAGACCAAGACCTCAGTCTTGTCGCCATTTAGCTTCAGCGAGTTGACAACCATCCAATCTGCAACATGTTGCATACAGGACCTGAAGCTAGAGGCAGATGTTATGACAGAGGACTGAGTGAGTGAAACCATGATCTGGGTGTCATCGGCGTATGATACCACCTCCATCCCCTGCGATCTTACAAGCCTAGCAAGGGGGGCCACGTAGATGTTAAACAGGGTCGGACTTAATGCCGACCCCTGTGGCACCCCACATTGCAAAGACTTTGCTGGGGAGAGGTGGTTGCCGAGCATCACTCTCTGTTCCCTATCAAGGAGAAAGGAGTTGAGGAGACTCAGGGCCGAGCCAGTGACACCTGCCTCCCTAAGCCGAGATGTTAAAATGGCAGGGGACAGAGTGTCAAATGCGGCCGTGAGGTCCAATAGCACAAGAATGGTGGTTTGTCCAGCGTCAACCTTGCGTCGGATGTTATCGACTACAAAGGTGAGAGCAGATTCTGTGCTGTGCTGTTTTCGGAAACCATGCTGGGTGATATCAAGATACTCCGAGACTTCAAGGAAGGAAGATAGTGATGTAGTCCCACCCAAATCTGCTCACTGTCCTGATTCTGTGATTATTTTCTATCTTTCTCATCAATGGGTCGATGTAAAGAGCACAAAGAAATGGGGAGCAGGGACACCTGTTAATTTTCCATTTATTACTACACTGACTGTAGGTTTAAAATAAAGAGATTGAATTGCTTGAATTAGTTTTGGCCCAAAGCACATCTTCTTGCTAATGTCCCATAAAAACTGCCAGGAGACTCGATCAAATGCTTTTTCTGCATCCAGTAAAATTAGTGCCATTGGGTCTCCTTGTGTCTGAGCTGCATCAAACAAGGTTATAGCCCTTCGTATATGTTTGGTGGTGCCCTTCTTAGGGATGAACCCATGCTGCCAAATAGACAGCAGGGGTTCAATCCTCAAGGAGAGTCTTGTTGCCATATACGAGCCCATTTCAAGAAGGGACTTATCCTTTTTTGGAAAAATTATAATTTTAGCATTGGACCAGGAGGAGGGAGAGAGCTCCCCTTCAAAGATAGAGACTACCAATGAGGTGAAAATGTCCTTTATTTGAGGAGCAAGACCTTATAGAACTTGCCTGGAATACCATCGACCCCGGCAGCTTTTCCGTCCAGCAGACCAGCTAGCGCTGTGGCTATGTCCTCCCAAATTTGAGGTTCCTCGAGCTGGTGTTGATCTTCCAAGCTAACCTGGGATAGAGAGATTTTATCAAGATATTCGGTGGTTTTGATCTCTCTCTGATCTGCTGAACGACTGCCCTCCTCAGTGTAAAAAGTCTTATAAAACTCTCTAAAGGCACCTTGAATTTTTGTTGGATCGTTAGTAACTGCTCCAGATGGAAGTTGAATAGAAAGAATTTCATTTTCCAAAGCTTGCTGTCTAGTTTTCACCGCAAGGTGATAGCCAATGAGGTCGCTCCATTCATAGTTTCTCTCTTGAGCTGAAGCCCACTTGGCCGAAACCTTCTCCACATAAACTGATCCGATTTTGGCCTTAGAGACTATCACTTTAAGTTGGGCTGTTTCTGTTTCCCCCTCGGCTTAGACTGCAAGAATCAATTTCTCTTCAGCCTTTTTGACTTTTCCTTCAAGATCTAAGACCTGCATCTTTTCTTATTTGTTTTTTCCAATGGAAAACCTTAGGGTCTCCCCATGTATACCTGCCTTTAGTGCATCCCAGACCATCCTGATTGAGGCTGACCCTTCATTCCATTCAAGGAACTCGGAAATCCATGTCTGCATGTGTGTACGATATCCAACATCATATAATAGGGCTCTTTCTAAACTCCATGTGGGGATTTCTCTGGATTTTCCTAGTCCTCGGATGTTCAGGATAAGCGGGTTATGATCTAACATGAAGCATGGGGCAATATCTATTGAGCAGTCTCGGAGTAGAGAGGATGAAACCAAGAAGTAGTCTAGTCTAGCTAAAGAGCAATACGGAGCAGAAAAATAGGTGTATCCTGGAAATGCAGATTTTAAATTAGCCCACACATTGCTAAGCCCATGGATTTGCATTAAGTTTAAAACTGCTTGTGGACTTGGGGCTGCCTGCCAATATATTTCCACTGGTCACAAGCTTTCCAATTACTGGGTAAGTTAATATTAAAGTTGCCGCAAACAATCATAGGGTGGGGCCATAGGGCAAGCTCACCTGAAATCCAATTAAAAAGCTCTGGGTCATCAGTATTGCATGCATAAATGGAGCACAATGCAAAGGAAGAATTAGGTGATGAGCTGCATTTAGCTATAACCCATCTGCCTAAGGGATCAGACTTCACTTGGATAGTTTTTAAAGGATATCTATTTTCTACCATAACCCCAACACCTTTCGTCTTTGTGCCTTGTGTTGTCCCCCAATCACTCTATAACCCCGTGTGTTTAATAGATTTAATTGTGCTCCCTCAATGTGTGTCTCCTGAAGGCTGACAACATCAGCCCCCAGTGAACGCAGGCCCAGGGCAACTTTCTGTCTCTTCAGGGCATCATTCAATCCACAGATGTTAGCAGAGACAATTCTAAGTGTGCTAAAGTTATTCATTTATAGATTTATTTTATACCCCTCGATCGGGCCACTTTAATACCACTTCCATGCTAATGACAAGGGTAACTCGTCATGGAGTGCCCATTCATTTCAATGGAAATATACAGTAAATTGCTCCACATACCCTAGCATCCAAGTTGTTAAGCAAAATGTGGCCACACTTTTATCTCTAATAGATCTCTAATATATATTCTATTTTGCTAGTTCTATAAGGTAAACAAAAAATCTTCCCTTGCCCCGATGACCACATCAGAATACTGGTTTTCATTTTCAGTTTTTTTCCTTTTTTCCCCCTATTTTCCCATCTTATATCTCCCAGCTGATTCAAAACCTTCAGTGTTGTGTGAGAGCTTGCTGTGACAATCATTAATAAAGTGATAATGAGTGCCTTTAACCCCTCTGTCTCAGTGCAAATTTCTTCCCGCCCCGCCCTTCCCTTCCCCCCTACTTTCAAGCAATCAGGGCGGCATGAATGATGGTAGTCAGAATGGGTCCCAGCCACTGAGTCTCACAGTTAAACCCAACATAAAGACATTACGACTGTGCAAATTCAGAACCAAAGAAAAAAACAATTAGAAAGCAATGTGCAGCATTGCTGAAAGCAGCTCCAGAACAAACATTAAACCTTCCCCGTTTATATAATTGAAAGAGGAAAAAAACAGACATGCAAGGCTGACCAATGCTTATCTAAAGACATTTTACATAAGCCACGGAAAAGGCTATATCCTTTCCACTGGCTCTTTTTAGCTTTGAATTCCTCTAAAAATTCCCCACCTTTGATTTCAGACATAAAAATTCGGGAGGCCCCATTTAAGATGACTTTAAGTCTGGCAGGGTTCATTAGATACACTTGAGCTCCCAGCTGCTGGAAGGGAGAAATTAGTTGGCGCAAGCGCCACCTCCGTTCCATGGTAGAATGTCAAAAATCAGGTTTTGCGAAGAACATGACTCCATTGGCACCCTTCTGGGAGTTCCGGCGAGCTTGGTTGTAGGCTAGCTGCCTCAGAAAGAAGTTCCCAAAAAACACCAGGAACGCTCTTGGTGTTCCTCTGGAGAAGTTGCTATCGTCCCGTCTCTGTCTTAGGTTAAATGGGAAGCGGTGTGCCCGTTGAATTTCACAATCCCAATTCCAAGTAGATTGGTCAGGAAAAGACTCCTGAAGGAGTTTGACTATATAGCGTCTGGGATCATCACCCTCAACTCCTTCTGGTATATGAAGTAAGCGCTGGTTGTCCCGACGCTGTCGGTTTTCTTGCTATCCATCTTGGCGATTAAGTCAGTTATACATGCAGCATTAGGGGACCCCCCCACGGTCCCCAACAGAGTGGGCCAGTTTTCCGGGAGGGGGGCCACGCAACCCCCCTCCCAAATATAAAAAATAATAATAAATAAATAAACGAAAGGCCGCCCCCGGGGGACGGGGTCCCCGGGGCCATAAGTGGCCTGAGGAAGAGGTCAGCGCAGCCCCCCTCCAAATCTATTATAAAAAAATAAATGACCATGCCCCTGGGGATGGGGTCCCCGAGGCCGATTATGGCCTAGGGAGGGGGGCAGGCCCTGGGGGATATGGTCCCCAGGGCCAATTAATTAGGAAAAGAAGGGGGGCCACACAGCCCCCCTTTCTTACTTTTTTTTTTATAAAAGACCGGTATCGCGCCGAGGCCCAGCCCTCCCTGCTCCACTCTGAAAATGCTCCCTCTGGCGCGTTTGGAGATGGGGAACTAATTCCCCTTGAATACTGGGGGCCCCTGGGGGCCAACAAGCCCACCAGGAATTTCCAGTATGCCCAGGGAGCTGCTTTGCAGAGAGGTGTTCTGAGGCCACAACCCTTTTTACACCTCTCTGCAACGCAGCTCTGTGGCACTTAATGGAGGTACCTGGTGGGCTAGTTGCACCCCAGGGACCCTCAGGATTCAAGGGGAGTTAATCCCCCAACTTAAAATTCGCCACTGGGCGCGTTTGCACAGTGGTGAGGGGAGGGGGTGGGGCTTGAGTTGACATATGCGCAAACATGCCCTGTGGCACGTTTTAAGTTGGGAAATTAATTCCCCTTCGATCCTAAGGTTCCCTGGGGGCCATCTAGTCCATCAGGTACCTCCAGTAAGCGCCACAGAGCTGCGTTGCAGAGTGTTGTAGAAAGGGGCGTGGCCTCTGAACACCTCTCTGCAACGCAGCTATCTGGCACATACTGGGGGTACCTGGTGGGCAGGTTGGCCCACAGGGACCCTCAGGATTGAACAGGAATTAATTCACCAACTTAAAACGCGCCACAGGGCATGTTGGCAGACATGTCATCTCAGGCCCTGCCCCCTTCCTTCACCATTGTGTAAACGCGCCTCCTGGCGAGTTGTAAGTTGGGGAATTAATTCCCCTTGAATACTGAGGGTCCCTGAGGGCCAAAAACCCACCAGGTACATCCTGTATATGCCAGGGAGCTGCGTTGCAGAGAGGTATTCAGAGGCCATGCCCCATTTTACACCTCTCTGCAACGCTGCTCTATGGCGCTTACTGGAGATACCTAGTGGACTAGTTTGACCCTAGTGACCCTCAGGATTCAACAGGACTTAATTTCTCAACTTAAAACCGCCACAGGGCGCGTTTACACAGTGGGGAAGGGAGGGGACGGGGCCTGAGGTGATGTGTGCAAACATGCCCTGTGGTGCATTTTAAGTTGGGGAAATAATTCCCCTGCAATCCTGAGGGCCCCTGGGGGCTAACCCGCCCACAATGTGCTTCTGGTAAGCGCCAATGCGCTGCGTTACAGAGAGGTGGTCTAGGTCGTGCCCCTTTTTACACCTCTCTGCAACGCAGCTCTGTGGCGCTTACTGGTGGTACCTAGTGGGCGAGTTGGACCCTAGGGACCCTCAGAATTAAAAGGGACCTAATCTCCCAACTTAAAACTGCCACAGGGCATGTTTGTACAGTGGTGAAGGGAGGGGACGGGGCCTGAGGTGACGTGTGCAAACCTGCCCTGTGGCAGGTTTTAGGTGGGGGAAATAAATCCCCTTCAATCCTGAGGGCCCATGGGGGCTAACTGGCCTACCAGGTGCTTCCAGTAAGCGCCACTGCGCTGCGTTGCAGAGAGGTGGTCCTGGCCATGCTCCCTTTTACACCTCTTTGCAAAGCAGCTCTGTGGCTCTGACTGGAGGAACCTAGTGGGCTTGTTGTACCTTAGGGACCCTCAGGATTCAAGAGGGCTTAATCTCCCAACTTAAAATGGCCACAGGCGCGTTCACACAGTGGTGAAGGAAGGGGATGGGACCTGAGGTGACGTGGCACATTTTAATTTGGGGAAATAATTCCCCTTCAATCCTGAGAGCCCCAGGGGGCCAACTAGCACACCAGGTGCTTCCAATATGTGCCACAGCGCTGCTTTGCAGAGAGGTGGTTTAGGCCATGCTCCTTTTTATGCCTCTCTGCAACACAGCTCTGTGACGCTTACAAGAGGTACCTAGTGGGCTACTTGGACCCTAGAGACCCTCAGGATTCAAGGGGACTTAATCTCCCAACTTAAAACGGCCACAGAGTGTGTTTGCACAGTGGTGAAGGGAGGGGACGGGGCCTGAGGTGAAGTATGCAAACACGCCTTGTGGCGTGTTTTAAGTTGGGGAAATAATTCCTCTTCAATCTTGAGGGGCCCTGTGGGCCAACTAGCCCACCAGGTGCTTCCAGTAATCGCCACTGCGCTGCGTTGCAGAGAGGAGGTTTAGGCCGGGCCCATTTTTGCACCTCTTTGCAACACAGTTCTGTGGCGCTTACTGCAGGTACCTAGTGGGCTAGTTGGACCCTAGGGACCCTCAGGATTCAAGGGGACTTAATATCCCAAATTAAAATGGCTACAGAGATTCGCTAGGTACAAAAAGTCCACCATGTACCTCTAGTAAGCACCACAGAGCTGCGTTGCAGAGAAGTGGTCCGTGGCCATACCCCATTTTACACCTCTCTGCAATGCAACTCTCTGGCACTTACTGGACATACCTGGTGGGTTAGTTGGCCCCATGGGACCCTCAGGATTCAGGATTATCCCCGAACTTAAAACGCCCACAGGTCGTGTTTGAACACATGTCATCTCAGGCCCCCCTCCGTTCACCAGTGTGCAAACGCACCCCGTGGCACGTTTTAAGATGCAGTTTTAATCCCCCAGCCCTATTATATACTAGGGGCTTATAGAGGAGGTCATGCTAATCACAGGGGGACCCCAACTCATAGTGTTCCCTAGTGTATGCAGGTGTTTGCACTGTATTCTAAGTGTCTTTTAACATAGCACTGGCTCTAGTACTGGTTAGTTAAACTCAGTTACCACCAGTACCCGTCTGAAAAAGTTGAGGGTACAGGATGATTTTGCAACAAGGCTTCTGTCTGCTCCTCTGTTTGTTCTTTCCGCACGTTTTCTTTCTTCCTGCACTTTTCTTCGTCTTTGAGGACTTCTGTTGCTTCTTTCTGCATTTCTTTTTATTCTTTCTGTGCGTTTTTTCTTCACATGGCCTACCTCTGTAGGCATAGGTAGAAACTAGCATTTAAAAAACCTTTGAAATTCACTTAAAAACCATAGGTTTCAGTCACGTTAAAGTTAGAAATTATCTTTTAAAAAACCTTTGAAATTCACTGAAAAAACCATAGGTTTCAGGGGCGTTATAGTTAGCTGGACATTTCACTCGTTCAAAACCATTTAAATTCCCCTGTTATAGTTAGTTCAGCTAACAATAACTTGTGTGCCCGCAAGGCACTGCTGATGATGTCACATATTACATCACTCATGACATGGTCAGTGACATCACTCATAACATCACTGATGACATCTCAAATGACATCACTGATGGCATCACTGATGACATCATCCTTGTGATAGAGTGGACGACCTCCTTTCACCCTAATATAACCTTTGACACACACATACAAAAATAGAAACTAACATTTTCAAATCAATGGACATACCATTACCAGGTACAACAACCTATTCAGTAATTCTAAGATCTACATACACATCCACTCATTCCCCAACAGTCCTATAAAGTCACTCATACATGTACTCACTCATCATATGTACTCACACACCTATACATCCTGTTACACACCTCCACTCATCCATAGAGTTACTCACACACATAGTCACTCATGCTAATAAAGAATCAAACGTCCATTTACTTGCATATACAGTTATACACACACAACCACACTTACTTCTACAGAAACTTACACATAGTTACTCTTTTGAACAATCTCTCACTCTCACATATACTCACTTATATACACCAATACTCACATATACTAGTTTATAATATATGTAGTTACTTATAAAGACACTATTGAGAACGTCATTCACTCACTAACACACCCATACACACACTCATCTACCCATAGAGTGCTGCACACATACTGTCTTTAACATATACAAACAGTGACACACTCATTCATGCATCTATGCACTAAGTAATGCCCCCCACTGAACCATACAGACTCTCAGACACTCATACTGATACTCAAAAAAACAAGTTATAACCCATATAGACACTCATGTAGCTACTCACCAACCCATGCAGTCACGTGTACACAAAGTGAGAGACTGATACAGATATTTACATATTTAAACATTACTCACTAACCCATGTATTCACTAAGCTACAGTTAATCAGCCCATCATACAATCAATTTTACAAAAATAATTCATACATTTAGACACTTATATACCCATTTATTCTTCCATCGACCCTGACATATACATATATAAAGCATATTTAATTTTCAGAAAATACACATTCACTAGATAATGGAATCAGTGATGTCATTTGAGATGTCATCAGTGATGTCATGATTGATGTCACTGACCATGTAATATGTGACGTCATCAGCAGTGCATTGCGGGCGTGCGAGGTATAGTTAGCTGAACCATCTATAATGGGGGAATTTCAATGGTTTTGTACGAGTGAAATGTCCAGCTAACTATAATGCCCCTGAAACCTATGTTTTTTCTGTGAATATATATATACATGGTTAAAGTAAGGTTATACTTAGGTGTGCTAAAAAGATCTGTTTTTGCTTATTTTTTAAACTTCAGAAATGCACGGAAAAAAACAAAGGTTAAAGTAACGTTATAGTTAGGTGAATATGTCAGTGACAACATTAACATTTTGAACTATAAAAACACAGAAATTCACCACTATATTTATTATTTATCAGAGATAACTATTAACTTGTTAACTTGCGCCCCGCCATGCACTGCTCATGAACTCACATATTACAACACTCATGACATGTTCTATGACATAATTTATGACATCACTGATGGCATCTTAAATTGCATGATTGTTTCTTTATTAGTTTTCCTAATTATATTTATAAAGCTCCATTAACTGACAATGGAGATATCTGACTCAAAAATTATCTATTGATGATTTTCCTGAATTATTTCTCTCATTTTTTTCAGTCAGCCTCCAGGATCTTTCCCACCTTAATATATATTTTTGAATTGCTATATATGTTTTATTTTCTACAATCCTATTTGCAACTCCTGCGCCTTTCTGTAATTATATCACTGAATGATGACTGCAATTTGTGCAAAGAAGTCTCACTATACATTTGGAATTAATTCAAAAAATGAATAAGAAGGCTGCTGCTGTGGTTCCATAAGAGCAGAGGTACTAATGTATTTTTGTCTCCATTAGCAGGAGAGGATTTCCAAGCAGTTACCTCCAAGGCCAACCCATTATCATCTTAAAACGGGTTGTGTATTAGGAGCAGCCTTCACACACTCCCTCTGGCTGTGAAACACTTATGATAAATGCTGAAATCCACCAATCCAAGGACAGCCAGTGCCATATACTCAAAAAGCTTTATACTGAATAAATCATCAGGAATATAGGGCTACCGAATTGCTTGTTTGCAATCATCATTATCTGCCTCTATGAGAATACAGCATATATCAACTAAATGTCGCATTCTTAGTGGCCAATTGTTGACAAATTTGAGTACAGGGTAATTTGAAACCATAAGTTAATGTTGTGCTCATGAGACCTTGATACAAAAGGTATTTGCATAAAGGGCTGTTTCCTCTTGGGCTATTATCCTCGGGGCAGACCAGAGCGCCTGATTTTCTGCACTTGCAGTGAAGGAAGGTGAATGCAGTTAACCTAATACTTCTCCCATTTTGAACTTGATTTTAAGGAAGTGGAGCTCGAAACAGCGAGCAGGGTTTATCTCTTTATATGTATGAGCTGTGCTTTCTGAAACAAGGCACCAACTCTGATGAATTTTAGGTTAAATCAATTTACTTTTTTACGTGCAGGTACAGAAAAGCTGGCGTTAGGTGCTCTGCTGAGGAGGCCAAGCCCATCAATACATCGTCCCAGGAGGTATTGGCACAATTTTAATCGCCAGGTTGTAAAAAAAAACAAGCTTTTGGCATAGCCAATAGGTCTCGCCTTTGGGACCTTATACGTGTTTAGCTATGCAGGATATTATCCTGGGTGGTGTGCCACCAGGAATGTTTGAGCTATACAACAAATAAACACAACAATTGACACATGCATAGAAGTGTGCTCAATTACACTACTCGCAAGGACATATTTTATCTACATATTAGAAATTCTCACCTTCGGGTAATATTTCCATCTACTGCCAGGGTGTTTACAACACAATCACAGTTGACAAATTCAAATATTGAAAGCTTTCACCACCAACAAATGGACATCCAACCAGCAGAAATCTTTTGGCGCAGTTTCTCACAATAAATCACAAACCACAAAAAATGCCTCATGCTCCTTAAAGTGTAATAATTGCCCAGCTCCTTGGTACTTATTTTATCACAATGGGAAATTATGAATGGCAGAATTCGTCCAGTCTCAGAACTTTGTACTGCTGTGTTCGCACAAAGCTCTACAGAAGGTGCTCATCCCGCTGAGCTATCCAACTGCTTTAGAATTGTATATCTTTCCCTGCCCTTAATGTGCTCTAAGGCCGAAAATTCCTAAAGTAAACTCCCAAAAAGAAGCTGGATTAATTTAATTTAAGGAATACTTACTGTTTTTTAAATGAAAAATGTAATATAGCTTGTGTTCAACTGAAAGTGAAAATAATGGATTTTAAATAGAACAGGGCGCGAGGGCTCACAATACAGCCAAATCGTCTAATTTGCCATTGAGTATAGAACTCCTGCCACTTACCTATGGCTGAGCTGGCCAGCTGCGACCAGACTCCACAATCACAATGCGCTAGCAGGCCAATTCACCCACTTGGCACTTGGCCTCTACACTCGCAACAGTTGTGCTACGGCGTAATGGGATAAGTGATGGTATAGCCACCCAATTATAAAGCATCTTGTGTAATCACAGGCGGATGCCCTCCCCAAGGTTGAATACAGATGCTTCACTCTGCTGCCTGTTTGAGACCTTTATGTTGCTTTCAGCCCTTCCTCTTGACTTCTCTCAGCTCTCTCACCAACTGTAAACATAAGAGGCCTTGGGAAGACGTCTGAAAGAGAAATATCAGAAAAATCATTTTAGAAAAATGAAGAAAAAAAATTGGAAACGGAGGCCTTTTAAGATATCTGCTGCTTGGTGCAAGGCATTCTGTGCCTCCCTCGCCCTCATGTCTACGGGGACACTTCACTGGCTGCACACCTTTTAGGTACACCCCTGCAGGAATGGATTTCTGGAATCAAGAGAGAGCCTAGATAACACAATGTGCAACAATTAATTTTCCCTGGGGGTGGAAGGTGGGTGGGGGCGGGGGCAGAGAGGGTGTTTGTCTAGAAAAAACATTATGTACGTTTTTCGAGGTATAGATACAATTGATAAAATTGGCTTTATAACTCTTTGCTCACTTCAATGATAGTGAAATCACTAATGTGGGGCCATATTAGCCAGCAAATGCGGTAAATATCGCAAAATGCACTTAGCACATTTTATTTTATCGCCGTCTATCGCTGAATCACATCGCACTCTTAGCGGCGTATTATCAACGCTTTGCTAAGATGCGATGTGAAATCCAGCGATAGCTGGGATTAGCGGAAGAATCCTGCAATAATGCGAGTGCGATACTGAAAAGCTTGCTAATAGGCAAGCGTGGATTTACCATAACAATCCAACTCCAATGTTAAAGGTGGTTAAGTAAACAATTTTTCAAGCGTTAAATAGTTGCGATGAACGGTGCTTAGCGCAACTTTATTCATCGCTTTGTGGATATGGCTCCGCATTGATAATAGAGCGTTGGTGTGTTAGCAACGTTATTTATTACATTTTAGTGGGGAACGCCCACTTTGCATGTCATTAGCGATAAATATCGCTGACATGCAAAGCGGCAAAAAAACGGCCGCTATTGCCAGAAAACTGCCGCTAACAGCTGTTAGCGACAGCTTGCTGATAGGGCAATTAAAATATGGCCGCTTTAGCAGCAAAAAGTGCTGCTAAAGCGTCAATATTGCCCTTGATGATATGCCCTGTGGTGTTTCCTGGAGCGCCTCATAAAGCAAGCTCTTTAGAACTACCGGATATAACTACTACTAGTGTTTAAAACTAGGGGCCTTATTTACTGTCTGAGGAATACATCATGTTGTCAGAAGAAGATGGCAAAAGGGGAAATACAAATTTCATTATTGGAGAGAGAACAAGGGGGAGATTTGTCTATGTCCATTGCACTCAAAAACTAACAAGCACAGACTGGGTGCCTCTGAGCAGTGTAACATGTTTGTAAAATATATGGGAACCTGCAGCGACAGGAACAAAGCACTAAAATTAACAGGCAGCGATGGGCAGGGGAGAGAGGGGACCAAAGCATGGGAGATTAAGTGACTGTAATAGATGCCAAAGCATTGAAACTAAGGGAGGTCGAGGGTGAGACAGGCAGGGGAGCGAGAGTAAAGAAATGTCAACAAGCGCACTCGGCCACGCTAATTGAAAACAGATGGCCCCTGCGCGCCGCTGCTCACTCCCGCAAGGTGGATGCAATCACAAGTCGACTGCTTGAAAAGAGCAGTCCAATTTCTAAAGGTCATCTCCTAAGGCAGCGCTGCGCCCTGTGCTAGGCTTGACCTAAAAAGTGGTGTGTATTTGTAACCCTGGACATAGAACCACGCTACGCTCACGGAGAGTGCATAGTTTGCGCTACTACGCACTACGCGAATTACATGTAGCACAGTGCAAAAACACGTAGCGGGCATTTTTTGCTTGCTCGTGGTCCTCAACATCAAGTTGGCAACCTCGAGCAAGCAAAATCAACATCCCTGCAAGTCTTTCTCCTAGTTCGCTATCAGCAACATCAAGTTGACGATCGCAAGCGTGGAAAATAAACCTCCAGGCGAGATTCTCAACTAGAAGTGGTCAGATTCTCATTGCGAGTAGTCGCATATGCTCGCGACCGCTCGCGATGCGAAACTACCAGTCCGCATTGAGAAAGCTGCGGCTCGAGTATAGATCTACTAGAGCGGCAGAAAACGACCGCTTGCATTGTGCAAGATGCCGTATGCAATGAATGCAGAGTGCAGAAAAGCATCCGGCACTGTGCAATCAGTGCGAACAGCACTTCCCCTACCACTCTACGCAGTTTGCATAGCTACGCGTAGCGTGCATAGAGCGAAGTGCACTTCGTGTAGCTAGGGGTAGAGCTCCTACGAAAAGTATGCCCAGGGTTAGTTATTTGCACAGGAATTTCTCATCCATTTATGTTGTGGTATTTCCCCAATGTACACTGTCAGGTCCAAAAAATTCACACTGTCCATACTTATAGTGCTTGTGAGGAGGAGATTTAAGTTGTTAACCTCTATTCGCTGTAAAAGTTCTCAGGCATCACTTTCTGCACCTTTCCAAACAACCATTAACCATTATTCTAAGACTAAATTAGAGCAGCGCAGCAGACTTTTTAATATTTATTCACCAGTATGACAGTGAAATTTATTTATATATTTACCATTTGCAAGTAGTAATTGAATCTAGCATAAAGGCATGATTTGTGAATGTTAATGATGCAATAATGTAGAACAACAAAATAAATGGATACGATTTGAATCACCAGTCTGCCTCCATTTGTTTTCACTGTGTTTTTATGAGACAATTGAAACTGTAAAAAGACTACTGTGATCAGCACTTCGGTATCAGTGAGCAAGGCTGGATGCAGCTGAAATGCCTACGATAGTGGCCTGCTAATACAAAATTGTTGAAAATCCTACATGGAGCATCATTACCCTTTGTTGGCAAAGGAGAGTTTAGATAAGTTGGTAGACTTTTCTTGTTGAGTCCGATAAGGCGACGCGCCCTTCGTTCAGGAGTGTGGCAGCGATCAACAAGAATGCAGGAGAAGGAATATATATATATATATATATATATATATATATATATATATATATATATATATATATATATATATATATATATGGAATGCTCACCCCTCGTGGGTACTGGCGCTTGTGCATTGCACAATAGAACTTGGAACTTAAGGCTTAAGGTTTGAATATGTGAAGCAGTTATTTTGGCTTGCTTGCTCTGTTGGTTGCTTGCCAGTCCCTGTGGTCAATAAAGCTTCTTTTCTGATGTTACTGCATTTCCTACAACTTCCTTACTACATTTGTTTGGTGATGAGTGAAACTGGACTGCAGGACCCACGAAGACACTCAAGATAGGCTGACTGAATTTCGCCTCCATCTCGCCTGTCCTTCTCTGGCCTTCTGATTCTTTCCGCGGTTCGAGCGACATTCCGACTGACATCCGACGCGGATTGGTGCCTTGTCAGCGGCGAATATCTTCAGGTACTGTTTTCCTGTTCTGCACTTATCCCCCGATGCAGCAGACGAACTTCGGGCAGGCACTTGCGATGCTACGTTACGACTCTCAAGGTGCTATTTCATGGTCAGGCGTTCGAGCGTACAGGTCCAGGCTTAGGACGTGGTAATGTTGTGACATCATTACACGCGATATGCAGTGCCGTGGCCATTTTGGTTGGGCTGTTTTCGTCTGTGCCCGCCTCTGGATTACAGTTCCAGTCTGAACAAGGGAGACACCAGTGACACGCACACCTTGAGTGTTAGCATGCATTTCAGCCTATTTTTATTGGGGGGGACAAACCAGTCACCCGCATGTTTTGGTGATGCACACATCTTGCGTGTCAACTTGCGTTCCAGCCAATCTTCAGGGTTGCCACTGAACCAGTCTGCAGTAAGTGTTGGTGATGCGCACACCTTGCACGTGCAAGCGCACCTCGCTGTACAATCCTTCTCTGGTACATACTTTATTTTACGCTCTTCCAATTTTGGTGAGACACACACCCAGCGTGTCACTTGCTGTTTGTTTGCAGTTGAGCTGCATCAGGCCAGTTACAAACACATATGGTGACACACACACCTGGAATGTCACATTGGCACTTTTCGACATGCTGCATTTTGTTTCAACAATGGTGACACACACACCATGTGTGTCACTCATTGGTTCCTGTAACTCCAAGCCAGTTACACTCATCTACAGTGACACACACACCTGGAGTGTCATCCTGTCACTTGTCCACGTGCTGAATTTTTGTTTTTATGGACACTTATTGTTCTTTGCTTCTCAGGCTGTAGGTTAACTGAACCAGCACAATGGTGGCACGCACACATGACGAGCCATATAACTTCTTGTCCTCTACGCATCTCCGTGGCATGCACACCTCGAGTAGTCTTTGTTTTCATTTCTGTTGTTTTTTTAAGGTTCTTCTCAAGTGCAATTTCCTTCATCCTGGTGGTTATCTTTAACCTATATTACCTTTTCTGGTGATGTGTCATCTAAGGCATATCTTTATCTCTCTACCATGAAGTCTATATCTCTTTCTTGAGGTGCCTGGAAACTCGCCTATAACTTGGAAAAATTAATATGATGCATTTGTAACTTACTTGAGTGCTATTGGAGCATCTCATTATAGGGAGGAAAGGAAAAAGTACTTCATTCCCTAGGTTTCGAAGCTAGATTAGTGTTCAAACACTAGCCACCTTTGGTACAATCCCAGGATGAGGAGGACATTGATGGATATTTTAGGGCCGTAAAGAAGTTTGAGTTGCGTTTTGACATACAGCCCAGCCTTGTCATCATTTGACACACGTTCTTCGAAAGAGAGCAGAGATCTGGAGAAGATGTTGTTGCTTTTGTCTCTGCTCTTTACAAGTTGAGTGCTGATTGTCAGTTTGAGACGTTTACTGAACAATTGGTCAGGCACCAGTACATTTGTAAGTGTTCCTATAAGACTATTCAGCAAAAGCTGTTATTCATGTGTAAACCCTCCCTCGAGGAGACTATTCGCGCTGCTATGAACATCGAGCTTTCCAAAGCTTCTGTCAAAGAGTTAAAGGACAAGTCTAATGAACTGGTGGGGCAGATAGACTCAAGGGTTTTAAAAACAATGTTGCCCAAAGTTCTGAAAGTTCATTTTTTAAACAACCTAACATGTGTTTGCGTTGTGGGAATCCCTCACTTGTCAAAGGGGGTAGAGGATGCCTGGCCAAAAACATTACTTGCAGGTCCTGTGGAAAGCTAGGGTGCTTTTGCCAAAGTTTCTCAAAGTGGTAAAGAGAGTAGTTTGTTCCTTCAGGTAAACAAACAGGTCAACACCCCTTCCATTACAAATGTGTTGGATGCACAACGTGTTGATCCTAACAATTACCACAGTATCCAGGATGAACTGAGAGACATGGCTATGGTGGTTGGTGAGGAGTCTGTGGTCGTGGGTGACACCTCCGAATGTGTTGACCCTTATGTAGAAATTGGCAGTGGAGATAAGAAGTTGTGCCTGCTTGTGGACGCAGGTGCAAGAATAACCATGATCACCTAGGAAATGTTTCATGAGGTGTGGGGTTCTCGCCGTATGGAACCTCCTGACAGGGCTCCTATTTCTTATGAGGGGGCAGAGGATAGAGTTGGCTGGTTATTTTGAGGACATTCTTTAATTTAGAGGTATAAAGAGCCTTGGTAAGGTATTTGTGGCCATCAAGGGGTTGTCCATTCTTAGATGGTTCCATCAAGGTCTTTTTCAGATGGTTCTTAAGCCTGGTACAAAATAACAGTTCTCTATTGTCTCCTCCAATGGTTTTTCTGTTAATGTCTGCCGTTTCTCCTCCGTTTTTGGTGGAGGGTTGGGACAGATCAGGGGTTTTAGCCATCAGATTGGGTTAAGGATGATGCCATTCCTGTCAGCCACACACTCAGGAGTGTCCCTTTTAGGGTCAGAGATCGGCTCAAACACGAACATGATTTGTGTGAGAAAGGTATTATCAAACCTATTGAGTCCTCTCTCTAGCTTTTTACCTTGGTTGTGGCCAGGAAAAAAATGGAGATCTTTGCATTTTTGTTGACTTACGCAGTCTTAATAAAAATATCTGGATTGAGTCTCACCCTCTCCCCAAGACTTTGGAATTGTTAACTATGATTAACGGGTCCAAGTGGTTCAGCAATATTGACCTAGCTTCAACTTACCACCAAGTGCTCTTGGATCCTTCCTCAAAGCATCTTACAGCATTTGTGTCGCCCATTGGTACATTTCAATATTGTAGGATGCCTTTTTGCCTAGCCTCTGTGTTGGCTGTCTTTCAAAGGATCATGTGCCACATGCTCGAAGGGGTCAAGGGCATTTCTGTCTTCCAAGACAATGTCTTGATCTATAGTGTGTCCAAGGAGCAGCATGATGAATCCTTGTACCATGTTCTTGACATCATGCAAGAGAAGGGAGTTGTTCTTAAAAAAGAAAAGTGTCTTTTCCTGGTACAGAAGGTGGAGTACTTGGGACATGTCTTGTCTGAACAAGGGATGGAACCAAGGGCTGGTCTGGTCAGGGCCATAGTTGATAGCACAGTGCCTACTGATAAGGTTTGACTCAAGTCGTTCATTGGACTCTGTGATTTTTACTCCTGGTTTGCACCTGACTATGCTTCTAAAATCCAACCTCTCATCAACATGTTGAAGGAGAGTGTGGCTTTTGTCTGGGATGATCACTGTCAGGAAATGTTTGAATGGATCAGGACCCGGTTACTTGGCCCTAATATTTTCAAACCTTTTGATCCTGTGCCAGGTGCACCATCATTGTTGATGCCAACGGTGTTGGGCTGGGTGCTATTGATTTTGAGTTGAATTTCTCTGTCATCGAAAGAGAGCTATTGACCTGTTAGTGGGCCATCAGGAAATGTCCTCCCTATATTTGGGACAACCATTTTGTGTTACCCACTGATGACAGACCTTTGGTTTCAATTCTTTCTCTGGACAAAATTAAAGAACACACTCCCAGAATTGCCAGGTTGTCCAATAAGTTGCTACAATATGATTTTGAAGTTTCTTGGTAACAAGAAAGGCAGAGCAGACTTCCTTTTAGGTTTCCTGTGTCCGATGATGATTCATTTGCAGGTGACTGTGATGATCTGGACAATTGTTTTATTGCCTCCATAGTTAACGGCGATATGTGTGCCGTGAGTGAGGAAGAACACAAATACGAGTTGTCTTTGATGTCTTGCTGTGTCAGGTCTTGAAATGTGTTAAGGATGGTTGGCCCAAGGACAATAACGCACCATTCTCCTTGCAAACCTTTGTAAAGGTCTCCCTGGATGTTTCTGTGGAGGTAGGTATCTTGGTGCATGCTGATAAATTGACTCCTCCTGAATAAGTCAGAAGCAGATTGATTGGTGGTGCTCACGAGGGGCATTTGAGGAAAATGCCCACCAAACGCAGGCTACATGAGTGTTTTTGGTTGCACCTTACTGACAAGAACATTGATGCTTTTGTGGGTTGTGTGTTTGAATGCTAAAAAAGGACTGAAAGTAAGGACTACTCCTCCCCAACCCATTGAACTTCCAGCTAGACCCTGGGAGAAGGTTGGTATTGATATGGTTGGTCCTTTCAACCTTCTTCCACTCTCCTCTCACTTTGCTGTAGTTGACATAGATTATTATTCCAAGTGGCTGGAGGTTTGTTTCTTTGGCAAGCCAAATTCCAAAAACCTCATTGAATTCCTCATGGACACATTCTTGAAGGAGGGATTCTCCTCTGCCATTGTTTCTGACAATGGGTTACAGTTTGCCAGTCAGGAATTCCAAGACTTTTAACTCAGGGTGGTATTTCTCACTCCAAGGCTTCCCTTTATCACTCACAAACCAAAAGCTTTGTGGAATGATTGAACAGTGTTTTGAACATCTGTGTATAGTGGGCTTTTGCTAGAAAGTGTATTGTTCAGGATGCTATGGTTCTCCTGCTCCAATCCCCACTCACCCACCAAGGTTTCTCCTTTTGAATTGTTAAAGGTAAGGAAGCCTTCCTCCAAGGTGTGTCCTGGATGGATTTCTAAATGGGTAAATATGGATGCCATTGAAGGTGTGGACGACTTTGTCAGGGAGAATGTCTCCAAAGCGCAGTTACGCCAAAAATCTTATTTTGATGCCAGGAGAAGAACTGTTCCTCATACATTTGCTGTTGGAGACACTTCATGTGAAGATTCCTGGTCACAGCAACAAAGGAGTCTCTAAGTTCTCGGAGCCCTTGGTTGTGGATAGAGTTTGTGAAAATGCAGTTAGGGTGAACAACAAACATTGGTAGAACATGTCCAGGGTTGTTAAGTTGTCTGGACAAGCTCTCACCAGTCATTCTTTTATCTGTTCTTCTGATTTGTCCAATGAAAAACACTTAGATGCCCCTTCCCCATTGTATTTGCATAGGAGCAAAAGACAACATTCTGTTCCCATGAGATTTCGCTAATCTGATTATCTTTTCATTTTCTGTGTTCGCTTTCCCCAGTTTTTGTTTTTCCATGCACCTTTACTCTTTCGTTCCCTCCTCCCTTCTGCCTACTCTTGTTTCCCTCCTTGTTGCCCCTGTTTCGGTTTCTCTTACCTAACAATCAAAGTTGTCTATTGTGTATCTCCTGGGAGACATTTACCACTTGTCATTAAAGTCAAGCACTTGATTGACAACTGCTGGATAGCTAATGTAGATTAGCAGCCAGGAGTGTAAGGCAGGAAAAACGTAAGTTTTTAAAAGCAACTTTTTTATAAATAATTATTCAAAATCTAACTTTGGCACTGAATTGGGCTTTTAACCTATTGCATGTTTAGAACATGGTGGCACCATCCTCAGCACCAGTGCTCAGGTGCTGAGAATGGCTCCAGCACGTCCTGGCACCAGAAGCAGGAAATCCCTTTCTTTTACTCATTTCAGCCACAAGAGCTGGGGAAGAGCTTCCCAAGCAACCAAGGCTTTATTTTCCCCTCTGAAATGACAATCGATGTGCATGGCACGCTGATGTAATTATAGAGAAAGTGAAATCAGCAGGTCGGCTCATTTCACTTTCACTGCATTGGTGTTTGGGGGCATATCTCAACACCCCTAGCACAGATTCAGATGAGAGAGGTAACATTGGAAAGGGGAGAATTTCACCTTAAAAAGTAGCTCTTTCACTAGTGGATCCATGCTTAGGCATCACCACAAGAGAGAGAAACCCAAGCAGGGTTCCACCCACTAGACACCAGGGACTATTTTTTGAGGGAAGAGCAGCTCCCTCACAATGGGTTAGTGCTCCCCTCCTACACCAAGGGCCAAATGTTTTCTGCCCCGGGGGGGGACAGCAGAAAGCCAACTAGACACTAGGGAATTTTTTGTAGACAAATGGGTAGAGGCGGACTGCCCAGGAATCAGGCATAGCCACCACCCCTTAAATCACCCCTAGCAGTCTTTGTGCACCCTGTCTGAGGCAAATGGGAGGTGCTAGCGAGTGTTTTTGGTGGGGAGCACACCCGTGGAAATGGGATGATTCTCCCTTTTTCCACAGCCCCAAAAGGAATTTCTGCCCCTACTGTGACAGATAGGAGGTTGTTACCTCCAATCTGCCCCCAGGGTGGCAGAAAGTCCACTCAACACAACAGAGGTTTTTTGGGGGGAGGAGGGTCTTCCCTGGTAAGGGATACTGCTCCTCCTGCCCAAGCTCTGAAAGTCTTTCTCCCCTAGGTAGGGCATAAAACCCATTAAACACCAGGGAGTATTTTCTTTGTAATTAAAAAGGTGGCCCACCCAGGCAACAGACCAAAATTGCACCAAATGCATATGGCAACAATCTTTCTGCTCTCCCAGTGGTACAGATAGGGGGTCTTTATTGCCAATCTGCCCCTCAAAGCCTAGTAGAGAAAAGGGAGATTTTTTTGTTATTACTATTCGGGTGGGAAGGCCTGCTTAGGCTTCGTGCTGAGTCCCTACCCACAATGCCCCTCACAGACTTTCTGCTTCCCCCAGGGGCAGAAAAGAGTTCTTTAACTCCAATCTGCCCACCAGCGGAGCAGAAAACCCAATAGACACCAGGGATTATATTTTTTTTAAATGAAAAGAGGTAGGGTGGCTCACCCAGGCCCATCCAGGAATTGGGCCAAGCTCCTTCTCCAACAAATATGCCAATGCACTTTCTACCCCCAGGAGAGCAGACAGGAGGTCCTTATGGTTCCAATGGGCAGCAGAAAGTCCACTAGACACCTAGGAGATTTTGTATTGCTGTTGGGGGCAGCCTGCTCAGATATCAGGCCAACCCCCCACCATCAGCATTACCCTGTCTATCTGCCCCTTCCAAGAGCAGATAGGAAGTCTTTGCCTGCAATATGCCCCAGGTGGAAGATTGTCCACTAGATGCCAGAGAGTTTTTTCTGTGCCTTGGGTAGAAGGGTGTTTAACCCCAATCTTCCCAAAGGGTCACAAAAATGGTTTTGCTCCTTCTGGACTAGGGGCAAAGCACGATCCGTGGGTGAGCCACCCACCCCCTTTTAGAAACGTTGTAATCTATTATTCTCCATAGTCTAGTGGTCTTTCTGTCCCCTTGGGGCAGATTTTGAGTAAATGCCCTCAATCCACCCCCAGGTAAGCAGAAAGTCTGATTCTGGGGTCGCAGCATGGTATGATGCCAGGGTGAGCCACCCCAACCCTTTTGTATTCATGTTTATGACTATTTTATGCTGGTTTCCAGTGGCTTTTCTGTCCTCAGGGGCCGAATTTTAGGTAAACACCCTCAACAACTCCCAGGTGGGCCGAAAGACTGATGCATTTACTCAGGGGTGGGAACATGGTGGGATGACTATGAGTCTTCCCCACACTTTTTTTTGGCCTAAGAAAAGTGTTGGGTTTGGCTCATCCAGGCATCATGTCATGCTCCAATCTCAGAATATGTGCACAAGTCTTTCTGTACCCCCCTGGAGGATGGATTGAAGGTTTTACCCAAAATTTGCCCAGGCATACAAAAGGCCACTAGACTCCAAGGGAAAAATAGACCCAAAAACAAAAAAAAGTAAATGCAAAATTATAGGCACAATTTGAGGTGTGCAGGGCATTGTGAATGAGAAACTGGAGAAATGGGGGTCTCAAGTTGGCAGGCTGTTACCCTTTCTAAGTAAGGACCCTTCTTCCTACTCCGGATAGGGGGATACACTTCTGAAATAACCTCTGCTCACCCCCTTGGAAGCTTGGCAGGAGCAGTCAGGTTTATCTTAGAGCCAGTGTATAAAGCATTTGCACATAACCAACAGTAATACAATGAAAACACTACAAAAGGACACCACACCAGTTTTAGAAAAATGTCCAATATTTCATCTGTGCAAAACAAGACCAAAGAAAATAGGAATCCACCATACAGTTCTCAGAAATAAAAATACAGTTCCTTGAAATCAATAGCCCCATCTGGGGTTAACACAGAGTTGTGATCAACAACTCCAAACAGTTCTGGATTGCTGTGGCATTTCAGGCCGGCTACAGTGTTGGGAAGATGCACAAAACAGTCCCTGTAGAAATGCAGGGTGTCAGCAACCTCTCGGAAGAGCTGGTGTCAGCAGGCGGTGGTTCTGGTGGCCGGTGCAGGAGTTGTCGGGCCCTTGAGGTCACACGCGTTGCAGATCAAATTCCTTGTGGTTGAAGTCGGGAGCGCCAGTGTTGTCAGGCATCAGGGCTGTTTTGTGGTGTGCAGTATTACAGTGCATGGTGCCCTACAGTCGCAATGCAGGCAGTGGCTCGATGACAGTTGTCCAGAAGCATCAGTGAGAGCAGGGCTGTGGTGCAAAGTGATATGGTGCTCATCGCAGTGCTGGCAGGTCACGGTCAAAGCAACATCCTTTTCGTTACTTAAGCATTGTCATCGGCTGATTAACTGGAGTCGATGTCGACAGTGTCGGTAGGCCAAAGCTGCGGTGCAGGATGAAGGTAGTGCACCGTGTAACTTACAAGCAGTGCCTTCTAACCATGGTGCAAGCAGCGGCATAGATGTTAGCATGGAGCATTGTCATCAGGGATATCAGGGCAATGGTGTGAAGCAAGGCATTGTGAAGCGTGGTGCCCACAGGTTGGGGTGCAAGCAGTGGCTTGGTGCCGGCATCCGGCGTCATCTTTGGTGAGGCCAGGGTTGAGATGTGAAGTGTGGCGGTAGTCGGTACCATCTACATTGCCTTCAGGACTCAGAGCCAGCAGCAGCATCAGCGACCGAGTCAGGTTGCTTTTTCTTCAGTTGCAGCATAAAACACAGGGTTCCCAGTGCTAGCAGCAGATGAACTTGAAGTCTTTGCTGTTCTTGAGACTTCTTGAGCAGGTGGCAAGCTCTACCTCAACCCCTTGGAGGAACTCAAACAAACAAGTTGCAGAAAGTTCAGTCCAGTCATTTCTCTACCCAAGACAGAAGCAGCTACTGCAGGCTAACATGGTAGTCCCCCCTCACAGCTTCTTCAGCTCTTGTTCATGGCAGGTTTCAGAGTCCAAAAGAGTTCTAAAGTCCTGGTGCCCGAGCCCCAATCTGTATACCACATTTCCCTTTGCTCTCTTGTAGAAGAGAGTGTTTGTGCTGTCCAAACCAGTTTGGTCCTCTCTGGCCCAGCTTCCTGGCAGGAGGTTGAGACAGAATTGTGCAAGGCAGTCCAGACCTGTTCAGGTGCAGGGAAAGCTCCTCCCACTACTTTAAATGCACCCCAGCCCTGACGTACTCAGAAAAGCAGGACACACCTCAAACCCCCCATGGGATGTCTACAGTAAATGCACATCCCCAACTCCTTTCACTCCAATGCCAGACAGTCAATCTATAACCCAGCAAAGGCACATAGGATGGCTGAGCAAGAAAATACCCACTTTATAAAAGTGGTGTTTTCAAACACACATCATAAAAAAATATCTTTACCAAAAGATGCATTTTTACATTCTGAGTTCAGGCATACTAAACTCAATTCCTCTATCTTGTCCCAATAGGAAGTTATATATTTGTAAGATGTTACAACCCTTCTCGCATTCTATCCTAGGGGACAGATAGCCTTTTAATAGTGAAAAAACGAAATATACTGTATTTCACTATCAGGACATGTCATACACACCAGTGTATATCTTACCTTTCCCATACACTGCACCCTGCCCCTAGGGCTTCCTTGGGCCTACCTTAGCAGTGACTTACAGGTAATAGAATGGAAGGTTAGGGCTTGGCAAGTGGGTGCACTTGCCAAGTCGACATGGCAGCAAAAACAAGTGCAGACACTGTGGTGGCAGGTCTGAGAAACTTTTACGGAGCTACTTCTGTGGGTAGAACAATCAGTGCACCAGGCCCACTAGTAGCTTTTGATTTACAGGCCCTGGCATTCTCAGTGCCTTTTACTAGGGACTTACCAATAAATCAAACATGCCAATCATTGAAACAACAATCCATACCATAATTTACAGGAGGAGCTCTTGCCGTTTAACATTGAAACACATTGAGAAAGTACACAGAGACCCTAAGCCAGCAAAAACACAGTCAAAACCAGGAGGACAGAAAGCAAGAAGACGGGGAGAACACACCAAAAGATGCCAGGTATAACAGAAACCTTTGTGTGATCCATGGAAGGCACACCAACCTGGAATCCCCTGGCTGTCTAGTTTTCAGAAATGTCTGGCTTTGTAAGGTTCCCCTGGGTGGCCGCTGAGGCCTGGGCCAAAAACTGCAGCTACCCACATTGCAAAAAATGGTATGTTTTGTGACAGGAAATGATGATGTCTCCGCATTGTGTTTTGTGCCCTTTCCTGAAATGTGCATTCGGCCTACCAACACAACTGAGGTACAATTTTCATTGGGAGACATTAAGGAATGCTAGGTAGTAGGAAACGTGTGACTCTCCACAGATTCTATCACAGAAATGTGATGAAAATGTGTTTTTAGTCAATGTATGAGGTTTGCAAGGGTTTCTAGGTAAGAAAACCTGGCGAGAGCCACACAGGTCACTAAAGCGGGATTCCTGTAGTTGTGATGTTTTTGAAAATGTGCAGGTTTGCTAGGTCTTCCTGAGTGACAGCTGAGCTAGGGCCCAAATTCCACGGCTATCCACGTTGCAAGAAAAGGGTCAGTTTCGGTGGAAAAATGTAATGGGTCAATGTTGGTTTTGGCCCTTTTCCTGTTGTGGGCACTATGCCTACCCACAGAAGTGAGGTAACATTTTTATCAAGAGACTTAAGGAATGCTAGGTGGTAGTTAATGTGTGTCTTTCCACAGATTCCAAAACTTTCCATCAAAGAAATGTGAGAAAATATGTTTTTTTGTCAACTTTTGATGTTTGCAAGAGCTTCTGAGTAAGAAAACCTGATGCGCGTCACACAAGTTACTCCAACCTGGATTCCCCAGGTACCTAGATTTAACAAATGTGCAGGCGTTCTAGGTTTCCCTAGGTGCCTGCTGAGCTAGGTCCCAAAACCCCAAGCTACCCACATTGCAAAAAATTGTATGTTTTGTGACAGGAAATGATGATGTCTCCACATTGTGTTTTGTGCCCTTTCCTGTAATGTGCATTAGGCCTACCAACACAACTGAGGTACAATTTTCATTGGGAGACATTAGGGAATGCTAGGTAGTAGGAAACGTGTGACACTCCACAGATTCTATCACAGAAATGTGATGAAAATGTGTTTTTTAGTCATTGTATGAGGTTTGCAAGGGTTTCTAGGTAAGAAAACCTGGCGAGAGCCACACAGGTCACTAAACCGGGATTCCTGCGGTTGTGATGTTTTTGAAAATGTGCAGGTTTGCTAGGTCTTCCTGAGTGACAGCTGAGCAAGGGCACAAAATCCACAGGTATCCACATTGCAAGAAAAGAGTAGGTTGCGGGGGAAAAATGTGATGTGTCAATGTTGCGTTTTAGGCCCTTTCCTGTTGCGGGCACTTTTCTTACCCACAGAAGTGAGGTACCATTTTTATCAAGAGTCTTTGGGAATGCTAGGTGGTAAAAATGTGTGGCTTTCTACAGTTTCCAGAACTTTCCATCATAGAACTGTGTGGAAAATGTGGGCCTTTGGGAATATTTGAGGTTTGCAAGAGCTTCTGAGTAAGAAAACATGATGGAAGTCACGTAAGTTACCCCAACCTGTATTTCCACAGGTACCTAGGTTTAGGATATTTACAGGTTTTCTAGATGTCCCCAAGTGCCGATTGAGCTAGGGCCCTAATCCGTAGCTACTCACATCGCAAATAAGGGTCCGTTTTCTGTGGAAAAATGTGATGTGTCCCTGCTGCCTTTTGGGGCCTATTTTTATCATGAGACATAGGTGAATGATAGGTGGTAGGAAATGTGTGCCTCTCAACAGATTCTATAAGAGAAATGTGAGGAATATGTATTTTTTTAGTCAACGTTTGAAGTTTACAAGGGCTGTTGGGTAAGAAAACATGGTGAGAGCCACAAAGGTCACCCATCAAGGATGCCCCAGTGTGTAGTTTTTGATAATGTGGAGGTTTGTTAGGTCTTCCTGGGTGCCAGCTGAGCTAGGGCCCAAAATCCACAGCTATCCATGTTGCAAGAAAATGGTCAGTTTCAGTGGAAAAATGTGATGGGTCAATGTTGGTTTTGGCCCTTTTCCTGTTGTGGGCACTATGCCTATCCACAGAAGTGAGGTAACATTTTTATCAAGAGACTTAAGGAACGCTAGGTGGTAGTTAATGCGTGCCTTTCCACAGATTCCAGAACTTTCCATCAAAGAAATGTGAGAAAATATGTTTTTTGTCAACTTTTGATGTTTGCAAGAGCTTCTGAGTAAGAAAACCTGATGCGCGTCACACCAGTTACTCCAACCTGGATTCCCCAGGTACCTAGATTTAACAAATGTGCAGGTGTTCTAGGTTTCCCTAGGTGCCGGCTGAGCTAGGTCCCAAAACCCCAAGCTACTCACATTGCAATAAATGGTCAGTTTTCAGTGGAAACATGTGGTGTGTCCATGTTGAATTTTGGTGTCCTTCCTGGCATAGGCACTAAGCCTACCCACACAAGTGAGGTACCATTTTTATAGTGAGACATCGGAGATCCCAGGATAGTAGAACATTTGTTAGTACCAATTGTATTGCTTTGCATTTGTGCCTTCCAAATGTAAGCCAGCGTGTAAGAATACATTTTGAGAAACTCCCTCGGACTCACATCCTAGTATGGGTACCCAGAAATTCAGAAATGCATTAATAACTTCTGAACTCAACTCTTGTGTCTAGGTCAGAAATACAAAGGTTTCCTTGATACCCATTTTTCATTCTCTGGGGGATATTCTCAAGAACGTGTGAGAACCATCACAAAAGTAAGCTAACGCAACACTCGACATTGCAGTCTATTGCGGGAAAATTACGCCTTATTAACTAAGACGGTGGTTCCATGTGATAGTCTCCAGATAACGCGTCAAATGACTGTGTTAAAATCAACGCAACACCGCAAAAATGTGAAACACAAACGCAAAAAAAGTTGCGATGAGGCCAATCACGATACAAAAGTCAGCGAAAACCAGCAACAGGCCTGCAATTCACACAAGTCAGGCAGGAAAAATCACCATAAAAGTAGAAAAAAAACAGACAAACGAATGCCAAACAACAGCAAGTACAATGGATGTTGCCAGAGCAAGTACGGAGGAGTACCAGAACCCCACAAGACCCCCGGAGTACCAGTCTGTGACCTCGGGGTCAGGGAAAGGCAAGGAGAAGAAGAGTAGGAAGAAGCGGTTCAGTCCGCGGGAAAACAGGATCCTTATAACGGCGGAGGTAGAACACTATCTACAACAGTTTGTCACCTCCACTGTGTCATTGCCAACCAAAAATGGACTATGGCAGTCTATCGTGGACAAGGTGAATGCAGTGGGAGTGTTGAAGAGGACAATGGAAGAGGTCAAGAGGCACTGGAATGATGTCAAGCGCAAAACCAAGCTGAAACTGGACAACAACCGCAAGGCAGCAATGCTGACTGGAGGTGGGAGTCCTACGCCACAGGAGGAGCTGGACGATTTGGAGGAAATGGTGTCCACAGTTATCAGTGGGGAGACGGTGGCAGGAGTAGGGGGACCGGACACTGGGCACAATGGCACACCTGCACAATTAAGAAGAGCATTCTGTCCATCAATTGTTCTGTTTGCAATTGTCACCCCTAGTGGGACGGGTATGCCCAGACATGGGTCCCGTGCTCTCCATGCCACTGGAATCAAGCTATCTTGTCTGAAGAGGGGTAAACCCCAAAACTGGTCCTAGGATGCTTGTTTCCAGTCCAGGGAGGACCTGACTTGGCAGTTCAGGCTGGACTGTTCCCATGAGGCACAGGGTCAAGACTGATTTTCAAATGGCCAGGTATAAACTGTGGTGGCATTGTGAGCAAAAGAATGATGGATTTAAGCCAGATATCTTGACTGGGGGTGAATGTTTTGATTTGTTCTGCATTCCATCCATCAAATGTGTGTCTTTTGCTCCAACCGACCATGGCTGACATCGCTGGAGCCCTGACTAAGAGACTAGAACAACTGTCCAGTCAGAGTGGCTCTAGCGTTGTCACACAGGAGTTGGGAAATATGCAGAGGTTAAGGGAGACCATGAAGTGGGCGGATGCGGAAAGAGCGGCTGCCACGGCTGCACACCCGCAAGTGGTAGCTGGGTTCTTCAATGACCTCAGGACCATCCTCATTGCATTGCTGCCACAAGGCCTGGCGCTGATGAATGCTGCTGGTACCACTGCATCCACATATCCGCCCCCTGAAGTGTCAGTGCCACACAGTGCAGAAGACATTCCACCTCCAGCCCCTGAGGTGTCACTGCCACACAGTGCAGGAGACAAAACACCACCACCCACATGTGAGGCACATGAAACAGCAGAGGACGAAGATGCAGATGAATCTGCCCTTGTGGTAAGAAGGATGCAGTAGCATGCATCTCCGCCATAGGGCCGGCTTCAGATTGGTTCTGCCCTCTGCATCATCACCTTCCACTGTCCCCCAATGCACTCTGCGACACTCACCTTGGACCTCAACATGGACTGTCATATGCTGTTTGATCGCCAATGACACAGCAATCTGACTGCGGACCGAACTCTTCCTCTTACTTTAGACTTGTCATTCCCTAAAGGACTCTGGCTGGCCCTCCACACGCCAACAACGTCATGTGGGGTTAGCATGGCCCTGTACTGCTCCAGATGCAACACTCCACTGAATGTGCATTAAACATTCATAATCACACCGATGTGTCATGTCTATGGTCTTACAAGTGTGGAAGTATGGATGAATGTAGACTCACTGGATTCCTCTTACGTCCATGTGGCTCATGTCGTAGAACAGGGGTCACAAAGTGACACATTGCCGAATGCGGTCCAGGTGGCGCTGACACATCAACAGAGACACACACATGAGTTACTTCCTTGTCCAGCCCAGTACGGAATCACGTCCAGTGCCCGGGGGTCATTTACAAACACTTAAGCTGGACTGGCATACGCCTGGCCAGTCCACTCCACTTACGCTCAGAAGGGGGGATGGCAACGCTCCATGTCCCAGGTCTTCACGGTAGTGATCTGCTGGTCACAGGTATAGTTGTCACCCACACCACACCCATCCAGCACACGCGTCACAGCACATGTGACCCTGCCAATGAAAGGGCCAGGCGCACGTGATGGATGCCATTCACACTCTCTATCTGGGTGGATCTGTGTGGTGTACGTGTAGGTATGAGGACGTAGGGCCCTGCAGCGTCACATTCCCAGGGCCGGAGGTGACATGCTGCCGTCCGCAACATGATACCCAATCATATAGGGTCCATGACATTGGGGGCACAGACTTGGTGGCACCGGATACATTGGGGCCGGCACAGGCACACCACCATAGGTCGGTGACTTTGGGTGCATGAGGTAGTGGCACTTTAAGACCTGAGCAGGTGTGCAACCTGCGATGATGCCACATCCCGGCCATTCGGACTGCTCAGAATTTATGTGCCCTGCTGGACCGCAGTGTAGGCCAATGTCAGCGGGCAGCGTGGGCCTACTGCCACATGATATCGCATCCCAGGTCACAGAGTTAGTGGCAACTCAAGGGCTGAGCGGGTGTGCAGCCTGCGATGAAGCCCTGTGCACTGGTATGTCCTCTGTCATGGTGAAATCAAGATCCAGAATCAAATGTGAGACCTGGTGGCCTGTGAAGTGGGGCTGCATGATGTGGAGGGTGCCATGTCCACGGGCCCCGGGCTTGGGGCTTGTACAGGCACATGGTGGGTAAGCATGGGCGGATTTTGCGGATCCACGATTCGCGGATTTGCGTATTCACGGATCGTGGATCCGCAAAATCCGCGGATTTTGCGGATTTGCGTATCCGCGGATTTGGGGCGGGGCTTCCATGCGAGTGCACATGCCTCTTGTGTGTATAAAAGGTCGCGGGGCTTCCATGCGAGTGCACATGCCTCTTGTGTGTATAAAAGGTCAGAGACCGATCAGAGCAGCAGATGAAGAGACAGAACCTCCTGGTCACAGGAACAGCACGGGGATTGGGCTCGTGAAAGTCAAGGTTGCAAAGGCCTCTATCCAGCATCACAGCTGATTTTCGACGGTAGATTTGGGAAGAAGGCACATCTGCCCAGCCGTTTCTTTTCTAAAAACAAGTGGTATAAAAACAGAGCCTAGTTGCTCTAAGTTTCCATATGCAGGGTAAAATGCGCATTGTGCAAAATACAAAGTGGCTGGTTCGATAATTAGGTAGCGAGAGGTTTCAAAGATCGTTTCAGGCAGCAGTACTTCTCTGAACCAGTGTCTTGTGTGCCGGCTGCACTGGTGATCTCAGGCCGCCATACACCAACGCAAGGCCCGACTCCCAAACTGCCACAGCGCTGTGCTCCCCTCAATGTCCGATACCAGGCTCACAGTTGGCTAGCTAATATTTCCCCTCCCTGGTGCCAGGTTGCTCTCAGCACTTGCTGGGTATACTTTTCATGCCACCCAGCCGTTGAAATGCTTGTCTCTACGAGTACTCCCTGACTATGTGTCTCACCATCACCACACATCAAGAGGGCGATAACTGGGAAGGATGGGGAGGTCATCAGACCAGGGAAGCAGGCATTGAGCACTCAAGGGTGTGGGTCAGGAGAAGGAGATGGCCTCTGTGTGCATCTTAAGGAAGAACCAAAGCTAACGGCTGCCATTTTAGGGTAGTGAAGGCCATAGCTCTTCAGCTGTTGCATTTGAGCTTCAACTAGTTCCAGCGACCATGTGTGTGTTACTATGCAATCGCGCCGAAGGGCGCAGGGGTCTCTTGAGTGAGCTGACCAACCATCATAGTGGGTAAATGGCGGGAAGACGGTGCACACCGCGAGTGTGTGGGCGGGGCCAAACGGGCGGGACTTCCATGCGAGTGCACATGCCTCTTGTGTGTATAAAAGGTCAGAGACCGTTCAGAGCAGTCAAGGATGCAAAGGCCTCTGTCCAGCATCACAGCTGATTTTCGATGGTAGATTTGGGAAGAAGGCACATCTGCCCAGCCTTGCCAACACTCACGATTGTTTTTGGGCTGATGAATGAGTCACTGAATTTAAGCTTCAACTAGGGCACATGCTTTATTGATATCTGTAAGTGCCTCCGGTTGAGGTTTAATTTTTGTGCCAGGACCATCGTGCCAGAATGAACCCTGCCCTTCATATTTATTCACCTTCCTGGCCTGTTGTAACTATTTTACGATGGCGCCGGCAAGCTGCCAGCGCCATCCTAAAATAGTTACTAAATTAGCTTCAACAGGAAGCTCTAATAGATAAAATAAAGCAGGTGCTCGAGCACCTGCTTTATTTTATCTATTAGAGCTTCCTGTTGAAGCTAACTTAGTAACTATTTTAGGATGGCGCTGGCAGCTTGCCGGCGCCATCGTAAAATAGTTACAACAGGCCAGCAAGGCTTGAACTTTTGCCCCGAATCCGCCGCTCGCGGATTTGCGAATTCGCGGTAAATTCGCGGGAGTTCGCGGATCGCGGATTTACCGAAAATTCGCAAAATCTGCGAGCGTAACGGATTTTACGCTCATGCTTAATGGTGGGTCCTCATTGCGACACACCGGTGGCGGTAGGTGAGCAGTGAGGCCTGGGTGCACAGGGGCGGGCATGCCATGCTGGTCATCGGGAGGGGCTGGGGTGCAGCTGCCTGGGTGCGCAGGGGCGGGCATGCCCGCAGGGTGGCTGGAGGGGTTGGGGTGCAGCTGTCTGGGTGCAGAGAGGCAGGCATGCCCTGCTGGGCTGGGGGAGGGGCTGAGGTGCAGCTGCCTGGGTGCTCAGGGGTGGACCAGCGATGATGTTCGGTGCAATTGTATGTACTTTGCCATTCATGTATCTGGACTCTGTTTCAGATGACGAATCTGTTTCATATATGGGACCTGGTGAACTGCAGTACATACCGGCACGTGGTTGGAGACACACCGGGGTCAGCAGGCGAGCAGTGAGGCCTGGGTGCGCAGTGTTGACACTCTCTCTGCCTGTCCCTCTCTTCTTTTCTCTGTGTCTCTCTCCCCCTCTCAGTCCATCTTTCTCTCTCTCTCCCTCTCTGTCCGTCTTTCTCGCTCTCTCCCTCTCTGTCCATCTATCTCTCTCTCTCCCTCTCTGTATGTCTATCTCTTTCTCCCTATCTGTCCATCTATCTCTCTCTCTCCCCCTCTCTGGACGTATTTTTCTCTCTTTCCCTCTCTGTCCGTCTTTCTCTCTCTCCCCCTCTCTGTCTGTCTTTCTCTCTCTCTCCCTCTCTGTACGTCTATCTCTCTCTCTCCCTCTCTGTACATCTATCTCTCTCTTCCTCTCTTTCTCTCTCTCTCCTGCGCTCTCTCTCTGTCCTTTGATGTGCGCAAGACACACCTTCTTATCATGATTTTTGTCTTGCAGGCTGTGACCTGCAGATTGTCCCGAGGGGAGCCGCCATGTGTCCTCATTTCTGTTCTGTGTTTCGTTGAATAAATGTTCATTTGTTAATTCATAGGTGAATCTGTGATGCTTATTTTTGTGACAACACATACATGTCACCAACTGTGACTGTGCAACATCAGGCGGATTATTTGGTACATGATTCTGTGTAGTTGAGGTCGCATGTCTTTGACCGGGGAGCAGCGAGGGGGTTCCTGGGGGTCGTGGCGGTGGGTCTTGCGGCCCTCTTGGGTGTCCGGACTGCATGATCAGTGGCTCCATGGCATCTGTTGCCCTTAAGGTGTAGCTCTGGGCTGGGCTCTCTTTTCTGGTGTAGGCTGTGGTCCGACTTCAATCAAGAAGATTTGTAAAGCGCGCTACTCACCCGCTAGGGTGTCAAGGCGCTTAGGGGGGGGAGGCTGCTACTTCTCTAAAAGCCAGGTCTTGAGTTGCTTCTTGAAGGAGAGATGGTCCTGGGTGAGTCGTAGGTGGGTGGGGAGGGTGTTCCAGGTCTTGGCCGCCAGGTAGGTGAAGGATCTTCCTCCGGTGGTTTTTCTGCGGATCCGTGGGACGGTGGCGAGGGCGAGGCTGGCGGAGCGGAGCTGGCGGGTTTGCGTGTAGAACGTGAGGCGGTTGTTGCGGTATTCGGGGCCCAAGTCGTGGAGAGCCTTTTGTGCGTGGGTGAGGAGTCTGAACATGATCCTCTTGCTGACTGGGAGCCAGTGCAGGTCCCTCAGGTGGGCGGAGATGTGGCTGTGTCGGGGGATGTCCAAGATGAGTCGTGCTGAGGCGTTCTGGATGTGCTGGAGTTTTTGTCTGTAGTTTGGCAGTGGTTCCAGCGTAGAGGGCGTTCCCGTAGTCCAGACAGCTGGTGACGAGGGCCTGGGTGACCGTTTTCCTGGTTCCAGTGGGGATCCAGCGGAAGATCTTACGGAGCAGGAGGAGTGTGTTGAAGCAGGAGGAGGTAACGGCGCTAACTTGCCTGGGCATCGTGAGGGAGGAGTCAAGGATGAAGCCCAGGTTGCGTGCGTGGTCCGTGGGCTTGGGTGGGGGGCCCAGAGCAGGGGGCCACCAGGAGTCATCCCAGGCGGAGATGGATGGGCCGAGGATGAGGACTTCCGTCTTGTCTGAGTTCAGTTTCAGGCGGCTGAGCTTCATCCAGTCTGCGATGTCTTTCATTCCGTCCTGGAAGCTGGCTCTGGTGGAGGTGGGGTCGTTGGTGAGGGAGAGGATCAGTTGGGTATTGTCGGCGTAGGAGATGATGTTGAGGTTGTGCTTGCGTGCGATGGCTGCGAGGGGGCTCATGTAGACGTTGAAGAGGGTGGGGCTGAGCGGGGAGCCTTGAGGTACGCCGCAGATGATCTTGGTGGCTTCTGCGAGGAAGGGCGGGAGACGGACTCTTTGGGTTCTGTCGGAGAGGAAGGAGGTGATCCATTCCAGGGCCTTTTCTTGGATCCCGGCGTGGCGGAGGCGGGTTGTCAGGGTGCGGTGGCAGACCGTGTCGAATGCAGCCGAAAGATCGTGCAGGATGAGGGTGGCGGTTTCTCCGTTGTCCAGCAGGGTCCGGATGTCGTCGGTGGCTGCGATGAGGGCGATCTCGGTGCTGTGGTTCGCTCGGAATCCGGACTGCGATGGGTCGAGGGAGCCGTTCGTCTCCAGGAAGGCTGTCAGCTGTTTGTTGACGGTTTTCTTGATGACTTTTGCAGGGAAGGGAAGGAGCGAGATGGGGCGGAAGTTCTTGAGGTCTGAGGGCTCTGCGGTGGGTTTCTTCAGGAGGGTGCTGATCTCTGCGTGCTTCCAGCTCTCCGGGAAGGTGGCGGATATGAAGGAGTTGTTGATGATGTCCCGAAGTTTGGGTGCGATGATGGAGTCGGCCTTGTTGAAGATGTGGTGTGGGCAGGGATCGGCTGGGGAGCCCGAGTTGATGGTGTTCATCGTGTGGGTGGTATCTTCCGTGCTGACCTGAGTCCAGGCGCACAGGGTGGTGGTGGGGGGTGTGGGTTCCGTGGTGGGGTACGAGTTCTGAGCGCCGAAGCTGTCATGTATGTCGACGATCTTACGGTGAAAAAAGTTGGCCAGAGAGTTGCAGAGGTCTTGAGAAGGCGTGATATCGTTGTTGCTGGCGTTGGGGTTGGAGAGCTCTTTCACGATGTTGAAGAGTTCCTTGCTGTTGTGGGTGTTGTTGTCCAGTCTTTCTCTGAAGGATGACCTTTTGGTGGTGCAGATCAGCTGGTGGTGTTTGCGGGTGGCGTTCTTGAGGGCTGTCATGTTTTCCGTTGACTGGTTGTGGCGCCAGGCTTTCTTGAGGTCACGGCAGGATTTCTTGGAGTCTTTGAGATCGTTGGTGAACCACGCGGCTTTCTTGCTGTTGAGGTTGCTGGGAGGTTTTTTCAGTGGAGCAAGGGTGTCGGCGCAGTCGGTGATCCACTGTGTGAGGTTGCGGGCTCCTTCGTTGGGGTCCGTGGTCTTGGTGGGAGGGTTTAGGCTCAAGGAGGTGGTGAGTCGGTCGGTGGTGATCTTGCTCCAGCATCTTCGGGGGGTTTGTTGAGGGCGGTGGTGTGTCGTTGTTTTCCTGAAGTTGAAGTGTACGCAGCTGTGGTCGGTCGAGTGGAGCTCAGTGGTGTTGCTGAAGGAGATGTGGTTGCTGGAGGAGAAGACAGGGTTGAGCGTGTGGCCAGCGTAATGGGTGGGGGTGTTGACCAGTTGCTTGAATCCGAGGTTGACGAGGTTGTCTAGTAGGGCGGTGGTGTTGTACTCCTGGTCGTTCTCCAGGTGGAAGTTGAGGTCTCCTAGGAGGATGTAGTTGGGGGAGGTGAGGGTGAGAGGGCTGATGAAGTCTGTGATGGCCTCGCTGAAGTGTGAGCGTGGTCCCGGGGGTCTGTAGATGGGGGTTCCTCTGAGGGTGGTCTTGGGGTCGGTGTGAATCTGGAAGTGCAGGTGCTCTGCGGTGGCGAGGGTGTCGTCGGTGTTGGTCGTGATGCGGATAGTGTTTCTGTGGGCGATGGCGATGCCTCCTCCGGTCTGGTTGACGCAGTCCCTCCGGATGATCTTGTAGCCGTCCGGGATGGCAATGGCGATGTCGGGGGCTGAGGAGGTGTTCATCCAGGTTTCCGTGAAGAAGGCGACGTCTGGTGCCGTTTTGTCCAGGAGGTCCCATAGTTCGACGGCGTGCCTGTGGATGGAGCGGGTGTTGAGCAGGATGCACTTGAGGTGGTTGTTGTTGGCGGCTGTTTTGGCTCGTGCGGTGCAGGACCAAGTGCAGGTGAAGTAGCAGGCGTGGCAGGTGAATGCTACGTGGGTGCGTTTCGGGGTGACTTGGTAGCAGGCTGGATGTCGGCCGGTGTTGAGTGCGTGGAGGGTGGCGGCGTCGTAGCTCAGTCGGGTTGGCTGGCTCTGGCGGGGTCCAGGGGATTTGGCACTGGGTGCGGTCCAGGCGTGGACGGGTGTCGATGGGCTTGCCTTTGGCACGCCTTCGGCACGCCCGCTGCACGTGGCCGCTGCGCGTACGTGCGGTCCTCACCATTTATGGCGAAGTGGGAGGGAGGAGCAGCTGGGAGGCGGGAGCAGGGTGGCGAATGGGGAGTGGGAGACAGGAGAAGGGGGCGGGGCGGGGCCACAGGAGAGCAGCGGCGGGGAGCAGAGGTGGGGGTTGGAAAGAGCGGGAAAGCGGAGCGGGGGAGAGCGAGGGCAAGCCTGGGCAAGCCTGGAGAGGGAGGGCAAGCCTGGGCAAGCCAGGAGAGCGAGGGCAAGCCTGGAGAGCACGGGCCCTAAGGAGAGTCGGCAGCAAGAGGGCCAAGCAGGCAGCAGCAGCAGAATCCAGGCACGCGGGGGCCGTAAGGTAGTGGAGTGACCGGGTCAAGGGTCACTTTACACCAGGTCAGAGCAGGTGCTAATTTCCTGCTGCTAACATGCCTTATGGCATGTTTTGTGGTCTTATCACCGATCTGGCTGGTCGTTGAGAATGTTGCGATGTGGTGTTGTTGTGGCTTTTTGCACAGAAACGTCTACTCTGCATCTTATTAGTGATAGTTGCCGGGGTCGTCTGTGGTGATGTTTTTTGCAGCTGTTATCATAGGTAAACTGGTGCTATGGCCTGTTAGCACCAGCTTGTGAATGGGGGATGGATTTTTTGCAACTTTGGCTGCGTTAATGAGCCAATAACTTGGCAATTACTCCTTGAGAATATGCCCCTCAATATTGTACCATATGAATTGCTTTATGCCCAGTACACAGTGAAAAACCATTGTATGGTGCATCTGGTTTGTTGTCTCTTGGTAGCTTGGGTTCTTGAATACCCTAAAAACCCCACATATCCCCACAAACAGAAGGGTCTAGTGGATGTAGTGGTATCTTGCATTTGTAAATTAACCATTGTGACAAGATGTTACAAATGAAAATGTTACCATAAATGGACGTTTTTTCCTACTCAGTTTCTGTATTTTTTTCGCTCAGCTGTTAGTTTCTTTGGAGAAACCTTGATGGATCTGCACAAATGACCTCTGGACTAATTTGGAACCTTGACTATTTTTAAGAAACTTACAGCTTTCCGTGACCACCCATGGGTTTCGCAGTGGTTTCCACCACAAACTGGAAGCATGTTGAGAGCACAATAATTTGGAACAATTGGCTATCTTTTTGAAAAATGCCAAGATTGTGGCCAAAAATGTATTTTTTATTCAGCTCTGCGTGATCCTGAAGCTTGAAAAGTGTGGCTTTAGCACAGCAAACCTTGCACTGAGGCCATTCTTAGGAAAGACAAAGACACTTTTTCGCAGAGCACTTTTTTCTCTTTTTTCCCAAACAAACAAAATGTAGTTACAATTTGGCTATTTTCTCAGTTCCCTCCAGAGGAATCCACAAACCCTGGATACCTTAATAAATCTCAGGATGATGAAAAAAATGACACACATTTAGCACGGATACCTTAGGTGAAAAAGTTTATGAAGGTCTAAGCGCAAACTATCATAATTAGCCACAAAGGGCTTAGCATTCTAGGGAGAAACGATCTAGAGGCAAAAGGGTTAATAAATATTGTCAGTGGTTGAATTTTTTTTCTAGCTGTTCCAACACTTGAAAGCAGAGTTAATATTTTAATCTGTAGTCTAGTTTCCTCATATTACAGTCATTGTGTCCCACAGTGTAAATACTTTTTGCGGTCTTGTCACTGCAGGGACATGGCGATGTTATATTTCTACTTGTCAACATTTTCAATACTACGCACTCCACTTTGTGGGCTGCAAAGCCTACAAAGGTTTGACATTAATATTTGAAAGGAAGGTTTTCCTCTGTCAAAAAGGTTATTTTGACAGGTTAGGCTGCAGTTTTAAATTGCAGCAGTCGGGCTATTGTGTTTGTAATTGTTGCAGTCCACAAGTGACATTTAATTTTCTATGCCGTGGGTGTATTTTCTGCACCATATAATATGAAAGTTGAATAATCCAATATTAGAACAGGCAGTTTCAATATATTTTAAGGGTCAGAACCGATAGACTGGGCGGTAGACAAATGTGGCCCAATGTACATGGTCTAAAAAACAGCAATACTATTCAGCAAAAAATAGGGCTGACTGTACAAAAATTTACATTTACTCACAACTGAAAATTACCTTTGTTTGTTATTTTGCAGTGTTACACACAATTACTTGAAACTATAACACCTTTTCTTCCAGAGAGTACATAGTGGCAAACTTTAAATTAGTTATGCAAACCATAGGGACAAGAGTTAGGGCATATGAGATTAATGTGCTTGCTTTGCCCATATCTTAGGACATGCCAATTTAACATCAAGGAACAGAAAGCTAATCACACAGAAATATTGCTACGATATAGCCTTTTACTATCACAATAAGGCTTAGAAATAATATTAATGATAAGTAACTTAAGATATGTCTTAGCCTTTTAGATACACTGCAGACATCCTTGATCAATGGAAGTGGTGATTCGGAGTTCTGGAATCCTGCATCTCTTTCCTCTCTCTTCTTCCATCCCCCATTTTCGCATGTTTACCATGTACTTTCATATAAATGTGTATGTTGTAATGTAATGTATTGTAAAGAGAACTTCTAAAGTGCAACTGTTACTCTGCAGAGTGTTCTGTCGCTCTGCAATGACAGTGTGGAAACTGAGAAGCAAGAAAGGGAACAGAGGGGCATATTACCAAGCTATAGCGATAATTATCGCTAAGCTTGGTTAGCGGCCAAAATTATAACGCCGAGCATCGCCTATTTTTATCGCTTAGGAGCCTTGATATTATCAAGGTTTATCTCCTAAGCGATAAAAATTGGCCGAAATGCATGAATATCGCTGAAAAGTCAGCGATATTCATGCATTACTGAGCAAATGCTCTTAGCCATGTTATCCACCTACCATTGGATAACATGGCTAAGAACTGCTCTGGGCAGGCGTTAGCTTTTGGAGATAATCGCGCTTAGCGCGATTATTTCCAAAAGTTGGTAATAGGGGATAGCGATGTTAGCGACTGTTTCCAGTCGCTAACATCTTGGCACGCCCACTTTGCATGTCATTAGCGATAATTATCGCTGACATGCAAAGTGGCCCCTAAATGCCCGCTATCGCCTATTAGCTGTCGCTAACTGGTGTTAGCGACAGCTAGCTAATAGGACGATAAAATTATCGCCGCTTTAGCGGGAAAAATTCCCGCTAAAGCGGGGATAAGGCCCTTGGTAATATGCCCCAGAGTTAATTATTAGAGAAGAGCCATGTTTTCAGTTTCTTCCTAAACAGAGTGATGGAAGTGAGACATCTTTGTTGCAGCGGAAGAATATTCCATAAAGATGTTCCCAGAAAAGAACAAGCATTTACAATGCAACGGTTTCGCCTTTGTAAAAGTTAGAGCTATTGGCATTGTAAATGACACTTTTTTTATTTATGTGTTGGTTTTGAAAACTGATAAATAAATGGCATTGTCATTTACAATGCCAATAGCTTAATCTCTCGCAAATGCGAGACCTATTGCATTTGCACCCACACGCACACACACAGAGAGCCACCGCCACACACAGAGCCACACGCACACAGAGCCACCCCCACACGCACACAGAGCCACCCACACACAGAGCCACCCACACACAGAGCCACCCACACATAGAGATAAATGTAACTCTACAAAGCAGAACCACGCTTTTTTGAAGCGCAAAGTTCAGGAAACGACTGTTCAAATTTACATTAACCCAATAATAAGGACCTGCAATTTTAGTGTAGTTCCATTCGGCCTTTTTTTGCTATAGTGGTAAACACAAATTTGTATGAGACTTCCGGTGTGAAATGTCCTTCCCAGTCTCCCCAAATAACGTTGCCACACTTTAACTAATCTGGAAATATGTTTAAATAATGATGAAACTTTAAATTAATTAACCTTAACTGAAGAGTGTAGGTTCAGGCAAACACCATAGCATCAGTCTGGGTTTTCCCAAAGAACCATAGCTGCAGTCACTGTCACCCACTCTGGGAAAGATAGAGAAGTGTAGATAGAAATATACAGATCTTGCTGTAAAATAAACATTTCCAGGGTGTTCTAGTACGTCTAACTCCCTGCCTAAATAAATAGTGCCCGTCCCCGTGGCCCTGGGTCTGCTTTTGCCCTTACACTAAGATCTCCTCAGACTTTCTCGGAATTGTCTCACAATCTGCCTTTAATGCGCTAGCGGCGCTTTTGTTGTTCTCGAGGTGGTTGTTCATTGTTGTTACGTCTTTGCTTTCACCCCGGGCTCGGAATACTGAACCAAGCGTTCCCTTTAACCGCTGCCTCTCGCAGCCCGTGTGGGCTGGTGGTGGCTTTAACTTGCAAATCAGTCAGCCGGTCTCCAGGGAGGAAACAGTGAAACAGGCGGCAGAGGATCACAAGGAGTGAGAGGGGAGGGCTCAGAGTATGAGGCAGAGGCATAGAGAAGTGATGCCCAAACTCTCAGAGGCTTAACTGGGACAGAGAGTCTAAAGAGCGGACAGGTGAGTGCAGGGACCGGTGCAAACAGAGTGGAGAAACTGATAGAGAAAGAGAGGCGTAAAGAGGCAGAGAGAGCAAAAAGAGGCAGGGAAAGAAGCAGGCAACTGTTTGAGAAAGAGCGACGGAAACTTCGAGGCTGAGAAAGAGGAAACATAAGATATAGGGAGAGTAAAGATACTTCCACAAATTTATAGTACAGAACGAGAGACAAGAACTCCTAAGAAAGTTGAATGAGACTACGGGAACCATGAGAGGAGACAAACCTAAAAACGAGACTGAAATGCCTCACACCGCGAGTTAGTTAGCACAAGGAAAGACCATCACTGTAAAAGTATTAATGTCATCAGTACAGTTCAACAATGTACATTTACACGCTTGTTTTTAAAAGATCCTTAACAAATTCTTAACAGGGTTTTCCCTATATGTACGAGATAAAACGAAAAGATATCAGATGCCTATGAGGAGGAGGAAACCTTTTCATGATTTGGTAATTCAGCATAAAGAGTTACGGCCAGCCTCCGATGTTGACTCGCTCCCTGCCCTGTTTGCGAGATTTTAACCATCAGGCTTGGTAATTCAGCTGCTGAGTATGATAAGGCAGGCGGTGTCCAGCCTTCAGTAGCCGTTGTGTTGACGAATAAACAATACACTTTGTTTTGTGTGCGGTAAAAGCCCGGGAGCCCGTGGCATCGGATTGCACGGTCGAACGTGACTCACCTGAGGTATCGCTTCCTGCCCTGCTTTCCACGGGCGCTTTTGAAAGTCCGGCCTTTGTCACCCGAGAAGAGAGCTTCTTGTTTCTGCCGGTAGGAAGGAGAGTGAGAGTGCTCACCTCTGCTCCCCGTCCGACGGATGTGAGTCAGAATCGATCCTAGAAAGGCATGAAGAGGGGAAACAAGGTGTAAGGTTTGATTGGAATGAATGGTGCATACAACTCGCACTACTAGTAGCCAGACTGAAACCGAGATGGCGGCACTGACCTCCACACATTTTCTCGAACACTAGGTAGAACTTGTCCTCCTCCTCGAAGAACTCTATCAGCTCCAGGACGTTCCTAAGAGAGGAGAGAGAAGGAAGCGGGTCACCTCTCGCCCTGCAGCAGCTTGCCCCCATCCTTCCCCCGTGCTTGGAGCCCGGTTAGCATACCTGTGTCCCTGGCACTGGTACAGCATCTCCACTTCCCTGAACACTCGGTTGCGGCTGTGCCCGGGCTGCTTCTCGATGATCTGCAAGGGATTACAAACATGGGTGAGCTTCAGAGCGAGTCTGCCCGCCTTCAAACCTTCATACACTTGGAGCCTGTTACACACCATGCTTGGCCGGCATTGCCATTAGTTTTTCCCCATCTAGCATTCCCTGCCACTCCCATCTCTCTCACTGACCCTGTAAACGTTTAACACTTGCCCACAGGATGACTAGCCAGGCCTGCCCGGATGGAAGCCTGAGCCTTGCAGAACTTGGCAACAGCACCTTTGCTAAACATTTACTCTCGTGGCCAGTCTAAGATCAAAACAATCTTCAGAGACAAACAGCAAGTGGGGCCGAAGCTTATCAGAGCTTGAGAGACGCCAACATCCAGGAGCGAAGGCCTCTGAACGTGGAGTTTTGGACCAAGCACTGCTGTGCAATGCAATGCATGCACGGGAATAACCCTAGGCGGCACCTCGGGCGGTAGGACCCTGTGACACGATCTGTAGCCCGCCGCTCCCTACTGTGCACAAGGCTCCGGGAGGATGCCTTACCGTGTGGTGTGTAGGGCTCGCCGGGACGCAGCGCGTTGGTGATGCCGGCAAGGCTCAGGCGCCTGGAGCTCTAGTGTGTGTACAAGCCTCCGACCAGGCGCTATATATCACGTGTGCGCACAGGCCCCATCCTATAGTTTGCAAAAGCTAGACTCAAGTATTGACTTTCTTGTGAACAAAGCACCCCCTCCACCCCACCCTCTCCACAGCAGTGACTGTCAGCACATGGTATCAGCAGCCTTTCCACCACTGAAGGAATGCAGGGGGAAGGGCGATCCCTTCTCAAATTTTATTTGTCTCCCTTTCTCTCCCTCTCAGGCTGGCTCTGCTCCAGTTACGGGGTGGGGGCGCTCACTCATGGCTCGCGCCAGCTCCTGCCCCCACCATCACTGCATTCACAGGCTTCACCCCACCTATGCAGCTGAGCCTCATAAACCCGACTTTCATGTACACCGGCTCGGAAGAAGTTCACGTTGAGGCGTTGTGGTTCGGTTCCCCAGCTCTAGCAGCACTGGGGGCGCCACTCATCTCTCCCCATGTCTTAAACTGGGACCACATGCAGCTCAGTCCTAACTGAGCACTTGGCCGTGGTATCCTCTGTTATGCGAGAACTTGAACCACGTGGCCTTGTTGTAGAAATAACTAGGCTTTATAAGGGGGGGGGGCGGAGGTGCCCAAAAGCAGTATTTGACCCATGAGCTGGGCAAAGCTAGCATTTGAACAGGACAAGTGAGCGCCACAACATTGTTAGGGGTGTTAAGTATGTGGGCGAAAACAGAAAGCAAACAACCATTTCTTTCCATGGCTTTTTTGTTGTCTCTATAACTTAAGTATGGATGGAACAGTCGAAATGTTCTAAAATGCTAACTAAAGAGACACTCGGGCGCATGCCTTTTGTGCTGTTTTCATTTTCCTATCTCCACTGCTGAACCTGTCCAAGTTCTGGATCGGTGGCTCACATGGTTTGTTTACCACTGTACATCAGAAGGGCAAAACGGTACTGTGGGCTCCACACCCTGCATATGTTTGGGGTACATGAACATTGCTGAGTAAGCGCTCGGGTGGGCACGACTACTGGCAGTAATGTGCTGCGGATGCTTGTTTCAACTTGTGACTTACTCTTCCTCAGACCCGCCTTTCAGAAGCACCACCTTTCCCAGGGCCCATACTACCTTCACGGCGTACTCCTTGTTGGTGATGACATTAATGGATAGGTTTACGAAAAGCGCTTAGCGGCTCCCACGAGCTGAGGAGCGCTTGTTTGTGTTGCAGCAGGGGCTGAAATCACTCTCCACCGGGCGCCATCTTCAAAGAAATGCCCAAACAAACCTAAACAAAAAAAAACAAAAAAAACACCGCCCACCACCGCAATGACGTTGTCAAATGGGCAGGATGAGAAAAAAATCGCCGGGAACGCCCACCAATCGCCTCGCTGAAAGACGGACGCCTTTCTCTTCCAATGGCTAGCCTCCATTTATGGAGCTAGCCAATGGAACAGAGAGGCGGGAATAAGCCACATACTGGTAAACAAAAGGTTTTCGCCTGCGCCGAAAAGCTGCGCGGCGCAGCTTTCGACGAGGCGAAACCTAAAAAGACCTGCACCCCATTCTGGATTTACGGATCCGAGGAATTTTGGCCAAAAACAGATTTGCTGAGCGAAGACTTCTAGGAGGGATGTAGACCTGTTCCATTAAATGCTCTGTGGATTAGTGATAAGGTTTTAAAATTAAACCTCTTCCTTATTGGGAGCCAGTGCAGTCATCTAAGAGATGAGGACCGAGTAAACGCTGGTCGCGGACCCTTACAAACTAATCTTTTCCCGCCTCCATCACCGGCGAGCCGCGAGGCCATGCCCACTCCGAGGCCACGCCCCCCCGCCCTGCTCTACTTAAAGCGCCGACCCTCAGCGCCACAATTAGAATCACGAATCCTCCTGAGGCGGAAGCCGGGAGTTCTTCTGTTGTATTTTAAAAATTATTTGTTTGTCACCTTATTGCTGATTTTAAAAAGCACTTACTCTGATTCAGGACTTCAGGACTCTGTCCTTTAGCGCACCGCACAGCCGAGTAAACGCTGGTCGCAGACCCTAACAAAGTAATATTTTCCCGCCTCCATCACCGGCGAGCCGCGAGGCCATGCCCACTCCGAGGCCACGCCCCCGCTCCTCCCATCCCCTTATCAACATGTGCATCTACCGTATGCGCAGCCGAAGGCGCGCCTAAGGCAAGCCCGTCTACGCCCTTCATCGCCAAGACATCGCCTGTCCCCCTGGCCAATCTACCCGGGATCACATCCGCTACGATGGAGACTCCCTTCTCGCACTCAACCCTAGAAGGAACTGTAAGATTTCATCGGGATATCTCGGACAGACCTACCTCCACTGTAAGTCCTATCACTTCTCTACACCCAACCCTTGTCTGCCCAAACACCTGTCAGCTGTGCACAGACCTACCCCCCTCACTATCTTACAACTCAATGTGAGGTCGCTTGGCAAACACCACCAAGAGGTTAACACCCTGCTTATGGAAGAAAACCCTGACATCCTCTTCATTTGCAAAACCTGGTTACATGATGACATGACCAGTATTATTAATATCGCGCTACCTGAGAGCTACCTCATGAAAGCGATAAATAGAGACACTAGAGGTGGCGGCATCGCTGTCATATACAGAAAGCAATTTCTGTGCTCGTTCACTAAAGAAACTATCTCGAACTGTGAAAGCGCTCGCTTTAAGATCACAGCAGGACCTCAGTTCTCACTGTCCGGCCTCTACATTTATCGTCCCCCCGGGCCCTCATCTAAGTTCATAGATGCTCTCCTTGAAGTAGCAAACTCCCTAGTGGTGAGCTCGGCTAATTTCACAATACTAGGCGACCTAGACCTCCACTTTGATCGGAACCAAGACCCTAATATCAAAAATCTTCTGGCCGACCTGACAGCCCTACAACTCTGCCCCCTGATTCAGGATGCCACCCACTCAGCTGGTCACATCCTAGACCCTGTTTTCACCAATCTCCCGGAGACTCTAACAGAGGTGCCTAAACCCATGGATTGGACGGACCATCACTTAATCAAATTTACTATACTGATTAAGGCAGCGTTCACCGGAACTGAACCTTCCCGTCACCTCAAAAGAGCATGGCACAAACTTTCCACCAGTGACCTGCACTCCAACTTAGGAGAATTCCATCAAGTAGCGCCTATAAATATAGACACTACATATGCTGCATTTCACAAATGGATCACTCAAGGGTTAGATACCCTTATACCGCTTAAATGGACTAAAGGGCGTAGCTCCCCCTCCAACCCTTGGTATAACAACACCCTGAAAGCCATGCGGAAGGACTGTAAGGCAGCCGAAAGAGCATGGAGACGTGAATACAGCAACAAAGATAAAGCTATCTATCGCCTCAAACAAAAACTTTACCATAAAGCAATTTGCTCCGCTAGAGCCGCCTTCTACGCTGAAGAGATTAACTCCAGCCCCAACCCCTCTAAAGTGGTGTTTAAACTTGTAGATGAGCTGCAGAGTAAGAGATCTCTCTCTTCTCACACCATGTCAGCACAACAATGTGAGGACCTCGCATCCTTCTTTGTTGACAAAGTTCAAACCATATATAAATCCTTCCCGCACCACTTGGCCGCTTCTCTCAACTCCCCCCTACCCACCAATAATGGCACCAAGCTGGAGCATATACCTGAAATCTCCCAGGAAGACCTGAAGGTACTCTGCAAGAAAGTCAAATCTGGTTCCCCTGCTGACCCCATGAGACCGGCCCACTTCATGGACTCTCTGGAATTCCTACTTCCATCCCTAGCATCTATACTGAACCTATCCTTTTCCTCGGCCACGGTCCCGTCTGCCTGGAAGCAAGCATGGGTCTCTCCCATCATTAAAAAACCGACTCTCGACCCCTCTAAACTGGAGAATTTCAGACCCATTTCATTGCTCCCTTGGATATCCAAAATCGCAGAAGCCCATGTAAACCTCGCCCTGTCCAAACATATGGATCTAAACAACACCTTAGATCCTTCCCAAAACGGGTTCAGGCCGGGCCACAGCACCGAGTCTGCCCTCCTAGCCACGTCAGAAAATCTCCGGAAGATCCTTGATGCCGGCCAAAGTGCTGCGCTGATCCTATTAGATCTCAGCGCGGCCTTTGACACGGTATCCCATAACATCCTACTGAATCGTCTGGCTACTGCTGGTATCGCTGACCGTGCTCTAGAATGGTTCCGCTCCTTTCTAGAGGATAGGTCTTTCAGGGTCTCGGCCCCTCCATTCCTCTCCCAGCCCCACACCATCGGACAGGGAGTCCCTCAAGGCTCTGCACTCAGCCCATCCCTCTTCAACCTATACGTACAACCTCTTGCGGCTGTAGCCAGAGAATGGGACCTCTCGCTGGTGTCATACGCTGATGACACCCAGCTGGTTATCACTCTTACCGAGGGTCCCTCCACTCCGCAGCTAGATTCAGGGATGGGTTGGCAGCGGTAGCCCAATGGATGACAGACAACTGCCTACAGCTGAACGCAGGCAAGACGGAGGTGCTGCTCCTTGGTAAGAACACTAGCCACTGGAACCAACACTGGTGGCCATCGTCACTGGGCACCATCCCACCCCCCAAATCCTTGGTCAAAAACTTGGGTGTGTAGATGGACTCATCACTCAACTTTCAGACCCACACAAAAAGAGTAGCGGCCACCTGTGTGGGCCTGATGAGGAGCCTCAAGCCCGTACTTGGATTTTTTGATCCCAAGGTCCGCCAAACGATCATCCAAGCTACAATTCTGTCCCGCTTAGACTATGCGAACGTCTTACTTTTAGGCGCTAATGAAGCAGAAATAGCGCGTCTGCAGCGCGTCCAGAACACCGCGGCAAGAACCTTGGTCGGTCTTCCCCGCAGATGCTCAGTCAAAGCCACAATCCGAAACCTGCATTGGTTGCCTATTGAGTCCCGAATTAAGTTTAAAGCCCTCGTCATGGTCTTTAAAACCCTCAAGACCGGGTGCCCAGAAATCCTCCGGCCCCTCCTTACACCTTATGTGCCACAGCGCAATTTGCGCTCGCTAGGGCAACAACTTCTGACAATCCCTTTCACTAAGTTGGCTCGCACTGGCGGACGCTCCTTCAGAGTGCTAGGAGCCAATCTCTGCAACGACCTGCCGCTTAGCATCCGCTCACTGGAAAATCTGTATGCCTTCCGGAGAGCCGTGAAAACCCACCTATTTTCACCCCTTTAGGTCCTCGCCTAGTCTCTGTCCTCTTGGATGTTATGTGGTTCACCAGCGCCGGGACGCCCCTTTGCTGGGGCAGCTGTTTGCGCTCTACCAAATTTTAACATAACATAACATAACATATGGGATCCTAAGCGTAAGCTGAGTATCGTGCGAGCTGCCACATGCTGGACTACCGGCAGCCTACTAATCATGTAGTCAGGCAAGCCCAGGTACAGTGCATTAATATAGTCCATTCTAGATGTAATCAGAGGTTGGACCACCAATTTTGTAGCCGACAAAGAGTGGAGAAACGTCCTCAGCATACATAACATGCCAAAGCAAGTGCCTACTATTGCGTTGACTTGTGAAGCCGTGGAAGTTCTATTGGGGCTGCGGGGCCATGCCCCTCCACTTTTTGCCCCTCACAAACGGTGTCAGTCAGGCCGAACAAATGTCAGCCTGACAGACACTGTTCATTTTCAGGTCAGGCAGCCAGGAGCAAGACATGTGCTGAATGAGCAGGCTCCTGGCTGGCTGAGCTAAACTTTGCTGGGCTGCGGAAGTCACAGCTCCTGTGGGTGTGACATCCTCAGCTCAGCAAATGTCCCTGAGGCCCTCCCCTAAGTGACAAGGTGCAGCGCCACTGACTGTATGGCATCTGGGCTCTTCACTTTTAAGCCCTGAACTGTCCAGGTTTGGGTCTCATAGGTCAGCCGATGAGGGAAGGTAGCAGTCCCAAGCCTCCTGGAACATCTGAGCCATAGCTGGCTGCAGGTAAGTGTGTATTTTCTTTTAAATTAATGTTTGGTGGGTGCGTGCAAGCATGCGTTTATGTATGAATGAATGTTTGGTAAAGAGTGTTGGGAATGGATATTTGTGTGTGCACGCACGTGTGAATGCATGACTGTGAGTGTTATGTGTATGTGTCCTGTCCATCCCGCTCCCTCAAAAAACTTTCTAGCCACCACTGGACTTATGTAAGAAAGAAAAGTTAATAGCATTATTGTGGATAGATGGAGGCGAAGCATCCTTGGGCCAACAGGTCTGCCAAGGCAGTTACAATCTTAAACTGAAGAAAAGAAACTCAGTCTTTTACTCATTGCACTTCAGTTGGAAAACGAAAAGCCATTGGAAAACTTTGGTCAAACAGTTTCAAATTGTTTTGCCTGGTAATGCTTCGTCCCTACCCCATGAGAAAAGCAGCTGGGTGTGGTGTGCAAAAGAGACTACTTTAGCACCCTTGGTCTCTGCAAGGTGTGCCAAATGGGCAAGGTATATATTAAATAGTGTAGGGCTTAAGGTCGAGCCCTGTAGCACTCCCACCTTAAGGGCCTGTGGTCCAGAGGGAAATGAAGGACACCACACCTCTTGACCCCTATTTTAAAGGAAAGAGGCCAATCATTTCCACACCAGTGCTCCAACCCTGACGAACTGGAGGCAAGTCAAAAGAGTTAAGTGGGGGATCGTATCGAACGGAGCTGATGAATCCAGCATAATCAGCACAACTTTGTCACCAGCATCCAGGGTACACCTGATAAAATCGACTACCTCCACTAGTGTTGTTTCTGTGCTACAGCTAGGGCAAAAGCCAGATTGACTAGGATGTAGCAAGTCATTGCTTTCGAGGTACGGGGACACAAGCTGATTGCTGCTTTGGCCGTACTTATTTGCAGTTTCCTGTAAAAGCAATATTGGATCTACTCTGACAGCCTACACGAAACTCCTGTATAGGACCTCACTTCACGAGTCAGAATAGGTAAATATATCTCTCCCTCGTTCGACATAGAAAGGGGAACCAGACAGGGATGCCCACTATCCCCCCTTCTGTTTGTCTTAGCAGTGGAACCTCTGGCGGTATGCTTGCGGCAGGAGGGAGACCTGGGGTATCCCACTCGCAGACAGGGTACACTGCGTGCCCCTGTATGCGGATGACTTTTTAATCTATGTCCGCGATGCTACTCAAGACCTGACTCCCGTTTCGTCAACACTACGGTAATTCGCGGAGGCCTCCAGTCTTACAGTTAACTGGGAAAAATCAACACTATTTCCGTTAGGTCCTCACTTGGCCCCATTTGAACTTCAGATCAGATCTCAGACACTTGCATGGAACGCAGAGGCGCCCAGATATATCGGGGTGAAATTGTACCACTCCCATGAGGACCTGTATGAAGGGAACCACCAGAAGGATTTGGCGAGGATACGGTCCACATAGGGGTACTGGAAAACATTACCCCTAGCCCCCATCGGGCGAGTAGCTTTCGCTAAAATGATTATGGTCCCCAGGTTACTCTATCACTTCACCAATCTCCCAGTTATACCACTGCGTCCATTCTTTAAGGAATTAGGTACTCTGCTCACCGAACTGATCTGGGGAGGAAGTAGGCACAGGGTGGCATTGTCTATGCTAAATCTACCCACGAGTCGGGGTGGATTGGGGGCACCGGTTTTTAAGGCATACTTCCTAGTAGCCCAATTACAGTGGCTGTCTCACTGGACAGCGGAATGTCACACCGGGGACGCCACCACGGTGGAGGGCCACATGCCACTCCCGGCAATCTATAGACTGCTACTGTCGGGTGCCAAACACATACATTCTTGACCTCTCCAGTTCTCCATAGCCCGCACGTGCATGATGAGAATTCATTGTATGTCCAAAGGCAGACCCCCATACTCTCCCCTACTTCCATTGGTGGGTTTTCCCAGAGAGGAGAAGTACTATACTGCTGCCGCTCTTCAGACCTGGATGGATCTTACGGTCACAGAGATGGAGTCAAATGAAATCAAATCAAAAGTCCTTTATTCGGTTTTCATGAATTAGAAGAACCATAAAAGTACATTCAAACAGATTACATAAACTTAATAGTTAAAATCTATCATTTAAAATTTCAAATGTTAAAAAATTGACAAACAAACCGGCGATTAAAGTGCTAGAGTGCAAAATCTAATATAAATAGACAATCTAAGGTTACCTATAAATGCCTAAAAATAAGGGGTGGCCTCATTCTTATTTGATCTATACAGTTCATCGCCTACTCCAAGTTGGGCACGTGCCTTACACAAAACTTCAAGAATGGTACAATACTTTTTGCAATACATAGATCCTCCAAAAAATGCAAGACGAGATAATCTGGACGACATCTGCGAAGGCCCATAGTTTTTAAAATCGGAATCAGCCATCACTTCCTAGGGTCTTTATAAAATTCACAAAATAGGACCAGGTGAATTGTTCATGGTTTTCTTGTGCCTAGGGCTTATGGACATTACAAAGGTTTTTTTTATATATTAATTCTAAGGTCTAAGTTGCCCATACAGCTATGGTACCTCTTGAGAGCACGCTTGAATCCTAGGGGGGTTCGGGCAAGGATCACAGCATCATCGGTGTAGAGTAGGGCGGGTATTGGACATTTTTCTATAAGGGGTAAGTCCTGGCACCCCTCCAACGTTGCACGCTCCAAACCATTTGTATAGAGTGTGAACAGAATGGAGTCCCTGTTCGAGGAGGGCCAACTGAGAACATATGCCCAGAGGACCGACTGATACGGCTTTCCACCAAGCCAATTTTTAATACATAGGCAACTCATAGAAAGTAGCTGCCGATACTGGGACCCAAACAATGGGAAGCCCCAGTTGCACCCAGTGATACACACTATTTCACACATGGGGGCTGGCCGGCACCTGGTCACGTGGCATTATAACGCTATCTGGGAACTGATAGCCCATTACAGTCGCTGTGTCAGACATGGGAAACAGAAGTGGGAAGAGTGTTTAATGACAAAGAATGGGACACAGCTTTAGAATACCCCAAAAAGGTCTCTAGAAATGCACGCTTCAGGGACATCCAATGCAACGTCTTTCACAGAGCAAACCTTACACCACATCGCCTCCACTGTTTTTATCCAGACACACACTTTGTATGCCCTAGATGCCAAAGCCCAGAGGCAGAATGTAAGCACATGTTTTGGGATTGCTCCATCGTCCGAGACTACTGGGATTACGTCCATAAGACGCTAGCAACGACAACCAATAGTATGACTATGGCCACATGGGAAGCTTGTGCCCTTGGGATCTTCCCCAGGTGGAAGTATAGAACCGTTTGGCATCCCTCGCCATTCTTTTAGCGAAAAGAGGAATAGTCATGCATTGGCGAGCCCATATGGGACCCCCGGTGGCAGACTGGGTTGGAGCCATGAAAAAATGGGGTAAGGCAGAGGAGGAGGTGTTGCGGGATGAGGAAGTCAAGGGCATCCATAAGACCCCCATTTCTCTAGAGTGGGCTCAGCTGTTACATACATTCACACACAAAACAAACCCGGTGGAAGCACTAGCAGACTCCCAATCTCAGGCCCCACCTTTGTCCCCTGTGGGTTTGACAGTGACAGCCCCACAACAGAGTCTTTTGGTCCACACTCACGCTCTAATTACGTCATGACAGAAACCATACCCTCATAAATGAAGATAGATAGCCCATTACGAGGGCACTGACCACCCCTCCCCCACATACAAACCAGCGCACAGTGTGCATTAATACTCTACATGAAGTCAAAAACACCCTCCGCCTTATCGGTTTTCCTGACTCCCAGTCCAATAGCTCCTCAATATCCACCCTAGTTCTTGTTCACCCCCATAGTTAGCAGTTTCAGTTCACGTCGACAATTATGATCCAGATGACAGCTAGATGGGTACACACTTTTCATATGTTTGGACATGATGACACTGGAACAGACACCATAAAAATGAAGCCTTAAGTCTTACCCATTGGGAAAAACCCAATCAGAACATCAGTAACCCTCACAGAATATTGCAAACTAATACAAGAGTTATCAGATGCATATTTTTCAATGTATAGAGTTTATAATGGTCATGAGGTTGTAAAAGTATGTCTGACATTATTTCCAAGTATCCAGCTTCCAAGTACAGTAATGTGACAACACAGGATATAATGTATGATGTCAACATGTATTAAGTAATGTAAAACCCCAATAAAGTAATTTAAACAAAAAAAACATGTTTTTCCAGCACATTGGAGAGGGCTGGGAGAAGCAAAATAGGCCTATAACTAGACAGGTCTGTGACTACCTTCTGAGGTTATTTTTGCAGTTGTACGATTTTGGCCTTCTTCCATGTCTTGGGGACAATAGCAGAGGAAAATGAGGTATTCAGGAGATGGTTAGCAAGAGGATTAATAGCCTCTGATCCCATCACTAGAAGATTTGTGGGGCATGGGTCAGATGGAGTGCCTGATTTAAGACTCCTGTTAGCGAGAAGTGAGTCTTCCAGCGAGATTGGATCAAAACTATCTAAGGAAGAGGTTAAGTTTGAGGTTTGATTAACTTGCTGACTGATATCTAGTCTCTCCTCTCTCCATCCTGGGGGGAGGGGACTGGCTTGGATATTGGAGATCTTATCCTGAAAGTTGTTGGCCAGCTGTTCATTTCATTCCATGAAAGGCACTGCTGGCTTATACAGACTACTGGGGAAATAAAAGATTTCATTATTTTAAAGGACTTCTCTAGATTTGTTACCAGCCTTTCAGAATTCTGGCCCCAATGCATATTTTTTTTCTTTTTCAATTTCTTTCTGATACTTTTTTAGAGATATGTTGTACCTAGTTTTGGCAATAGGGCAGAATGACTTCCTTCGTTGTCTCTCAAAGTGCTTACTAGCTAATTCTACCATGGATTAGAAGGTATGGTTCAACGTGACTGTCATATCCATTCCGGGGCTAGAGCTCAAGTACTGGCTCCAATCCAATTGTCTATACGATCAACATCCTGGTCCACATTGTTTGTAAGAGAAGGTGTTTTTTCTTTTAGGTCCCTGCAAAAGGCCTCGGGTTGGATTTTGTGAAAAGCTCTAGCCGCTCTAGTCGAAGAGCCAATTTGGAATATAGATCTCTCTACCTTGGCCCACCTAAACCTAATCATATAATGGTCAGACCAATCTATAGGGATGGGAATGTACACTTTTAAGGGTAAGTTAGAGAAGGTCTGAAGAAGAGTATGTCCAGCTTGGTGTGTAGGCGAGAATACGGTCTGGGTCATAGTCATAGATGAAATACTCTCAAGCAGTATTATTATTTCCTTTTCTTCACTCAACTCCATGTGTAGATTGAAATCCCCTTGGAGAATAAAGGGAGGGAAAGTATTACTTAGGGAGGAAAGGAAGGAACCATCTGGAACTAGGGATCTGTAGACTTGAGCTTCTGCTTTTGATTCATTGGGGGATAGGGTAATGCAAAAACCTAAAACCTTCGCTTCGTCCAAACCTACTATGGAAAGGAGGTATGAGTAAAATTTTAAATATAAGTCATGGTCATCCCCTCCTCTCCAAATCCTATGATCCTCTATGCAACTCTTATAGTCCTTAAAGATTGTTAAACAGATAGCAGTGCCAGAGGAATCTGTTAACCTAGTTTCTGTTACAAATAAGACATCTCGGGTCTCCTGGCATGACATCTCAAAGAGATAGTAAGCATGTTTAGGGAGTGAGCGGGCGTTAATAAGGGCTTCCAAGAAGTCTAAGGCCTTTCTGCTTCTTAATCAGATGGCAGGTTATGATCTTTGCCAAGGTCCCTTGTGTTCGTGTGAAAGCTATATTGAGTACACCTCATTTCAGTGAGGACTGAAGAGTCAAGCGCTAAGGGTGCAAAGGTCCTTGTAGGGGCTATCCTCCATAATTGATGCGAACTATAGGAATAATTCCTTTTACCTGCTGAGTCCATTCAGTCATGGTTGCTGGCACTGGCCACTTCTGGGACGCTGACGGGCACAGATGGGCTTGCCTTTGGTTTCCACCGGCACACCATCGACACGCTCGCGTCCCTCATAATGATGGCATTGGAGGGGTTGGTAAGAGATGGAAAAGGGCATCATTCTCATTGGATTCTAAGCACAAATGCTATTGCCTCCGGACAGAATCAGATTGAGGTAATTTTACAGATTGTTTACAGTTATCGTTAGCATTAATTTTAGGGACAATGTATGTTTTGGGGCTAACGTTGTTATTATGGCCAGGATTAATGTTACATTGGACTAAGGCAAGTGAAACGCCTTTTGTCAACCAAGGAAATTGTCATACCAAGCTTGTTGTAAAAGAACATGTAATGTTAATTCTTCTTATTATTATTATATTTATTCTTTATTATTATTAATAATAATAATAATAATAATAATAATAATAGTAATAATCATTATTTATTGCATGATTAGTTTACCTCTTTGCAAAAGTTAACTGAAGAAAAGGGGAAAAAAGAACTTTGCAAAAAAAATGATGCCAAGCGAAATGTAATGAAATTGTTACTAGAGGAATGTTCATTTATAAAAAATATTTATAAAAATGATACCTCCAGTACAATTAAATTATTGTAGTCCATTGACAAAGCTGCCACAGGTACTATGGTTCTTTCGTGTAGCAAACTCTCCGGCAAGGTCTTACTCAGTATATATGAGGTTATTGGGGTGGGCACCATAAAGTGATTTAATGAGTGCCTAATTGTTAGGTTTGTTTTGGATGGATTCAGTACCTCCATAACAGCCTGCCAGCTTGTCTGCACCTTTAGATAATTAAAACGCTTACACACTAATTGCCGTCTGGCTTATAGAAGAACTGGGCTCAGACATTCAATGTGTATATGTCCCCCCCCCCATTTTGCAGAGTCTACAGTGGAAGTCCATGGGCTGCTTGGGCCACCTCACCAGAAAGTCCAGTATTGGAATACCCCCAAACTGATCCATCATAAATTTGTGTTTGATACAATTTGAATAATTTATGTCTATATACATCTGCTTTCCTTTCATGCTAGATGTACTTACCACCAACTAGGTTTGGCTACTTGCGCTATTGAGTTTTTGTCCTGCAGTCTGCTCAGTTTTTAAGCACGGATGGTGATGTTTTTTTGAAACACCACGTGGGTCACATGCAGATTCTATACCACCCTTGCCTGTAGCATATCTAGGACTTTTTACAAAAAGTGATGATGTGGCTGTCTACAGGGTCTGCTTGCTAGTTCTTGCTAGTTCATTTATGACACTGTATAAGAAATGCACGCTGTCTGGCTATGAGCTGATTGAGCAAGCCAAAGTCTATCCGGGCCTGAGCTGGAGACGCTGTCTTTAGCAAGCAAACAATGGATTTATATAGTTCAACAACCAGTGTATTAAGAAGCCCTGCATCTTCCCCAGCATTATATCAATCCCATATGTTATTGCTGGTATAAACATTGCTTTCATGACCTGAAAGATTAGGCCCAGGCTGGAACCCCTTAAATGCCTCTAAGCAGCAGCAAATATGCATTGCAAGGCATATGCTTTGTTTCTGATTAATTACTTTTAACTTGCAAAGTTTCCTCTCACAATTCACTTAATGTATTGATCATCCACTGAAGTCCCACTCCTGTTTTACTTAGCATCACTAGATCATCAGCATAAAACAGATTAGATAGTAGGGTTCCTCCCAGATTTGGTGGATGAGCATTAACAATGTCCAGTGCTGATGTGAGATCCAATATATATGCCCAGGCTGGACACTAGGCTCCTCATTCCTGTGATGCTGATTTAATTGTACACGCAATAAAGCACTACTTTTGAAACCTGAACATGCTGTGGTCCGTATCAGTTTGTCCTGCTGGCATCAGGAGTGTGGATTTCTCACTTATATATATATATATATATATATATTCCCTGAAAAAACATAGGTTTCAGGCCTTATATAGTTAGGAATTAGCATTTAAAAAACCTTTAAAATTCACTCAAAAAACTATAAGTTTTAGGGGTGTTATAGTTAGCTGGACATTTCACTCATACAAAACCATTGAAATTGCTCCTATATAGTTAGTTGTACTAACTATATATCGCGCACCCGCAATCCACTGCTGATGATGTCACATAATACATCATTCATGACATGGTCAGTGACATCACTGATGAATTTCAAAGGTTTTTTAAATGCTAATTCCTAACTATATAAGGCCTGAAACCTATGGTTTTTTCAGTGAATTTGCAAGGTTTTGTAAATGCTAATTCCTAACTATATAAGGCCTGAAACCTATGTTTTTTTCAGTGAATTTCAAAGTTTTTTTTAATGCTAATTCCTAACTATATAAGACCTGAAAGCCCACCAGGAATCTCCAGTATGTGCCAGGGGACTGCATTGCAGAGAGGTGTAATGAAGCCACGCCCCTTTTTACACCTCTCTGCAACGCAGCCCCCATGCATGTTTGAAGAGGGGGAACTAATTCCCCTTGCATACTGGGGGCCCCTGGGGGCCAACTAGCCCACCTGGAACCTCCAGTATGCGCCAGGGGGCTGCATTGCAGAGGTGTAATGAGGCTATGCCCCTTGTTACACCTCTCTGCAACGCAGCCCCCTGTCGCGTTTGCAGAGGTGGAACTAATTCCCCTTGCATACTGGGGGTCCTTGGGGGCTAACTAGCCCACCAGGAGCCTCCAATATGCGCCAGGCGGCTGCATTGCAGAGATGTATAATTAGGCCACACCCTTTTTTACACCTCTCTGCAACGCAGCCCCCATGCATGTTTGAAGAGGGGGAACTAATTCCCCTTGCATACTGGGGGTCCCTGGGGACCAACTAGCCCACCTGGAACCTCCAGTATGCGCCAGGGGGCTGCATTGCACAGAGGTGTAATGAGGCTATGGCCCTTTTTACACCTCTCTGTAACGCAGGCCACTGGCGCGTTTGCAGAGGGGGACTAATTCCCCTTGCATACTGGGGGTCCCTGGGTCATATCTGCCCAAACGCCGATATTCTGAACGATTGAAAATGAATTTTCTTGAGAAACATTTGGATTTGGATTATCATGTCCTATACTTTGGAATTTTTGAAAGACTGACTTTGAGGATGCTATAAATTACTCAAGTCTGCCCGAATTGTGTGGGTAAAATTGATACCTAGTCACTTTGAATAAGAATGTACTTACGTCTAACATTTGGAAAAAAAATCTAGTTATATGACAACAGAATACGGACATAACTTGAAGGAAATAAGAACGCCCTGAAGAAGTTCTGTTGTACAGAACGAAACGCGTCGGCTGGCTGTGGTACATAAACGTAAGGAAAATAAAAGCATTTGAATATACACCAAGATTCAGCGCTTCAATAAGGACTCTAAGTGATATGATTTGATTGGACTTATTGTGCAAGTGGTGCTGTGCCAAACTTTGGAATATTCTCCACTACTCTCTACTACTTACTCTCTACTACTCCACTACTCTCTAATACTCACTCTCTACTACTCATTCTCTACTACTCTACTACTCTCTACTAATCTCTCTCTACTACTCACTCCCTACTACTCACTATCTACTACTCTCTACTACTCACTCTCGACTACTCTGTACTCTCTAATACCCACTCTCTACTATTCTCTCTCTAATACTCACTCTTTACTACTCACTCTCTACTACTCACTCTCTACTTCTCACTCTCTACTACTCTCTACTACTCACTCTTTACTACTCTCTCTCTACTACTCTCTACTACTCACTCTCTACTACTCACTCTACTACTCACTCTCTACTACTCTCTACTACTCACTCTCTACTACTCTCTACTACTCACTCTCTACTACTCTCTCTCCACTACTCTCTACTACTCACTCTACTACTCACTCTCTACTACTCTCTACTATTCTCTTTCTCTGCTACTCACTCTCTACTACTCTTGACTACTCACTCTCTACTACTCACTCTCTACTACTCTCTACTACTCACTCTCTACTACTCACTCTCTACTACTCACTCTCTACTACTCACTCTACTATTCACTCTACTACTCTCTACTACTCACTCTGGCTACTCTCTCCACTGCTCTCTACTACTCTCTACTACTCACTCTCTACTCTCTATTACTCACTCTCTACTCTCTACCTCTCTACCTCTCTCTACTTCTCTCTCTACTAGTCTCTACCTCTCTACTTCTACCTCTCTACCTCTACACCTCTACCTCTCTACCTCTCTCTACACGCACACATATACACATATATATATGCATATATGCATATATGCATATGCATTTATATATATGTATATACATTTATAAACATATATAATCTGCATATCTATATAAATACAAATATAAAGGCATGCATACATATACATATATGCATACCTATGCATGTTATTTACATGAAAGTTTTAAAAACACTAATAAAAGCAAAGCTAAAAAGCCACCTCATTACAAACAGAATGGCTTTAACTTAAACGAGGGCGAGATCTATTGCATTTTATATAAATATACATATATATATTACCTACTGGCGATAGCCAGTAGGTATATATAGTTAGGACCTAACTACCATAGGAAATCTGCAACATTCTATTGAGAATAACTTTGGCGCCGGTTGAGGAATTTGCTTGTAATTTTCCCAAATTTAGGCCAGCTTGGCTCCGCTTCTTCCCTGGAAGTTTCGGGGGGATTCGTCATGCAGAGGCCGAGAAAAAAACGTGTATTCCGCATGTTAATTTCCATAGGACGAATAGACAAGGTTACAGCCCGAACCGCTGAATGGAATTACACCAAACTTTGCAAAATTGTACGGACTGGTACACAGAAGTGCCTTTTCTATATTTGGTGAAAATTGCTCCAGTGGTTTTTACGAAAATTAACTTAAAAAATATATATATATCTGGTCGGAGCCTAACCACACATCTCATCGTGAGATCTGATTGGCTGTCAGCACTTCATCCAAGAAGTGTTGGCAGCCATCTTGGGACCAATATACATGATAGCACCTCATTAAAAAGCATTGTAGTTAATAGAGGGTTTTAGGACTTTAGTTACATTATAAATCATTTGTTGATGGTACGATACTCATTTTAGGAATTGTGGTGTGTTCTAAGGTGATTTTACCATGTGAAAAAGCCTTCTGCTGGGATATCATGAATCATGTTTGAAAGAAAACTATTATCTCATGCTTTTCCCACAGTGGTTTGGAAGGGGATTTATAAGCTAAACTGAAAGCATATTTTCTGTAAATTCACATTATCTTTCTCAGTCATGTGAGAATGAAGTCTGACATTCTCAGTAAAACATGTACATCCAACAGGACAGAGACTGTCAGTTGATTCCTTTGTGTTCTACAGCAGCCTCCTAGAGTGTTCTAAAGAACAACTAGAGCGCTAACAGTCCTACTTATTACAAAGGTATGGCACACCTGAAGCCATCTTGATTGGAATAAAGTGGTAACTCTTAAAACATTTAATTTAAAAAGGAACAAAATGAGGGGGTATATTTTGCCATAGAAAGTATGATTAGTGCTGCAGAAAGAAAAATTAGGGCACATTTTGAGTGACTTCTCAAATACTCTTCTATTTCATTAAAAAATTCTGACATGCCACCCAAGATGGCCACCAGAGACAAAAGAGCCCAAATGTAGCCCAAATATCACCCAGATGTAGCCCAGGTATAGCCCAATGACAGAATGTCCCAGAGTGTTCTAAAGAACAACTAGAGCGCTAACAGTCTTACTTATGACAAAAGTATGGCACACCAGAAGCCATCTTGATTGGAATGAAGTGGTAAGTCTGAAAACATTTAATTTAAAAAGGAACAAAATGAGGGGGTTCATTTTGCCATAGAAAGTATGATTAGTGCTTCAGAAAGAAAAATTAGGGCACCTTTTGAGTGACTTCTCAAATCCTCTTCTATTTCATTAAAAAAATTCTGACATGCAGACTGAAACATGCACTTTGAATACCAGCAGCGGACTTCCCTGGTGAGCAGTAGCTTTACTACAGTGATCTAATGAGCAACTAGAGTGCTAACATTCAGAATTTATGGCAAATGTGTGACACATCTGAATGCCTTCTTGATGGAACCAAAGTAAACAAGCATTGAAAATGCAATAGATCTCGCCCTCGTTTAAGTTACAGCCATTCTGTTTGTAATGAGGTGGCTTTTTGGCTTTGCTTTTAATAGTGTTTTTAAAACTTTCATGTAAATAACATGCATATGTATGCATATATGTATGCATGCATTTATATTTGTATTTATATAGATATGCAGATTATATATGTTTATATATGTATGTATATATATATACACATACATATATATAAATGCATATGCATATATATGCACGTATATGTGTATATGTGTGCGTGTGGAGAGAGGTAGAGAGGTAGAGGTGTAGAGGTAAAGAGGTAGAGGTAGAGAGGTAGAGAATAGTAGAGAGAGAAGTAGAGAGAGGTAGAGAGGTAGAGAGTAGAGAGTGAGTAATAGAGAGTAGAGAGTGAGTAGTAGAGAGTAGTAGAGAGCAGTAGAGAGAGTAGCCAGAGTGAGTAGTAGAGAGTAGTAGAGTGAATAGTAGAGTGAGTAGTAGAGAGTGAGTAGTAGACAGTAGTAGAGAGTAAGTAGTATAGTGAGTAGTAGAGAGCAGTAGAGAGAGTAGTAGAGAGTAGTAAAGAGTGAGTAGTAGAGAGTAGAAGAGAGTGAGTAGTAGAGAGTGAGTAGCCAAGAGTAGTAGAAAGTGAGTAGCAGAGAAAGAGAATAGTAGAGAGTAGTAGAGAGTGAGTAGTGGAGTGAGTAGTAGAGAGTAGTAGAGAGAGAGTAGTAGAGAGTGAGTAGTAGAGAGTAGTAGAGAGTGAGTAGTAGAGTGAGTAGTAGAGAGTGAGTAGTAGAGAGTAGTAGAGAGAGAGAGTAGTAGAGAGTGAGTAGTAGAGAGTAGTAGTGAGTGAGAAGTAGAGAGTGAGTAGTAGAGAGTAGTAGAGAGTGAGTAGTAGAGAGAGTAGTAGAGAGAGAGTAGTAGTGAGTAGTAGAGTAGTAGAGAATGTGTAGTAGAGAGTGAGTATTATAGAGTAGTGGAGTAGTACAGAGTAAGTAGTAGAGAGTAGTGGAGAATATTCCAAAGTTTGGCACAGCACCACTTGCACAATAAGTCCAATCAAATCATATCACTTAGAATCCTTATTGAAGCGCTGAATCTTGGTGTATATTCAAATGCTTTTATTTTCCTTAAGTTTATGTACCACAGCCAGCCGACGCGTTTCGTTCTGTACAACAGAACTTCTTCAGGGCGTTCTTATTTCCTTCAAGTTATGTCGGTATCCTGTTGTCATATAACTAGATATTTCTTCCAAATGTTAGACGAGATGTAAGTACATTCTTATTCAAAGTGACTAGGTATCAATTTTATCCACACAATTCGGGCAGACTTGAGTAATTTATAGCATCCTCAAAGTCAGTCTTTCAAAAATTCCAAAGTATAGGACATGATAATCCAAATCCAAATGTTTCTCAAGAAAAGTCATTTTCAATCGTTCGGAATATCGGTGTTTGGGCAGATATGACCCAGGGACCCCCAGTATGCAAGGGGAATTAGTCCCCCCTCTGCAAACGCGCCAGTGGCCTGCGTTGCAGAGAGGTGTACAAAGGGGTATAGCCTCTTTACACCTCTGTGCAATGCAGCCCCCTAGCGCATACTGGAGGTTCCAGGTGGGCTAGTTGGCCCCCCGGGACCCCCAGTATGCAAGGGGAATTAGTTCCTCCTCTTCAAACATGCACGGGGGCTGCGTTGCAGAGAGGTGTAAAAAAAGGTGTGGCCTCATTCCACCTCTCTGCAATGCAGCCCCCTGGCGCATACTGAAGGCTCCTGGTGGGCTAGTTAGCCCCCAGGGACCCCCAGTATGCAAGGGGAATTAGTTCCCCCTCTGCAAACATGCCAGGGGGCTGCGTTGCAGAGAGGTGTAACAAGGGGCATAGCCTCATTACATCTCTGCAATGCAGCCCCCTGGCGCATACTGGAGGTTCGAGGTGGGCTAGTTGGCCCCCAGGGGCCCCCAGTATACAAGGGGAATTAGTTCCCCCTCTTCAAACATGCACGGGGGCTGCGTTGCAGAGAGGTGTAAAAAGGGGCGTGGCTTCATTACACCTCTCTGCAATGCAGTCCCCTGGCGCATACTGGAGATTCCAGGTGGGCTTATATAGTCTTATATAGTTAGGAATTAGCATTAAAAAAAAATTTGAAATTCACTGAAAAAAACATAGGTTTCAGGCCTTATATAGTTAGGAATTAGCATTTAAAAAACCTTGCAAATTCACTGAAAAAACCATAGGTTTCAGGCCTTATATAGTTAGGAATTAGCATTTAAAAAACCTTTAAAATTCACTCAAAAAACTATAGGTTTTAGGGGTGGTATAGTTAGTTGGACATTTCACTCATACAAAACCATTGAAATTGCTCCTATCTAGTTAGTTGTACTAACTATATTTCGCGCACCCGCAATCCACTGCTGATGATGTCACATATTACATCATTCATGACATGGTCAGTGACATCACTGATGACATCTCAAATGACATCACTGATGACATCATCCATGTGACAATCACATACACCTTTTCATACATTAGAAAGAGCCTATTTCTGAAGTAAGAGGCCTAACACACACGCTGCCTTAGACTCCCTACTAGAACATATACTAAAGCCCAACTGTCTTTAAAAAACATGTACTTCCATATTTTTTAAGACATCAACTAAGCATATTATTCACCCAGATCCATTTAAAATCAAGCTTGACTCACAGTGTGATCTTAGGCACATGACCAGGATGTTACATGTAATCTACCATGTCTGTCTCTTCATGCAATATGTGTGTGTCTGCTCATACAATTTCACTGTCTCTACTGGCAAAAACAGATCACATATATATAAGCAACACATAACATTCCTCTCTCATTTCAAAGGCACACCCTGCATCTTGATTGCACAGCTTAGAGCCTATTTCTGAAGTAAGAGGCCTGACAGACATGCTGCCTAAGATTCTCTACTAGTACATATCCTAAAGCCTAACTGACTTCAAGAATACATGTATTCCCATATTTTTATACACATCAACTAAGCAAATTATTCACCCAGATTCATTTAAAATCAAGCTTGACTCACAGTGTGATCTTATGCACATGACCAGGATGTTACATGTAATCTACCATGTCTGTCTCTGCATGCAATATGTGTGTCTCTGGTCATACTATCTCACTGTGTCTACTGGCAAGAAACAGACCACATATATATAAGCAAGACATAACATTCCTTTTTCATTTCAAAGGCACACCCTGCATCTTGATTGCACAGCTTAGAGCCTATTTCTGAAGTAAAAGGCCTAACACACACGCTGCCTAAGATTCCCTACTAGAACATATACTAAAGCCCAACTGACTTTAAAAAAACATGTACTTCCATATTTTAAAGACATCAACTAAGCATATTATTCACCCAGATCCATTTAAAATCAAGCTTGACTCACAGTGTCATCTTAGGCACATGAGACACATGTCATGACACACACACAAAGAGAGAAATGACACACAGAAAAAGAGAGATTATGCACGTGCAAAGTGACATGAGACACTGATACAGAGTATGCTTTAAGGCAAACTGTTGAAGGCACAGGTGACATTAATGAAAAATGTGAAAATGTAATTCATTATTTCAAACAGACACTAAGTGTGAACCTTGTTAAAAATTTAAAAGCCAGACATTTTACCAGAAAACCTCTTCTACAATAAATCGTTTTTGACACAAAGCACAGCACATGTAATGTAAATCAGGCTTATGTTGTATACTAGTGTTTATATTGTTTACTTATTGTATTTGCTATGTAATATGTTTGTAGTGGTCTACAATATGTAAATTTTTCTTTACTACAGATTATAATCATCTATAGAAAAAAAAGAATATGCCATACAAAGAAAGACGTCAAAGAAATTACAAAAAAGAATTAAGTTCCAAGAAAAAAGAAATACAAGACTCATCCAAAACAAATTCTTCAGTGAAAAAAAATAATGCTCCTGGTAAGCAAACAAAGAATTTTCTCAGGAAGTTATTGAAATGTAAAAAAAAAGAGATGTTATTTCAAAGAAGAATAAAACACCTTTAATTATAAAGAAGAAGTTGTGTCCCTCAAAAAATGATAGACCTGTAGAAGGAGATGATATTGTCTATAGGAATAGAAGGAGAAATCAATTTATCGAAATTCGTAGACAAATGTTTTATAACAGAATAGTATACAATTTATTAAAAAATGTAAAGAGGTATCAAAAAAAGACTGTTTTTTACAAGAAAAAAAAAGCATAATTAAGATTGTGGATGAAGCATTTAAAGTGAAAAATAAGTTATATGGATTAATAATGAATAGAATTCGTACACTAGATAAAGTAATCAATGTTTTCAAATCAAAATGTAAGTGGAGAAGAGTAATTAATCGGACTAATTTTTGTGATGTTTTTTCTGGAGAATGGAAGCATAGTTCAAGTTGTGAGCCATTTTTTAATGAAGAAAGTTACTTTCAGGATAATGATTTGGTGCATGCAGTTGACACCAGTGGTCGAGCATGTGAGGTGAAGGAAGGTTGTCCGATTGAAAAAGAAAAGATTGTGCCTACAAATACAGAAGAGGTGTTAGCTGGTGAAGTTTTAGGGAGATGTCCTAAGGCTCCAGTGTATACTTGGAATTGTAGTAGTATTTGTAGTGTGCGACAGGATTCAATTGATTTGTTTCGCAGTTTCTTACGGACATATACTAAGAAAAGTCTAAAAGAAAAATTGAAAATTTTGCAAGAGTTGGATCCTTGTAGAGTGAGAGAAAAAACAGGTTTGCAAGGGCATTCACTGGCTTGTCTTTCAAGAAAAGTATGTCAGAGTGTTTTTTCACCATTTTAGGATGTTAGCAGTGCATCATAATAAAGTGAGGAAATTAGTGAGAAGGCTGTATTATGCAAAAAGTCCAGCACTTAAACTAAAACAGTTAAACAGTGCTCTTTTGCATGGAACTGAATTAGATGTGAAAAACATATGTGAAGAAATTGAGTTTTGTTACATTGGTGAAAAAGGGGATAGTGCAGAAATAGATACAGTAATAGAAGGTAAAATAGAAGAGAATGTAGAGATTTCAAGTACAGAAAAATTTGAACATGAAATTACCAAGTTTAAGGTCAATTCAAGTGAAAGGCCTAATTTTACTTGTGTGTGTTGTCGACAAACTCATTATAAGCATCAGACTAGATTAGTTGATTTATATGTAAAAAGCGAAAAGGTAAATAATAATGAGCGGAAGGATTTTGCAACTTATTTGTTGGGAGAAAATTGTTTTGATTTGGGTTCTGATCAACGTATTTGTAAATATTGTTATAATAAATTAAATGAAAACAGAATGCCTGCTCGAGCTGTTCATAATAATCTGGAGTTGGTAGACATTCCTTCTGAATTGATGGATTTAAATACCTATGAGTCTATTCTGATTCAATGTGTGCATCCTTTTCAGGCTATTGTGCGCATGGAGCCTAAGACAGGGAAATTGCCTCCTTCAGATTTACAGAGAGGATTAAAGGGAAGAGTTGTTTATTTGCCTCTAGATTTTAAGAAACATATTGATACAATTGGTGTAGAAAAAGTAGAGGAGGAACCTCTGGTTATTCTAGTTAATGGTGTTCTGACAAAGAGTAAGAAAATCTTGCAAGAATTAGTGGATGTTAGGAAAGTCAAAAAGTCAAAGTTGTATCTGGTAAAAAATAATCAGTACTATAAAAATGTGTATGTGGGAGAAGAGGAAACAATTGTAGAAGAGGACAGTGACTTCTCCGCTGGGCAAATAGAAAAAGTTGATGTCTCTAGAAGTGAAGAAATTTATGAACATTATAGTGTTCATCCATTGCATTCCAAAGAAGTAATGGGGAATGCTATTGACTTGTTTCAAATGAAAGAAGCAAACGGAAGTCCCATTAGTGTATGGGAAGAAAGTTTGGAAGCTCGTTGTTTTCCACAGTTATTTCCAACAGGTGAAGGTGGACGATATGACGACCGACCTGTTCAAATTCCTGCATCTGAATACCGGACTTCAAGATTATATGTAGAAGAATCAAGGTTTTGTCAATGCATTCCATATTTGTTCCATTTACTGTTTGAGAGTGACTTGTCTGGACTTTCTTATGCAGTGAACCATATACTGAAAAGTGGAGCACATCTATAAAATGTTTCGTCAAAGGACTTTATGGATAAAGTGAAACTGCAAGACAGTGTTTTGGAATCTCAGGTAATTAATCTCATGGCATGTCAGCGTGGTACTAACAAGTATTGGTACCGTCGTCATGGGGAATTGAAATGTATGCTAAGAAACTTAGGAACTCCTACATGGTTCCTCACTCTTAGCTGTGCTGAGTATGCTTGGGAAGACTGACTTGAATTTCTACGAGAGGCAAATAAAAACATTGAAAATATTGAATACAAGACACCTGGAGAACTGTGCTCTTTGGATCCAGCTAATGTATGCAGGTATTTCAATCATAGGTTTGAAGCTATGATGTCTTTTATTACAAACAAAAAAAATCCTCCGCTTGGAGAGGTGTTGGATTTCTTTTGGAGAAAGGAGTATCAAGCAAGAGGTGCTCCACACATACATATGCTGCTATGGATCAAAGATGCACCAAAATTTGGAACAGATTCAGATGAGAAACTGATGAGTTTCATTGAGCAGTATTCTACATGTGCTGTTCCGAAAAGTACAGAAGAAAACAATTTAAGACATCAAGTTTTACGCTTTCAAACCCATCGTTGTGGAAAATACTGTTGTCGTAAATACAAATCCAAGGACAAGTTCTACACGAAATGTCGTTTTGCATTTCCACGTCCAGTAACATCGAAAGGAAGAGTGAACAATTTTATGTCTTCTCTGCGACATACTGTGACAAGAAAATCACCTAAAAATACATACAACCTAAGAAGAAATGTGGAGTCCAAATACATAAATGACTACAACCCAGTCATTGTGTCCATGTGGAATGCTAACATGGATATTCAATATGTGGCTGACAACTCTATTGCTGTGGCTCGATATGTGACGTCTTACATCACAAAAAGACAGAACTGAAGGAAATGTGGGAGGAAATTTCACATGAAAAGAGTCTAAGCAAGAAATTATAGTTATAGTCTGAAGATGTTGTCACATCGAGAAATTGGAGCATATGAATGTTCTGATCAGTTATCTTGTTAGTACAAGCTTTATTCGAGATAACTTCTCATAAAAGCGCAACATATAATCAAATACATTACAATAAAAAAAAACGTTTAGTTCATTCATCATTACACAATATTTCCCTAAAAGAAAAACGGTAGTGCGCGCTTATACAACAATAAACAGTAATAGTTACACACAAAAACAAATTACATTAAAACTTCTTGTTTTAAAAAGTATGAAATTTCATAGGGTTAGGTGGGCCTGCCTATCAGCCTCCGCCTGATTGACCAAGCCCATCCCAAATATTTGGCCACTCCCAGGATAATCGACTCTTGGGTGGATGTGCATAAGATTCTTGTGGCCGCTACACTATGCCGTGTCCCAAGGTTTTTACAAACTGGAGTTAGCCATACCCTCCTTGGTAGCAAATAAGCACTGCAGGCGAATTAAAAGTGGCCTAAATTTTCGGTAGCAGCTTTACACGCAGGACAACACGTGGAGGTCGAACTCTGCCATCCTGCAATTAGTGATTTTAGCGGGAGGGATCCCGACCTTAACTGGAAGACTAACTTCCTCTCCAAAGGGACAGTAATACTATCCCAATAATTTTCTAAAAAAGGACAGATTTTGATTTCGAGGAAGCGCCCAGACATGGAGTCGGATTTAGTACCCCTCAAGAGACTACTGTCTACCCAGTCCCAATAATAGGATTTAAGGGCCTCTTTGCTTGGGAAGACTTCCCCTTGTGGATTGGTCCAAAGATTAGAAAGGCCTAGTTTGATTAGCATAGCTCTTACGTTCTTTAACCTGTTGATTTTATGGAAATGGTCTTCCTTAATTATTGCTAAAAAACCATCTGCATAATGCTTAATCTCTGGAGTTGTCCAAAGAAGTCTCCAGTAAAGAATGGGGCGCAAACGCGCTCTATCGCTAATTTGTCATCTACCTAGATCGAGAAATAGTGGTATTAAAGGAGCACTCTGAGGTACGCCTGTAATACCCCTAAGGAACTTGTTCTCTGCTATCTGTAAGGTCGATAACTTTTCCCAAGCCCACAGCTCTGCACCGTATAGGGCCGCACCTAAGACCTTGGCGTCATACACTAGTAGGGCAGGCTTAATGGGTTTGGTTTTAGATTTTCTATGCTCCCCCCGTAATGCCCCTGAGATTTGCTGATGTTTTAAGACCGCTTTTTCCAGGTGGTGTGACCAACCCGGGCCATCTGCTATTTGCAACCCCAAATATGTAAACTCCTTGACCACCTCCAGCTTGGTATTATTCAAGAGTACCCTAGGCTGGGCCTTGTGTCGTGGGGAAAAGACCATTAGCTTTGTCTTTCCCACGTTTACCTCAAGACCATGCTCTTTACAAAAGACATCAAATATGTTTAGAGCACGCTGGAGTCCTGCCGGAGTCTTTGACATAATTAGGGTATCGTCGGCGAACATCAGGATCGGGACCCTGGCGCCCGCTAACGAAGGTGCATCTACCCCAACGTCTAATATCCTCTCCACAATCCCATTAATAAACAATGAGAAAAGTAGGGGTGCCATTGCACAACCCTGGCGGACACCCCTTTCTACTGGGAAATCCGATGATGACTCGCCGTTTCCACCCCACTGGACTCTGGCATAGTTACTTTCATGCAATCGCATGATCAGTGTAAGAAGTTCAGCAGGGATGCCTAGTTTATGTAAGACCGCTCATAGCTTACGCCTTGGGACCAGGTCAAAGGCTGCCCGCAAGTCGACAAATGCAACATAAAGGCAGCCTTTGCCAAGCAATACTGTCCTCCACCGCAAGATGGTGAAACTAAAGACCTGGTCAATTGTACTGGTGGCTCGCCTAAATCCTGCTTGATATGGCGAGAGGGCATTGTTATCGTCCACCCAATCCATAAGCTGATTTACAACCATTTTTCCCATGACTTTTTGTATAGTAGCAATCAAGCTTATGGGCCTATAGTTAGATGGGAGAGACCGGTCTCCTTTTTTGTAGATGGGTATGATGACGGCACCTTGCCAAAGCTCGGGGACCACCCCTCCCCTGGCAATGGCGTTGCACAGTAAAAGAATATACCTCCCCCACCTCTTTATGTCGTGTTTGAAGACATCCGAAGGTATCCCATCTAACCCAGGTGCCCTCCCCCCTTGGACAGCACAGATTGCTAATTCAGCATCCTTAAGTGAAAACAAGTTATCAGTAGGAAAGACAGGTGCTATCTTCTCCTCCATCCCAACCTTCTCTACCTCTGAGTATTGAGGTCTGAAGTACTCGACCCAAGCTTCCTCGGCCACATTATTACTAGGCCTGTCAGGGGTACCGCCTCTACCCCACTTTATGATTTTCCAAAAAAGCCGAGTATCCTTGTTATTTGAGGCTTCCTTCAGCTCACCCCGGTGCTCTTCATCCCATTTCCTCTTTGCTTGGGAGATACTTGTGTTATACAGTTTCCTTGCTTTGCTAATCGCACCCCTGTCTCTTTCTCTAATGGCGCAACCCAATGCCAATCGTGCTGACCTGCACTGGCGATTAAACCACCCAGCCGGTTTAGGAGGTTTTTTACCCTTAGTGCTTGGTGGTTGCATGAAGTGTGGTTTTAGGAGACCAAAAAATTTGTTGTGAATATCTGTAAATTCCATAGAACCAGGGATTGTGGATTTTGCCGCATCCATAGAGATGAGAACCTTGTCCATCTCAGCCTTAATGAGGATCATTGTTGTTTCATTTGCTAAGACGCTTGGCCATTTCAACCTACGCATATTATTGGCCATTACTGGGATTTGGACATTTCTTGTATGCGTGTTTGGGGGCCCAGCATTCCACCATTTGTGTGTCACACAAAGGGGATTGTGATCACTTTCCAATCTACCCTTGATGGCCATATCAAGAACTCCCTGCCAGAGTGGAAGACTACATATTACGTAGTCAATTCTGCTCCGACTGTGGCCATTGTCGAATGTGCATGCGCCCTCTTTGTCCCCTGATGTTCTCCCATTTAGGGCTCTTAGCCCATGTTCCATACACAGGGCATTTAGTAGCAGTATATCCTTTGTCCACCGTTTGACTGGGTTTAAACTCAAAGATGGAACTCCCCAGAGCATGTCCTCTTCATAACCTAGGGGATCATTTGTTCTGTCAAGCGGTTCAAAGGTCCTATTTAGGTCCCCAGCTACTACTACTCTATTTCCTAGTGACTTAGTTTCCAAGAAAACAGACAATGCCTCTAAGGTAGATGAACTCCCCAAGTTACTACCTCTTGCATAGATGTTATACAGATCAATCACATCCCTCCCTTCTAAGGACAATCTTAACATTTCTATGTCGCTATTGCCCAAATCCAACACTTTGATAGAAATAACCAGGTCCTGCTTTATCCAGACTGTTAACCCTCCCGTTGGCCGACCCCGTGCCCCTCTAGAGGCTGGGATAGAAAAATTCAGATAACCACGGAGGAAAACAGGGTTACAAGCCCAGGTTTCTTGAAAGCAGCACACATCAAAACCATTAATGAAGTCCAACCAAATTTGTGAATCTATCTTGCTGGCCAACCCGGCAATATTCCAGGACAAAAACCTCCCCAAGGTAAGCCCTCCCCCACAAGCTACATCTATGTTAGAGCATGATTCAAGAGTATCATTTTCAACATTTACAGTTAGTATGGGTAACTCCCCTGCTTCGTCCATGCCACTTGCTTTTCTACTACTTCCCATCATATTCACAATCTTATTGTCGACTTCCCTAGATTTTGGCACCTCACCAGTGTCTAGATCAAGTTCAACACAGTCCCCTAGGTGGTTCCTACTATTATCTCCCCCACCAATATTCACATGGTCACAATTTTGTCAACAACCCCACCCTAGATTTTGCCATCTACCCGGAGGGTGGTGGTTTGGGCCTGTGGAATGGTTATTGTACTGGGGTAGTGAAACTGACGTGGAGATCCCCGGCCATGGAAGGTTTAAGGGGCCGGTTTGTTTATTAAGCAGACTAGTCACAACACTAGTGGGACGTGGGTAGAAAAAGGTAAGATCGACAATACCAATTCCACCACTATTTGTACCCCATCCCTGCCTAGTTATCCATCCCGCCACCCTTGGGTCTTGAAAATTGACCACAATACAATCCCCCCCCATGCTTTTGGTGGTACAGCCTATCCAGTCAATTCTCCTTACCCCCAAGATTAACCCATCAACTTCCCCTGGTAGAGGCCGGTTAGCCCTCAACCAGTGCATAACCTTATTTTTCAGCATCTGGAAGTTCTCTCTCTGTCCCATAGAAAGTGGTGGGACATTTATGAGTACAGCCACAAAGGGAAAGGAATCTGGGGTAAGATTCATTGGGGGTTTGTTGTGTAGTGGTTTTATCGAGTGAAGTAGAGACTGTTTAGGAACTATAGGAGTGTGGCGGAGGGCAGGTTTATTTGTAATAGGCTGGGTACTAATTAGTGGGGGAGGTTGTAACACAATGTCTAGTCCAGTGCATGCATTTCCCCCAACCTCCGTAGTAGCCAGGGAATTTAGACTAGACGGTGGTTGTTGCGCCACAATTTGTACTGGAATTACAATGTTGGGGGGATTAGCAACGAGCCCCGATGGTCCCAAATCAGGGGGCTTAGATGGTCTTTTCGCAGCCTCACTACATGGATTAGAGGGCTTTGAAGTATTGGTTTGTTGCCTTCGTCCCTTGTCTTGTGGTGCACATGTGGTCGGAATCTGGGGCGTGTTGCTTTCGTCCTGTTTTGCCTGGGTCTTTATTAATGATTTTGTAGAAAAAAAGTTATCTAATGTTACCTGTTCAAAATGGGCTAAACGGTCAGACAGCCTGATAATTTTTTCCTCTAATGGGAGCAGAATCGACCGTATCAACCTTTCTAGGTCAGGATTCAGGTTACATAAAGGTGGCAGTTTCTCTGTCATTACCAGGTCACTGTCTGAAGAATTAACAGTACTAACTTCTGGACTATCTAATAGCACCACATCTCCCTCCTGCATGTTTCCATTGCTACCGCTTACTTCCTGGGCAGCCTTACTGGGGCAAGTACTTTTAATTACTTTCCTAAGTTTACGTGGGGGTTTAGATGGAATGCTTTTTCTGGGTACAGTAATTCTTTTCCTTTTTGATCCGGCTTTGGATTGAGACAGGGGCACCTGGGTACATAGATTAACTGTGCATACTATAGGGTCTGTGTGGCTCGCACATGGTGAGACCTGTCCCGCCACTGTACCCTAGTTTTCCTCGTTAGTGGTAGCATCATAACATCTTTCAGCTACGACAGGCAGGTTTACTGATGATAAAGGAGTTACCAATGTGGGGTAGGATTGCACGGAGCGTTTATCTATGGGGTTTTTAATGAGTTCAATAGATAATCTACGCTCCGCACGCCTCTCTGCAAGCGTTAGCTCTTTATCTATAAGTTGGGTTGGGCGGTTAAAAAATGTATCTAGAGGGCCAATAACTGCTGGCCCAACATCGACCAGGAGGATTGGTGGAGCGTTGCTACTTGGGGAGACAGACATACCTTAAAATCACCACCCCTTTCTCTTATTTAGGGCAACAATAATACTTCGCACAAAGTACATCAATAAAGTCAATACCAATGTCAGAGGGCAGGCCCAGCCCGGCCTCTGTCGGCCCCGGACGGCCACAGACGGTCCCGCCCTTGTCCCGGGCTTCTCCCGGCGCGCTCCCGCTCGCTCCCGCGAAGCGGTGTAACCGGTCTCCTTAAGACAACGAGTTCAGCAGTCCCATAGGATGACAGGCGGGGGGCGTGGCCAGCGGGGAGAGCAGCCCAGGTGGAGCTTGTTGGGCACGCAGGGACTCCTGGATGCTGGAGTCCCTGTCCTATGCTCGCAGCCCTGCCGACACACTCACCTGCCCCGCACTAATCCCGAGCTTTCACCTACAGCCAGCAGCGTCCCAAGTACACAGTGCAGCGGGACCAGCGGAGCTGGTCCGGCGAGGCGCTACCTTTGTTCCTCCAAGCAGGGATACGAAAAAACAGGCAGGCAGCAAGGACAAACGGACCAAAACGGTGAGGGCACAGTTCACTTGTGGTTTCCCAAGGCTGCAAGTCGAAGTCCGCCTTTCACTCGGGTGGCGGGGGCGTGGCCAGCGGGGAGAGCAGCCCAGGTGGAGCTTGTTGGGCACGCAGGGACTCCTGGATCCTGGAGTCCCTGTCCTATGCTCGCAGCCCCGCCGACACACTCACCTGCCCCGCACTAATCCCGAGCTTTCACCTACAGCCAGCAGCGTCCCAAGTACACAGTGCAGCGGGACCAGCGGAGCTGGTCCGGCGAGGCGCTACCCATGTTCCTCCAAGCAGGGATACGAAAAACAGGCAGGCAGCGAGGACAAACGGACCAAAACGGTGAGGGCACAGTTCACTTGTAGTTTCCCAAGGCTGCAAGTCGAAGTCCGCCTTTCACTCGGGTGGCGGGGGCGTGGCCAGCGGGGAGAGCAGCCCAGGTGGAGCTTGTTGGGCACGCAGGGACTCCTGGATGCTGGAGTCCCTGTCCTATGCTCGCAGCCCCGCCGACACACTCACCTGCCCCGCACTAATCCCGAGCTTTCACCTACAGCCAGCAGCGTCCCAAGTACACAGTGCAGCGGGACCAGCGGAGCTGGTCCGGCGAGGCGCTACCTTTGTTCCTCCAAGCAGGGATACGAAAAAACAGGCAGGCAGCGAGGACAAACGGACCAAAACGGTGAGGGCACAGTTCACTTGTGGTTTCATCAGCAAGTCTATATGCCAAATCTAGAACCATCATTTGGGTGAGTCTAGGTCTTGCTGCAACACGAAACCGAGTTTTGAAATCTGTACAAGAAATAGAGTATTTTGCGGAGAAAGAACCAGACAGTACAGATATTTTGAAGACAAACATGTTGGATACATACTATCCAAATAGAAGTACTATTCTTGAGAACGTCTGTCTCTATGAAGTTCTTCAAACCTATACTTATAAAAGGAACGTCACAGAAGACATCAATAAAGGTGTATATGCTGTAATTGGATGTGAAGGCTGTCTGGTGAAACAAAGAAAAGGCCATTTGATTAATCATCGAAAATTGAGTTGTGAATCTCCAGACAAAAGGGAATTTTATTACTTAGCTCTTTTGCAACCCTTTAAGCCTTGGCATACAGAAGAGGAACTACTTGGAGATTTTCTTACTTATGAAGATTCGTTCAATGCAAACAAGGATACCATAGAATGTCCTGTTTTTTCAAATTATCTGCAAATGTTGAACGAGGAAATACAGCAAGTAGCTACAATTTCAGCAGAGATTGCTAGAGACAGTTCTCAAGATAGTCAGAGTTCTGCTTCATTGAGTCAGGATCCACTAGGAGGACCAATTATACAAAATGAAGCTGCCACTGCCATGGATGAAGTTGAAAGAGCCATGGAACAAGCTCAGGAGGTCGGAGTTAACTTAGAAGATTTGGAAAAAGAACTAAACTTTGAGCAGAGACAAATATATGACGAAGTCACAGAACACATTGAGCATGGTTTATCTCATGAGAAAAAAGAGTGCTCATGTACATCATTTATACCTGTCCGACTGTACGTGAGTGGAGAAGCAGGAACTGGAAAAAGTTTCCTGATTAAAGCAATTGCAACATATCTGCAGAAAAGAACGGAGTCATCGCTCTCTTGTGTTGTTACTGCTCCAACTGGGTTGGCAGCACACAACATTAAAGGGATTACTTTACATCGCTTATTGATGCTGCCAGTAGAGCATGATAATAAATTACAATACCACAAGCTATCTAGAGAAGTCCTAAAGAAAATGAAACTTCTTATCATTGATGAAGTAAGCATGGTATCAAATGTAATGCTTGCTTTTGTGCATTTAAGAATGCAAGAAATTCTTAAAACAGACTATGATGTGTTATTTGGAGGCAAACACATCATTGTTTTTGGAGATCTACTGCAACTAACTCCAGTGAAAGGACAGCCAGTGTTTAAAATGCTTACGCGTGAAGATACCAGGAAGTGCTTAGGAAGCATTGGAAATGTTAACATATGGTTAAATTTCAAATATGCAGAACTGCTTCAAAATATGCGACAGGCAAAGGATGAAGATTATAAAAATATTCTACAAGATGTAAGAATTGGAAAACTAACTGAGCATGGCAAAGAAGCTTTACATGGACGATTAATTTCAAATTTGTTTCCAAATGAAAATATTCTCCCAGAGAATATTTTTATGAAAATTCATGAAAACAAATCTGTCATATGCTTGATGCCAACTCTGCAAGAATGTTCAATCTTCAAAAACAAAATGTTAAAGTTGGAAAATCAAGAGATTGTGAAACTGGAAGCTATTGATAAAATGGAACATGAAGGAGCAACTATTATTTTGTCAGAAAAGTTTAAATCAAAATTGTATTCTTTAGAGAAGACAATATCTAAAACTGCTGGTTTGGAAAAGACTCTGTATGCATCTTTAAATTGTCGTATAATTTTATGACGTAATTTACATGTGGGAAGAGGTTTAGTAAATGGAGCAATGGGTCATGTTGTAGATTTTGTGAATTACCGAAATAGAGATGGAATTGAATTTATAAAAATTAAATTTGATGGTATTGAAGAAGTACAACAAATCAGTCGTTGTTCTGCCCGATTTTTGCTTGTGAAAGATTTATATGTCCGCAGAAAACAGTTTCCTGTTTCTTTGGCATATGCAGTGACTATTCATAAATCTCAAGGTTTAAGTGTAGATAGTGCTTTGGTGAATATTGGAAGTTCTGTGTTCAAAGAGGGTATGGCATATGTTGCTTTATCTCGAGTTAGAACTTTATCTGGATTGTACTTGATTGATTTTGATGACACAAAGATTAGTGCAGATCTAAATTGTGTAAAAGAATATAATAGGTTAAGAAGAGAGTATGCTCCAAATTGACCTCATTATCCTCTATTTGAAAAGCGTGTAGTAGGCCGAAAAAGAAGAAATGAGAAAAATTGTAGTGAAGTTGTAGCAAAAAAAAAAAAGTAGATGAAGGAGTAATTGTAAGCAGAAAGGAAAAGGATTCAGTTAAAGATGTTGTTGGGTTTCTGTTTGAAAACAGTTCTGGTGTCAACTGCTATGCTATGTTAATGTTGTTTTTTTTCTCCAAACTGTACAAGAGCAGATTGCTGAAAATCGAGATCAAAGATTTTGTTGTTTGTTGAATTCTATGTTTGAGAAATGTCGCAGTGACAGAACAAAAATACAAAGTGTTTCTGAAATTCGAAATGTTTTAGACATATGTTCTGGTCTAAATCAATTTTCACAGAATATTCAGCAAGATTGTCAGGAATTTCTAATGTATATGCTTGTTGTATTGCAAGATGAAGGTGTAGATGTAGAAAATCTTTTTGGCCTTTCTTATAAATGGCAACATGACTGCGACAATTGCTCCTTTTCAAGTAGTACTACAATAGACACTGAAAGATTTATATATTTGACTTTACCAGACTGCAAATCAGTGTCTTTTAATAATCTACTTAGAGAAGCAAATCAAAACATGGTCTGTACTCAATGTAAATCTGCAATGCTATCAACATTATTTATACAAAGTTATGGACAGTATGTAATTTTAATGTTCCAACGATGTAGACCTGATGGAACTAAATTGACAACTTTAATTAAAAATTTTGTGGCTTCTCAATTGTCAATTTCAGGAAGAACCTTTGCAACTGCAGCAATTATTTACCATGATGGTCCTTCTACAACATCAGGACATTACACAGCTTATTTGAAATGTCAAAAAGGCTGGAGTAACTGTGAAGATACTCAATTGACTTTCAAACAACGTTTGCCTTCTGACTTACAAAATTCTTACCTAGTGTTCTTACAACCGAAATTTTAGGGAAGGTAACTGGCCTATGAAGATTGGAGCAGTTAATAAAATTTAGTTTGATGTTCAAAATTACTTTTCGAATGAGAGTGCTGAAGATAATAAAAAACATGTAGTTGTCATAGAGGTAGTATAAGTGTATCACGTAGTGTGTGATGTGAGTATTCTAGGAAATATTAATGAAAAGTAAGCGAGGAGTTGGAAATAAAACTATTGTTTCATAATGTAAAAGATGTTGTAGCTTTTCTTTCAGAAACTTGGGTAAATGGCTGATTAAGAACACTCTTGAGTAATTTCCAAAGAAAAGGACTTTCCATATACTATTTGGCCTCGTGGAAAAGTACGTGGATCAAAAGTGACATAAGATACGTTTTTTCTAAATTTTACATTATTTATTGAAACGTTGTATGGGTTTTTAAACACAATCATTTTGATTGTGTTTTTTTTTGCCCGCTGTCATATGATGAGTACTTTTGAAGTCACTGTTTTAAGTGAAATTCAATATATTCTGAGAACAGCAAAAATAAACCATATAACATGTTGTACAAATTATTTTGTATTTTGTATTCTCAAATATATATTATTCTCCCCTTGTCTTATGCTCACTCACCTTTTTCCACCCTTTATCACTCCTCTTAACTCACCCTCACTAGCCTTCTCTCACTCTCCCTGACCTCCCTTTCCTTATTACACTTTCCTCACTTATCCTCATTCTCCATTTCTTCACTGCCCTTTCCCTCTCTCCCATCCACCACTTTCCAGCTCTCAGTCACTCTACTTCACTCCCCCTCCCCTTCTTTTCTTTCTTTGCTTCCTGAATAATTCCCGTTGTCTCACTAACCTTACTTCACTTCACTCACTCCTTCTTTCACTCCCTCTGTCCTCTCACATCCTCACTCCCCTTGCCTCACTCCCTCTCTCTTAGCCTCACTCTCTCGGTCCCCTCACTCTCTCACTCTTCTTCCATGACGGTCACTCCCTATAACTCACCCACACTCCCTCACATACCTTTCTTTGCTCCCTTACTCAGTTCTTTTCTCTCACTCTTTCCTTCACTACCTCTATGTCCTCACACCCTCAGTCCCCTTGTCTTTTAATCACTCTCCTTTATCCACTCTCTATCACTCGTCTTTCCTCAACCTCACTACCCTTCTTTCAGTCTACATCACCCCCGTTCCCTTACTCCACTTCCCTCAGTTATTTTCATTCCTCATGTTTACTGCCCTTTCCCTAACTCCCCTCCCACACTCAACTTCTTTCAGTCTCCCTTCTTCACTTCCCTTTCCCTCTCTTTCTTTCATTTGCTCCCTCACTCATTCTTCTTCCTTTACTCACCTTACTCACCTTACTCAAATTCTCTCACTCCTTAAGTCATTCTCTCTGTCCTCTCACTTCCTCAGTCCCCTTCCCTCAGTCCCTCTCTTTTAGCCTCACTTTCTCCGTCCCTTGAGTCTCTCACTTCTCTTTTGTCTCACTCACTCCCTATAACTCACTCACACTCTCTCACTTACCTTTCTTTGCTCTCTCACTCAGTCTCTTTCTATCTCTCTTTCTTTTACTACCTCAGTGTCCTCACTCCTTCACTCCCCTTGTCTCATGCTCACTTGCCTTTATCCTCCCTCTATCTTCCCTCTTTCCTCAACCTCACTGCTCTTCACTCACCCTCTCTCATCCTTGTTCCCTAAGTCCGGTTCCCTCAGTTATTCTCATTCATCATCCTTAATTCCCTTCCTCTTTCTCTCCTCAAGCACTCACCTTTTCCTAGTCTCTTTGCTTCACTTCTCTTCTCTTTCTTTCCGTCCTTTGCTCCCTCAGTCATTCCCCTTCATTCACTCACCTAACTCCCCTTTTCTCATTCCCTCTATTCTCTCATATTCTCACTTGTCTTCCCTCCCTCCCTCTCTGTTACCGTCATTCCCATTGTCCCCTCACTGTCTTACGACTCTACATTCACCCTCACTCACATTCCATTCCTCAATGTCATGAATCCACCATCACTCACTCCTGCTTCCCTGTCACTCACTCTCCTTGCTTTACTTCCCTTTCTTTCTTTAGTGTTCCTAATGCACATTCCTTCAGTATCTTACTCACTTTCATTTTATTTCTCTCTCCTTCTCTTGTTCTCTGTCATTGAATGTATCCATGCCATTATCCTCTTTGTAATTTGCTCTCCCTCTATTTCTTTTTCACTCTCTCTGACCTTCACTATTCCTTTGTTTTCCTTTCTGAGTCCTTCACTCCTACGTTATCTCTTACTACCCTTTTATGACTTTTAATCTCCTGCTTTCTCTCTTGTATTGTAAAATATATATTATAAATATTATAACTTACTTTTTTTCTCTTCCACAGATATTAAATTTACTAAAAATATGTAAGTAAATTTACATTACTTATAAGGTAAGTTTGACGTACAGAATTTAGTTTCTCAACATTCTTTTCCTTAACCTCACTACTCTTCTCTCACCCACCCACACCCCCGTTCCCTTACTGCGCTTCCCTCACTTATTCTCAATTCCCATGTTTACTCCCCTTTTCCTCACTCCCCTTCCACACTCACCTTCTTTTAGACCTTTTCCTTCATTTCTCTTCCTTTCTTTTCCTTTCCTTCGCTCCTTCACTCTTTTCCCTTCCCTTACTCTCCTTACTCCACTTCACTAACTCCTTCTCTTACTCCCTCTGTCCTCTTACTTCTATACTCCCCTTCTCTCATTCTCTCTCTGTTAGCCTTATTCTCTGCGTCCTCTTAGTGTCTCACTCCTCTTCTGTCACGCTCACTCCCTAAAACTCAGAAACACTCCCTCACTCACTTTCTTTCAGATCTCCTGTTTTACTTCCCTTCCTCTCTCTTCCCTTCCTTCGCACCTTTACTCTTTTCCCTTCCCTTACTCTCCTTACTCCACTTCACTAACTCCTTCTCTTACTCCCTCTGTCCTCTTACTTCTACACTCCCCTTCTCTCATTCTCTCTCTGTTACCCTCATTCTCTGTGTCCTCTTAGTCTCTCACTCCTCTTCTGTCACGCTCACTCCCTAAAACTCAGCCACACCCCAACACTCACTTTCTTTTAGCTCTCGAGTTTTACTTCCCTTCCTGTCTCTTCCCTTCCTTCACTCCTTCACTCTTTTACCCTCTGTTATGTCCGTACTCCACTTCAAAAACTCCTTCTCTCAATCCCTCTGTCCTCTTACTAACTCACTCCCCTTCCGTCACTTTCTCTCTGTTACCCGCATTCTCTCCGTCCTCTTAGTCTCTCACTCCTCTTCTGTTACACTCACTCCCTATAACTCAGCCACACTCCCTCACATATCTTTATTTGCTCCCTCACTCAGTCCTCTTTTCTCACTCTTTCCTTCACTTCCTCTGTCTCCTCACTCCCTCACTCCTCTTGTCTCACGCTCACTTGCCTTTATCCACTTTCTATTACCCCTCTTTCCTCAACCTCACTGCTCTTCTCTTACCCATTCTCACCCCCGTTCCCTTACCCTGCTTTCTTCACTTATCCTCATTCCCCATGTTCACTCCCCTTCCCCTCATTCACCTCCCACACTCACCTTCTTTCAATCCCCCTACTTTACTTCCCTTCCCCTCTCGTCCCTTTCTTAGCTCCCTCACTCATTTTCCTTTCCTCTCTCACTGCACTCCACTTCACTCAGTCCTTTTGAATTTGTAAAGAATACAGCTCTTTTTGGAGAATTGGAGGTACTTCTAAAAAGAACTTTTTTTTTCTTCTTTTTTTTTTTTTTTTTTCTCAACAAAAACAAAAATAGGGAATGCCAAACTGCTCAACAGGAACAAAAAAAGGAGAAAAATTAAGGCTGGGGAGGGCACCGATGGTCTTCTCTTTTGCGTACAATGAGCATGATATTTTGCTCTCCGTAGCAAAGCAGTTCATCACACTGCTTACATTTGATGGTGATATCTGTAAATACAGGTTGAATGTTAGGAATGAGCTCCACTGCTCTTCCTCTCCCTGATGTTGTTGCTCCTCCGGTGGATGTTGAGGCGCCATCTCTTGGGGGATTACGTGCCAGGTCGCTGACACTCTCACGGGCATAGTTCTGGGGGTGCCTCCTTTGAACATGCCTGATCATAGTTGAGTTGCCAAAACTATATTTCCTTCTAGGGTCACCCTGAGAAAGAACTGTTTGGCAAATATTACACTCCACCTTAGGAGCATTAACCTTCTTTTCCCCTGGTGGAATTGTAAAAAATTTCCATATGAAGTGCTCCTTCACCTTAGGCTGAGGAGGCTCTTCCTGGATAAACTCATCAGAGTCTTCACTGCTGCTAGGTGGTCTTGCAGCCATTCTTTCAAAACTAATGAAGAGAAACAGGCCTTGCTCTCTCCAAAGTGAAAGAGGTAGTGAAGGAAATAGGTGGGATTTTCATTAGTTGAAAAAAACTGTAAAGAACCAATGAAAAGTGTTATTTTAAGGTCACATGACTTGACGCGCTTACGCTGCGCGCACCGGAGCGTTTCCGGGGGTGCTTATGCGGCACGAACGTAGGCGCTTCCGGGGGCGCTTACGCGGCACGCCTAAATGACGTTTTGCTACGTTTTCGGAAATACGTTTAAAGTTAAAATACGGGTATTTCAAATCAAAAATATTACTTTTATAAGTATGCCACTAAATGTCTTGCATTATTTTTTACTTTAAATACAATCTTTTTTTCTCGCACGCGGGAATAGCGCTCTCGGGTGAGCTTACCGGTGCGCGGACCCTGAGCGCTCCGAGACAAAATGATAAAACATTGAAAAAATAATTTTTGTAAATAAAAAAAATAATAACTAATAGTTATAAAAAACAGCTACTAAAAAAAAAAAATAATTCACTTTAAAAATCGCAGGTTACAAACTCGATATACAAAGGAATTAGCTTTTAAAAAACCTTTGAAATTCACTGAAAAAACCATAGGTTTCACAATCGTTATAGTTAGGAATTAGCATTTAAAAAACCTTTGAAATTCACAGAAAAAACCATAGGTTTCCCACCAGTTATAGTTAGCTGAACATTTAACTCGTACAAAACCATTGAAATTCCCAATTTATAGTTAGTTGGACTCACCATAACTCGCACGCCCGCAATCCACTGCTGATGATGTCACAAATTACATCATTCATGACATGGTCAGTGACATCACTGATGACATCACTGATGACATCTCAAATGACATCACTGATGACATCACTGATGACATCATCCATGTGATAATATAATGCACCTCCTCACACTCTAATCTAACCTTTGATACATCCAGTGTTGAATACTGTTGGACCTGGCCCTTTTGGCAGGTTCACCCCGAAACTTTTTGCTTTTTCCTAGCCTGTTTCTGGAACCTAGTGTTGGTGATTTTAGGCCTTTGCGCACTTTTTCACTGTGGTACAGTGTAAAGTACGTGTGCTCTCTGTGTATGTGTGGTGAGTGACCTGCCCTCCCATAGGAATGAATGGGGAATATGTATGCCCATGGTAGTTCCTGATGTGTGGGGAGTGCAGGGTCGAGTTTGATATGTGCGAACTCGTGAGATTGAATGCTGCGTAATGGTGTATGCGGCATGGTTGTGTCTAGTCTTGAAGTGCCACTTTGAGAAGTTGGCATATTTGTGTAATTTGTGCCTGGAGTGTGATTGGCTGGTGAGCCTGGCCCAGAGTGCCTGGGCCTGCTTGTGGATTGACTGTCTGGTTTGAGGGTGACAGGGGCTGCAGAGCCCCCAGGAGGTTGTCTGAGTCAGCCCGTGGATGAAAGGCAGCGTCTTCTGCCAAGGAAGTGGGAGGAGATAGCACCTGGGAGTGAATGAGGCTGTGCCTGCCTGCCACAATGCAGGCTCCACCACCCTGCTGGGCGACTGTCAACTCTGTCCCTGATACTGAAAGGACTTCCCTATAACCAGCTCTAGCTGGTTCTCACACTGCCTGCACAAAGACTTCAAAGACTTTTCTGTGTATAAGAAGGGGCTGTGTCCCCTTCCAAAATGTTCTTGTTTTTGGACTTGAATCTGCCAGGGGCGTGCTGCTGCTTGGGCCCAGGGGAATCCCTGGGCCCTGCCCAGCCCCTGGACTCCTGAAGTACTTTGCTCTGCCCTGGGATCCTTTGGACCTTCTTCCTATCCCCCCCAGGACTTGCTGCATCACCTGAAGAACTTCTGTGGACCCTTCTTGCTATAGGGGTCATTTCTAGGGGCATGTGGGTGCTACCAGTGCCCCCAGCGCGATGGAAGCGCTTTATTTTATCTCCTAGCCCTTGAGAGCGTTTTTGCTGAAGGGCGAGCGTGTCGCCGTCACGCATTTTGCGTGAGGATTGGCAGGTACCTACCCTGCGACTTGGCCCGCTGATGTGATCGTTTTGCGAGTGCCCACCTCGCTTCTCTATTTTATTTTAATAGCGAGGGTGCCCACCCCTCGTTATGCCCCTTTGTTCACCGCCACGGCCCGAGCTGTGTTTCATGGCCGCCGGAGATGCCGCGCTGTGATTGGCGGGCCTGGGAGGCTCGCCCTGTGAGGCCGCGAAGGGATTGGGCCGCTGGTGGAGGTTTGTCTCGGAGCGCCACGCTCCGATTGGTGGATGCTCCAGAAGAGGCTGTGGCGTTGAGAGGGGCTCGTCCAGGAGCCGCGACCGGATTGGCCCGTGTGCTCCGAGCATTGCTGGGAGCCGCCGAGAGCCGTGACGAGAGGAGCGCCTTCGGGGAAGAGGGGCCTGAGTGATCGGCGTGACCCGGCGAGTGCCTGAGAAGGGAGAGGGGCGTCGGGGCACATTGCCGGTGCCCGCCCCTCCCCTCGAGTGTGAGGCTCGTGTGGGCTCTTGGTTTGAAGAGCCGATCCCGGCCCAGCGAGGCCGCAATTACTTAATGTTAAGAGCCCAGCGAGGCTCGTGGCCGCAATTACTTGGTGTTGAGAGCCCAGCGAGGCTTGTGGCCGCATTTACTGTATTTAGAGCCCAGTGAGGCTCTTGGGGGCATTTGATATTTAGAGTCCAGAAAGGCTCACCGCCCACATGATGTTTAGAGCCCAGTGAGGCTCTTGGGGGACACCAGTGCAAGAGCCTGTGTGGCTCCAACGTGGACGTATGTGTTTGGAGAGCCTGTGTGGCTCCAACCCCTGCAGCGCAGTTTGTCTAGGGCCAGTGAGAGCCCTTGCCGCAGTTTGAAGTTCCCAGCTGCCCAGCAATTAGTGGGCAGCTGCACCATTTAGGCGCTTGGGATTATCCACAGGTGCCCAGCAAGTAGTGGGCACCTGCATCGTTTAGGCCCCTGACATTGAGACACAGGGCGTCCTAGCCCCAACAAGGCCAGTTGGCCTAGGGACTGCCACAGGTGGTGGCTTATGTAGGTTTTGCGCAATTGTGTGGTTTTTCCTTGCACCTCTGAATGTTTTAGGCATCATGTGTCTTTGCGCTATTAAGTTGTGTTTTCCTTCCTGGCATCTCCGAATGTTTTTGATGCATCGTGTGTAGTGTTATTACACAGCTGAATGTTTTAGGCATCATGTGTTTTCTTTCCCTGCACCTCTGAATGTATTTTTATGCATCATGTGTTCTTTCTTTCCTTACACCTCTGAATGTTTTATGCATCATGTGTTTACCTTTTTCCCTACAACGCTGAATGTGTTTTTGATGCATCATGTGTAATGTATTCTTGCTTCTACCCCTAAATGTATTTTATTCTTAGGTGGTTGTGTTTTGCCTAGTATAGTTTATACTAGAGAGGTTATGTGTCCATGCGTGATCTAGGCCTATGGTTATTAGTATTGCGTAGTGTGTACCTACCTTTACCAGTAGTTACTGGTTGTGATTTATAACTGTTATTTGTGCTACAGTGAATTTATATCCTTTTATTCTAATTTCTGACAGTATTTCTATTTCTAAAAGTGCTGATTATGACAGTGGCCCATGTACCCCCTGTCTTGTATATAATCCCTTGTGAATATTGCCCGTGCCAGTTGGCCCAATGTACATGTGTGATTTCTATCTGATGTGGTTTTGACAATACAGAAGTTATTTTTACATAACCTTGTGTGGAGTTCCTTTTGTGGTGTGCCTAGGATGTTGTTGCTGTTGTGCGCTGGCGCAAATGCTTTACACATTGCCTCCGAGTTTAGCCTCACTGCTCGTGCCAAGCTACCAAGGGGGTGAGCAGGGGTTATCTTGGCGTGTGACTCCCTCGCCCTGACTAGAATGGTGGTTTCTGCCTGGCTTTCGCGTCAGACTTAGCCTACCAGAAATAGCCAGTTCTAACAAATACAAACTACCATTCCTGAAACCATTGACACACCAATACCAGTTACTACATACACACTCACTGATTCCTAAGTCTACACACACATCCACTCATTCACCCATACAATCACTCATACATACAGTCACTCATCAATACAACACTATCATATGCACTCATACACCTTTACAGACACTCACACACTGCCACTCATCCATGGAGTTACTCACAAACCTAGTCAGTTATGTAAAGAATCAATCACACTCCCATTTCCTCTTCTATACAGTTATACACACATAACCTTACTTATTGAAACATATACTAACACATACTTACTCTCTTTAACAATCACTGATACAAGTACACATTGATCCATACAGCCACTTACGCAATCACAGGCTCTCATGTTTAGTCATTGATATATGCCAACTCTCACATGCACTGTGTTTTACATATGTTCTTACTTGGACATGTAGCACTGAGATATCCATTCACTCACCAACACACCCATGCACACAGTCAACCACCCATACAGCTGTTTCCACATGCACTCTTGAACCCCTACACCAAGTGAATCAACTGCTCACACATCTATGCACAGAGTCACACACCTCCCAGCCACTCCCACACACACTCACCCTCATATACAAACACTTGGGCAACCAATCAATAACCCAATATAGCCAGTCATATAGCTACTAATCAATACATGCAGCAGCTTACACAACAACAGACATAATGATGCACACATTCAAACAGTTTAGTCACTAACCCATGCATTCAGTAAGACACATTTAATCACCTACTCATACAGTCAGTCACGCACCTACTAAATCCTTTATCCAGACACTCATACATACACTCATTCTTCAATATGTTAAACATATTTTAACTTTACAGAAACACACAGACACTGGATGATGATATCAGTGATGTCATCAGTGATGTCATTTGAGATGTCATCAGTGATGTCATCAGTGATGTCATTTGAGATGTCATCAGTGATGTCATCAGTGATGTCACTGACCATGTCATGAATGATGTAATATGTGACATCATCAGCAGTGCATTGCGGGTGCGCGAGTTATAGTTAGCTGAACTAACTATAACGGGGGAATTTCAATGGTTTTGTATGAGTGAAATGTCCAGCTAACTATAACATGTGTGAAACCTATGGTTTTTTCAATGAATTTGCAAGGTTTTTAAAATGCTAATTTCTAACTATAACATTTGTGAAGCCTTTGGTTTTTTCAGTGATTTTGCAAGGATTTTTAAATGCTAATTCCTAACTATAACATGTGTGAAACCTATGTTTTTTTCAGTGAATATATATATACGCCCGAAACGCGTCTGTTCGACGTTCTCTTTTGTGTACCCCTGCACTTTATGTTTTGAAAATAAAAACAAAAATTACCTGAAGACTGGCTTTGGACCGTGATTCTGTGTCTGTGCACTGGCGAAAGTGCTTTGGACGTCTCGGTGCACCGTAACGGGTTGGAGATATATATATATATATATATATAAATATATATATATATATTAGAGCTCCGCAGTTCCAAAAACCAACAGGAATCAGCACTCGTAGCAGGTTAAACTTTATTTTCAGTTTATTGCGCAAAAATTCAAACAAACAATATATATATATCTGCCTTGAAGACTGAGTGGATGTATAAGTGCCTGAATGGAGGATTTAGTAGCAATATGATTGACTGTTTAAGTGACTAATTTAAAGTGTCTCACTAAATATATGGGATAGTGATTAAACTGTGTGAATACCTGTATCACTCTATCTCTTGTTGGGTAAACTACTACATACATTGGTTACTAGCTATGTGAATGTCTATATTAGTTATTAATTAGTTAAGTGAGTATTTGTATGGGATAGTGAATGTGTGTGTGGTTGAGTGGGAGGTGTGTGACTGTCCAAAGATGTGTAAATAATTGATTCACTAGATATCTGAGGTTAAGACTGTATGTGGAAACAGTTGTTTGGGTGAGTGAATTTCTTTATGGGTATGGTGATGAGTAAATATATTTCTCAATGATACATGTCAAACAAACTAGAAATATAAAAGGCAGTGTATGTGACAGTTGTATATAAATAAGTATACATAAGACTCAGTGATTGTATGAGTGACTATCGAAAACTGTATACTTGTAATAGTAATTTCTAACACTAAGTATGAGTTACTATCTATATGAATAAATAGAGTGCTGTTTGTATAAGTGTGTAGCTTAGTAAATGTAAGTATGATCAATTGCTTGCATAAGTGAGTAGAATGACTGCATAAGTGAATAGGATGTATGCTGGTGTGTAATGTCGATGTAGGTGTATAAGTATATTTAATAGTGTTCTATTGATCATTGACAGCATGTATGAGTGAATCTATAGGTAAGTGTGTAGATGTGTGTGTAGATGTAGGAATCACTTAGTGGGTTTTTAGAAACTGGTATTGGTGTGTCAATGGTTTCAAATATGGTACTCTGTATTTTACAGTGAGTGATGAAAGGTTATACTTGTGTATGCTGAGGTGTATCAGAGTGTCACGTGGATGATGTCATCAGTGATGTCATTTGAGATGTCATCAGGGATGTCACTGACCATGTCATGAATGATGCAATATGTGAAATCATCAGCAGTGCATTGCGGGCGCACAAGTTATAGTTAGCAGAACTAACTATAACGGAGGAATTTCTATGGTTTTGTGCAAGTGAAATGGCCAACTAACTGTAATACCCGTGACACCTATGTTTTTTCCTGTGACTTTCTAAGGTTTTTTAAATGCTAATTTCTAACTATAACGTCTCTGAAACCTCTGGTTTTTTCAGTGAATTTCAAAGGTTTTTTTAAATGCTAATTTTTAAGTGTGATAGTAGTTATACCAATTTTTTGTACTGATTTTCTACAGTTTTTTTAGCTGTTTATTTATAAATATTTTATTCATTAAAAAACATTATATATTCCGAAAATTGCAAAAAACATTTTTTTAAAATTCAAACTGAAATATTGATTCATTATTTTTTTCATTTTTTATTTTAATATATTTATATTTTTTTCTTTAAAAAAAAAAGTTCCCAATTTTTTTGGGGAGTCGGGCACTCAAAGCGTACACATCACGGTGGGTGCGTGGATTCTAGACGCCACTTTAGAAAAGTTGTGAAGGATCCGCGTACGGTGTGCAAGGCTGCGTGTTTTTCAGTTACATCAAATACATTTAATATTACATGATGTGCGCGATTGGTATGCGACCAGCCGCGACTCCTGCTCCCTCGCATTCGCGACACATGCACATTACGGTACGAGAAGCTTGCACGGTGGCGGGTCCTGCGTGACATCATATACGTGCTGGGGCACGCTGGATGCGCAACTCCCGCAAAAAAAAACCGATGTTCCAAAATGATATGTATGTGTCTTTAATATACATATCAGGGCAAGAGATTATCTAAGATATTCATAAAAATAATATATTTGTACTTAAAATAAAATATTATTTTTAAATATATTTTCGAGAAGTTAGGTGCGTGCATCGTGAGTGCAGAGAACCAGGTCAGCAGAGTTGCTGTAGAGCCAGAGAAACCAGGTCAGCAGAGCCGCTGTAGAGCCAGAGAACCAGGTCAGCAGAGCTGCTCTAGAGCCTAGGAAGCAGGTCAGCAGAGCTGCTCTAGAATCAGAGACCCAGGTCAGCAGAGCTGCTCTAGAGCCAGAGACCCAGGTCAGCAGAGCTGCTCTAGAGGCCGAGAACCAGGTCAGCAGAGCTGCTTAAGAGGGAGAGAACCAGGTCAGCAGAACTGCTTTAGAGCCAGAGAACCAGGTCAGCAGAGCTGCTCTAGAGCCAGAGAACCAGGTCAGCAGAGCTGCTTTAGAGCCAGAACCAGGTCAGCAGAGCTGCTCTAGAGGCAGAGAACCAGACCAGCAGAACTGCTTTAGAGCCAGAGAACCAGGTCAGCAGAGCTCTTTAGAGGGAGAGAACCAGGTCAGCAGAGCTGCTTTAGAGCCAGAGAACCAGGTCAGCAGAGCTGCTCTGGAGCCAGAGAACCAGGTCAGCAGGGCTTCTTTAGAGCCATAGAACCAGGTCAGCAGGGCTGCTTTAGAGCCAGAGAACCAGGTCAGCAGAGCTGCTCTAGAGGCAGAGAACCAGCTCAACAGAGCTGCTTTAGGGGGAGAGAACCAGCTCAGTAGAGCTGCTTTAGAGCCAGAGAACCAGGTCAGCAGACCTGCTGTAGAGCCAGAGAAACCAGGTCAGCAGAGCTGCTTTAGAGGGAGAGAACCAGGTCAGCAGAGCTGCTTTAGAGCCAGAGAACCAGGTCAGCAGAGCTGCTTTAGAGCCAGAGAACCAGGGCAGCAGATCTGACACTGATTGACTGACACTAACTGACACTGACGGACTACTCTCTACTACTCTACTACTCACTCTCTACTGCTCTCTACTACTCTCTCTCTACTACTCTCTCTCTACTACTCACTCTCTACTACTCACTCTCTACTACTCACTCTCTACTACTCTACTAATCTCTACTACTCACTCTCTACTACTCACTCTTTACTACTTTCTACTACTCACTCTCTACTACTCTCTTTCTATTACTCTCTACTATTCACTCTCTACTATTCACTCACTACTACTCTCTAGTACTCTCTCTATACTACTCACTCTCTACTACTCTACTACTCACTCTCTACTACTCTACTACTCTCTACTAGTCACTCTCTACTACTATCTACTACTATCTCACTAGTACTCACTCTCTACTACTCACTCTCTACTATTTACTCTCTACTACTCACTCTCTACTACTCTCTACTACTCACTCACTACTACTCTCTACTACTCACTCTTTACCACTCTCTACTACTACTCTCTACTACTCACGCTCTACTACTCTCTACTACTCACTACTACTCTCTACTACTCTCTACCACACCCCCTCTACTACTTTACTACTCAGTCTCTACTACTCTCTACTACTCTCTCTCTACGACTCACTCTCTACTACCCTCTTTACCACTCTCTACTACTCTACTGCTCTCTACTACTCCCTCTACTACTCGCTCTCTAGTACTAGCTCTCTACTACTCACTCTCTACTACCCTCTACTACTTTCTACCACTCACTCTCTACTACTGTACTACTCACTCTCTACTACTCTCTCTCTACTACTCACTCTACTACTCTCTACTACTCACTCTCTACTACTCTCTCTCTACTACTCTCTCTACTACTCACTCTCTACTACTCACTCTCTACTACTCGCTCTCTACTACTCTCTACTACTCGCTCTCTACTACTCTCTTCTACTCACTCTCCACTTCCCACTCTCTACTACTCGCTCTCTACTACTCTCTACTATTCACTCTCTACTACTCTCTCTACTTCTCACTCTCTGCTACTCACTCTCCTACTCTCTCTCTACTACTCTCTACCACTCACTCTCTACTACACACTCTACTACTTGCTCTGTACTACTCTCTACTACTCACACTACTACTCACTCTCTACTACTCCCTACTACTCACTCTACTACGCACTCTCTACTACTCACTCTCTACTACTCCACTACTCTCTACTACTCATTCTCTAATACTCTACTACTCTCTACTACGCTCTCAACTACTCACTCTCTACTACTCTCTACTACTCACTCTCTATTACTCTCTCTCTCTCTACTCTCTACTACTCTCTACTACTCACTCTCTACTACTTACTCTACTACTCATTCTACTACTCACTCTCTACTACTCACTCTCTACTACTCTCTACTACTCACTCTAATACTCAATCTCTACTAATCTACTACTCACTCTCTACTACTCACTCTACATCTCTACCTCTACACCTCTACCTCTCTAGCTCTACCTCTCTACCTCTCTCTACCTCTCTCTACACGCACACATATGCACATATATATATATGCATATGCATTTATATATGAGTATGTGTGTATATATATATACATACATATATAAACATATATATAAAATGCATATCTATATAAATACAAATATAAATGAATGCACACATGTACATATACGCATACAAATGCATGTTATGTACATGAAAGTTTGAAAAACACTAATACAAGCAAAGCTAAAAAGCCACCTAATTACAAACAGAATTGCTTTAACTTAAACGAGGGCGAAACCTATTGCATTTTCAATGCTTGCTTACTTTGGTACCATCAAGAAGGCATTCAGATGTGTCACACATTTGCCATGAATTCGGAATGTTAGCACTCTAGTTGCTCATTAGATCACTGTAGTAAAGATACTGCTCACCAGGGAAGTCAGCTGCTGGTATTCAAAGTGCATGTTTCAGTCTGCATGTCAGAATTTTTTAATGAAATAGAAGAGGATTTGAGAAGTCAAAATGTGCCCTAATTTTTCTTTCTGCAGCACTAATCATAATTTCTGTGGCAAAATGAACCCCCTCATTTTGTTCCTTTGCAAATTAAATGTTTTAAGTGTTACCACTTTATTCCAATCAAGATGGCTTCAGGTGTGCCATACTTTTGTCATAAGTAAGACTGTTAGCGTTCTAGTTGTTCTTTAGAACACTCTGGGACATTCTGTCATTGGGCTATATTTGGGCTACATCTGGGTGACATTTGTGCTACATTTGGGCTCTTTTGTCTCTGGTGGCCATCTTGGGAGACGTATTTGTTATGAAGTTTCCTAATTTCCTCATTTACTACAGTCTCCTCAGTAGGAAATACTTTCAGTTTTTTACTTTGATTCCATCAAGGAGGCATTCAGATGTGTCACACATTTGCCATTAATTCAGAATGTTAGCACTCTAGTTGCTTATTAGATCACTGTAGTAAAGCTACTGCTCACCAGGGAAGTCTGCTGCTGGTATTGAAAGTGGATGTTTCAGTCTGCATGTCAGAATTTCTTAATGAAATAGAAGAGGATTTGAGAAGTCACTCAAAATGTGCCCTAATTTTTCTTTCTGCAGCACTAATCATACTTTCTATGGCAAAATGAACCCCCTCATGTTGTTCCTTTTTAAATGAAATGTTTTAGGAGTTACCACTTTATTCCAATCAAGATGGCTTCAGGTGTGCCGTACGTTTGTCATAAGTAGGTCTGTTAGCGCTCTAGTTGTTCTTTAGAACACTCTGGGAAGCTGCAGTAGAACACAAAGGAATCAACTGACAGTCTCTGCTCTTGTTGGATGTACATGTTTTACTGAGAATGTCAGACTTCATTCTCACTTGACTGAGAGAGATAATGGGAATTTACACAAAATATGCTCTCAGTTTAGCTTATAGATCCCCTTCCAAACCTCTGTGAGAAAAGCATGAGAAAATAGTTTTCTCTAAAACATGATTCATGATATCCCAGCAGAAGGCTTTTTCACATGGTAAAATCACCTTAGAACACACCACAATTCCTAAAATTAGTATGGTACTATCAACAAATGATTTATAATGTAACTAAAGTCTTAAAACCTTCTATTAACTGCAATACTTTTAAATGAGGAACTATCATGTATATTGGTCCCAAGATGGCTGCCACCAATTTCTGGTTTGGAGTGTTGACAGACAGTTGACAGCCAATCAGCATGCAGCTCGTGCTCGGAATGCTAGATATAAATATTTTTTTATTTTGATTTTCTCAGGAACTACTGGAGGGATTTACACCATTTAAGCAAACGTGTGATCTGTGAATCAGACTCTACCATTTTGCCAAATTTCTTGTAATTCCGTTCAGCAGTTCGGGCTGTAGCCTTGTCTAATCATCCTATAGAAAATAACATGGGGAAAACAAGTTTTGGTACCCCCTTTTTTCTCAGCCCCCACTTGACAAATCCCCCCAAAACTTTAAGGGAAGGAGCGGAGCGGAGCGGGCCATCTTCTTTGAGAAATTCGCGAGGATTCGCCCACCGGCGCCAAAGTTATTCCAAATAGAATGTTATGGATTTCCTATGGAAACTAGGTCCTAACTATCACCAGGTCAGCAGAGCTGCTTTAGAGCCAGAGAACCAGGTCAGCAGAAGTGCTCTAGAGACTAAGAACTAAGTCAGCAGAGTTGCTCTGGAGCCAGAGAGCCAGGTCAGCAGAGCTGCTTTAGAGCCATAGAACCAGGTCAGCAGAGCTGCTTTAGAGCCAGAGAACCAGGTCAGCAGAGCTGCTCTAGAGGCAGAGAACCAGGTCAACAGAGCTGCTTTAGGGGGAGAGAACCGCTTTAGAGCCAGAGAACCAGTCAGCAGAGCTGCTCTAGAGCCAGAGAAACCAGGTCAGCAGAGCTGCTTTAGAGGGAGAGAACCAGGTCAGCAGAGCTGCTTTAGAGCCGGAAAACCAGGTCAGCAGAGCTGCTCCAGAGCCAGAGAACCAGGTCAGCAGAGCTGCTTTAGAGCCATAGACCAAGGTCAGCAGAGCTGCTCTAGAGGCAGAGAACCAGGTCAGCAGAGCTGATTTAGAGGGAGAGAACCAGGTAAACAGAGCTGCTTTAGGGGGAGAGAACCGCTTTAGAGCCAGAGAACCAGGTCAGCAGAGCTGCTCTAGAGCCAGAGAAACCAGGTCAGCAGAGCTGCTTTAGAGGGAGAGAACCAGGTCAGCAGAGCTGCTTTAGAGCCGGAAAACCAGGTCAGCAGAGCTGCTCCAGAGCCAGAGAACCAGGTCAGCAGAGCTGCTTTAGAGCCATAGACCAAGGTCAGCAGAGCTGCTCTAGAGGCAGAGAACCAGGTCAGCAGAGCTGATTTAGAGGGAGAGAACCAGGTCAGCAGAGCTGCTCTTGAGCCAGAGAATCAGGTCAGCAGAGCTGCTCTAGAGCCATAGAACCAGGTCAGCATAGCTGCTTTTGAGCCAGAGAACCCGGTCAGCAGAGCTGCTCTAGAGCCTAAGAACTAGGTCAGCACAGCTGCTCTAGAGCCAGAGAACCAGGTCAGCAGAGCTGCTGTAGAGCCAGAGAAACCAGGTAAGCAGAACTGATTTAGAAGGATAGAACCAGGTCAGCAGAGCTGCTTTAGAGCCAGAGAACCTGGCCAGCAAATCTGCTTTAGAGCCAGAGAACCAGGTCAGCAGAGCTGCTTTAGAGCTAGGGAACCAGGTCAGCAGATCTGCTTTAGAGCCAGAGAACCAGGTCAGCAGAGCTGCTTTAGATCCAGAGAACCAGGTCAGCAGAGCTGCTTTAGAGCCAGAGAACCAGGTCAGCAGCGCTGCTCTAGAGCCTAAGAACCAAGCTAGCAGACCTGCTCTAAAGCCAGGGAACCAGGTCAGCAGAGCTGCTGTAGAGCCAGAGAAACCAGGTCAGTAGAGCTGCTTTAGAGGAAGAGAACCAGGTCAGCAGAGCTGCTCTAGAGGGAGAGAACCAGGTCAGCAGAGCTGCTCTAGAGCCAGAGAACCATTTCAGCAGAACAGCTTTAGAGCCATAGAACCAGGTCAGCAGAGCTGCTCTAGCTGACACTGACTGACTGACTGACACTGACTGATTGACACTGACTGACACTGATTGACTGACACTGACACTGACTGACACTGACTGACACTGATTGACTGACACTGACTGACTGACACTGACTGACACTGATTGACTGACACTGACTGACTGGCACTGACTGACTGACACTGGTTGACTGACACTGACTGAATGACACTGACTGACACTGATTGGCTGACACTGACTGACACTGACTGACACTTACTGACTGACTGACACTGACACTGACTGACTGACACTAACTGACACTGACTGACTACTCTCTACTACTCACCCTCTACTACTCTCTACTACTCCCTCTCTACTACTCCCTCTCTACTACTCACTCTCTACTACTCTACTAATCTCTTCTACTCGCTCTCTACTACTCACTCGTTACTACTTTCTATTACTCACTCTCTACTACTCACTCTCTACTACTTTCTCTCTATTACTCTCTACTACTCACTCTCTACTACTCACTCTTTACTACTCTCTAGTGCTCTCTCTCTACTACTCACTCTCTACTACTCTACTACGCACTCTCTACTACTCTACTACTCTCTACCACTCATTCTCTACTACTCTCTCACTAGTACTCACTCTCTACTACTCACTCTCTACTATTCACTCTCTACTACTCACTTTTTACTACGCTCTACTACTCACACGCTACTACTCTCTACTACTCACTCTCTACTACTCTCTACTACTGCTCTCTACTACTCACTCTCTACTACTCACTACTACTCTCTACTACTCTCTATCACACCCCCTCTACTACTCTACTACTCACTCTACACTACTCTCTACTACTCTCTCTCTACTACTCACTCTCTACTACTCTCTTTACCACTCTCTACTACTCACTCTCTGCTATTCACTCTCTACCACTCACGCTCTGCTACTCTCTACTACTCCCTCTCTACTACTCACTCTCTACTACTCTCTATACCACTCTCTACTACTCTACTGCTCTCTACTACTCCCTCTACTACTCACTCTCTACTACTAGCTCTCTACTATTCACTCTCTACTATTCTCTACTACTTTACACCACTCACTCTCTACTACTCTACTACTCACTCTCTACTACTCTCTCTCTACTACTCACTCTACTACTCCCTACTACTCACTCTCTACTACTCTCTCTCTACTACTCACTCTCTACTACTCACTCTCTACTACTCGCTCTCTACTACTCTCTACAACTCACTCTCCACTACTCACTCTCTACTACTCGCTCTCTACTACTCCCTACTACTCACTCTCTACTACTCTCTCTCTACTACTCTCTACTACTCACTCTCTACTACACACTCTACTACTTGCTCTGTACTACTCACTCTACTACTCACTCTCTACTACTCCCTACTACTCACTCTACTACTCACTCTCTACTACTCCACTACTCTCTACTACTCATTCTCTAATACTCTACTACTCCCTACTACTCTCGCTAGTACTCACTCTCTACTACTCTCTACTACTCACTCTCTACTACTCTCTCTCTCTACTACTCTCTACTACTCACTCTATACTACTCACTCTACTACTCATTCTACTACTTACTCTCTACTACTCGCTCTCTACTACTCTCTTCTACTACTCTCTACTACTCACTCAAATACTCACTCTCTACTACTCTACTACTCACTCTCTACTACTCACTCTATTACTCTCTACTACTCACTCTCTGCTACTCTCTCTTTTACTCTCTACTACTCTCTACTACTCACTCTCTACTCTCTAATACTCACTCTCTACTCTCTACCTCTCTACCTCTACCTCTCTACCTCTACACCTCTACCTCTACACCTCTACCTCTACACCTCTACCTCTCTACCTCTCTACCTCTCTCTACCTCTCTCTACACGCACACATATGCACATATATATATATTCACTGAAAAAACCATAGGTTATAGACCATATATAGTTAGGAATTAGCATTTACAAAACCTTGAAAATTCACTGAAAAAACCATAGGTTATAGACCATATATAGTTAGGAATTAGCATTTAAAAAACCTTATTTTACTCACACAAAACCATTGAAATTCCATATATAGTTAGTTGCACTAACTATATATCGCGCACCCGCAATCCACTGCTGATCATGTCACATATTACATCATTCATGACATGGTCAGTGACATCACTGATGACATCACTGATGACATCTCAAATGACATCACTGATGACATCACTGATGACATCTCATTTGACATTACTGATCACATCACTGATGACATCATTCATGTGATAATACGATGAACCTCTTCAGACTCTAATATAACCTTAGATACACTCAGTGTAAACAGACACTCACAGACTGTCACTTATCCATGAAGTTACACACACACCTAGTCAGTCATGCTAAGAATCAATCACACCTCCATTTTCTCAACTATACAGTTACACACACCTTACTTATTCAAACATATACTAAAACATATTTACTCTCTTATACAATCCCTGATACAAGTTCACAATGATCCATACAGCCACTCACACATTCACTGGCTCTTATGCACAGTTATTTATATATGTCAACTCTCACATGTACTGTGTTTTACATATGTACTTACTTTGACATGTAGCACTGAGATATCCATTCACTCACCAATACACTCATGCACACAGTCAACTGCCCATGTAGCTGTTTCCACATGCACTCTTGAACTCATACACCTAGTGAATCAACTGCTCACACATCTATGCACAGAGTCACACACCTCCCAGCCACCCCTACACAAACTCAATCTCCCATACAAATACTTGGGCAACCAATCAATAACACATATAGCCTCTCGTATAGCTAATGATCAACACATGCCGCAGTTTATATCACAACAGACATAATAATGCACAAATTAAGACAGTTTAATCACTAACCCATGCATTCAGTGAGACACATTTAATCACTCACTCATACAGTCAGTCACGCACCTACTAAATCCTTCATCCAGACACTTATACATCCACTCATTCTTCAATATGTAAGACATATTTTAACTTTACAGAAACATACAGTCACTGGATGTTGTCATCAGTGATGTCATCAGTGATGTCATTTGAGACGTCATCAGTGATGTCACTGACCATGTCATGAATGATGTAATATGTGACATGATCAGCAGTGGATTGCGGGTGCGCGATATATAGTTAGTGCAACTAACTATATATGGAATTTCAATGGTTTTGTGTGAGTAAAATAAGGTTTTTTAAATGCTAATTCCTAACTATATATGGTCTATAACCTATGGTTTTTTCAGTGAATTTTCAAGGTTTTGTAAATGCTAATTCCTAACTATATATGGTCTATAACCTATGGTTTTTTCAGTGAATTTCAATGGTTTTTTAATAGCAAATATCATAAACTGTCGAATGTCAAGTACGTGGTAAGTAAAAACATTTTCGTGTTTATGCACACTGATCTGCTTTGAATGCTGCTCCCCACCCCTCATTTCTATTAGGAGTACTCTCTCTTTGCAGATAGTGAAGGGTAGTTAACGCAGGCCTTTGCCCCCGTTGTAATCCGTCGTGCCTGCTTCTCTCTCCATTTGATTGATTGTTCTCTTTGGTTCATTCTCTATTTACAAACAAGCACAGAGTCGCAATACTCTGTTTAGTCTTTGCAGATAGCGAAAAATCGTGTAAAAAAACAAAAGGAATCGAGCAAAATCAGTAGGCCACTAATGGGATCTCTTTTTGACCTCGCTAAAATAGAAACATTAGGAACAACCTGTTGAAAATAGCAATGTGTATGTACATAAGCGGCGTTCATTTGTGTTCACAGTACCCCTTGTTGATTGTTTGAATCGAGCATTGAATTGTTCGAAGTTGGTTCTCTTAAGGATCTTCTCTGCCTGCAAACGAGGAAGAATAGGAATATTCTCTCTCCCTTTGCAGATAGTGAAGGGTAGGTAACGCAAGCCTTTAACACGTCGTACCTATTTCATTCCTCATTGATTGATTGATTGTCCGAACATTGACTGTTTGGGAATTAGTTCTTTTTGGAAGTATTCCCGGTTTGCAAATAAACGTAGGAAAATCTTTGCAAGTAGTGAAAGGGTACGTAATGCGGACCTTTCTCCCCCGTTGTAATCTGTCATGCCTATCTACTCCCCACTGATTGATGCACCTGTTTCACCCGGACCATTTACTAGAGATAGGTCATCTGGCCCGACCAGAGAGCACCCCTAGTGAAAAGGACATATGCAAAAATAACGAAGTGATCACTGTATCCTGTTAACAGAAACTTTAGCATGAAACAACCTGGAAAGAAAAGAATAGGAAAACGAAAATCAGTAGGCCACTGATGAACATGAACTTTTATTAAACTACGAACAAAGAAACGATAACATAACGTAATGATAAAACCTATTAATGTCCTAGAAACAAGAAAACGTTAAAATATGCCAGTGGTGAGAGACCAGAAAAACAGTAAGAGAAACCAAATCACCCCTCGCTGTCCCACCGCCTGCCACGCCCAAAAAATCGATAGACTAGGGAAAATGCAAGTCAGTAGAACATCCGCCCCCACTCTGGAAACTACCAAGGTGGGGTAGGGTTGCGGCTACGCCCAGCCGGGAGCAGCCCATATAAGGCGGATCCTGTTGCCACGCCTCGGCCAGGAGATCCTAACGTAGGGTGTACCCGGAGGAGAGGCCGAGGACAGCGGGACCCGGCCAGGGGATTGCCTTTACAACGCTGAACAGTTGCAGGGGGGGGAATGTCTCCTCGACCCTCCCCTCTCTCTCCCAGTCCGGCCGCGGTGGCCCTTGACAGTTTCAGGTAGTCCCGCCACATGCTCTTCCGGTCCGGCCACCAACGGTCGGGGGGCCGAGGCCGACGGGATCCGGCTGCAGCCGATAAACCAAGAAACCCGTTCATGGGGCCAGAGCCAGGGGCGTCCGGCCGACATCTACCGGAAGCCCGGCCCGAAGACGGACGGGACACTTCTTCTTTCTTGAATAATGGCTGCGACAACACTGGGGGGGGGATGTCTTGCACATGCCTCCGACCCCCCCCCCCCTCGTCCTCATCGCCTGGTCCGGCCATAACAAATGTCAAGCGAGACGCCGTGGGGTGCACTGGGAGGGAGAGACGGTGCGAACAGGCCTCTCCCGCCTCCCCAGGTGGAGGCTTCCCACCTGCACCCTCAGCGCTCCAGGCGCCCGGAAAAGGGTTCTTCCACTGTAGCCATGCTGCAACATCTCGCCCGGCAGGGTGGAGCCCGTCCGCTCATTTGACCCCGCGATCGCCAGTAGCTACCGAACTCTCAAAATGGCGGTCGACCTGGCAAGAGCGGGCCCAGCATAAAGAAATGGCCCGGTCACTGGTTGACTCCACCACCGTAGTCCTCCACGACCTTGAAGATTCTACAGCAGCCGCGGGAGTCTCCGACCCCCGATGGGGAATGACTGCCATGATCACCCGTGGAGTGACGAAACTGTATCCGCGGGACGTCGGCGCTCCCATGCTGGCGCCAGCCTCACTTTGAATTACTAGAATCCTGCAGACCTCAGTTCCGGTAAAAGCACAGTGTGACCCGGTAGGAAAAATTGTTGCACCCCCTCCCCTTTTTGACTGATAGTTCAAACCACCGATCCTTTCCTTTGCCCTTTTAACGGAACTTTGGACTGCCTCCCCCTCTTTTACATTTTCTAGAGAAAACAAAACATTAACCACTACATTAGCATAGCAGTTGACACCAGAACTGTTTTCAAATTGAAAACCAACAACATCTTCAACACAATCCTTTTTGTTTCTGCTGTGACCCTGCTACAGCACAGGCATTGTCCCCAGCAGTAATTCTGCAATGCCGGTAAGAATAGCTGTGGTGCCTACTGGACTCACTCACCCCCGCGGCGCCCCACGCCGTTATTTGCTGGGCGGCAACTTACTAGACATCACTTTCGTGCCATCTAGATTTCAGCGCGTTCTGCTGCCTTGGAACTATTCGCACAACAGACTGCTACTGACGACCCACCCCCAGGCAACATCTTCTGAATTTTCATAATTTGAAAGAACTAATAACAGGTCCTCATCAGGAATTTCCTCTTCAATCATCTCATCAGGAATTTCCTCATGAAAAGTCTGCAATGATGATTCTTGTAACTCTATGGTCTCCAAACATTCGATAAATTCGCCATCAAGAGATTGATCAAAAAAATCATTCAAGTCATCTCCTCCTTGTGAGAATATTTCATTGTTGGTGCTGTCAATTGCAATAAATGTAGTGGATAATTCAAAAGAAATTGCCACGGTCTCTTCGTTGTTTAAATGTTTTTACTGTTTTTGTTTTGTTGTATATATTTATATGTTATTAAAGTTTTATATTCCTACTACTTTGTTGGAGTGCTATATATTTTTAATGTGACACATAATTGTAAAAACTTTGATGTACAAAGAGTCATTCCTAGAATCTTCCGCTTCAGGCTCGGTCCCCTCCCCAATCACAATACAGGATGGCTTTCAGATAGTAGGAACACGTGTGGTGTGACGGATCTCATCGGGGGTGGGCCTTGATCTACTATAACTCCTTTGAAGAGGGGTGATTCTTTACAGCTGGAGCCATAAACTACATCTGCAGGGCTAGCTGATAGTCTGGACAATCGGACACAGAGGAAGAGGAGTGTCAGAGGGTGCGGTAGTGAATAGGGCGAAAGGGAGGTGTCGGGCGGGCACAGAGTGTGATTTTCAGGGAAGAGCAGCGCAGATGGGGGGAGGTTTATTGCCGATGCATAAGACAGAGAGCGGGGGTGACCAGTGCCTGGGGAAGATGCTTGCGAGGGTGGGGAGCCATGCTCCGAATCGACAGCGTGCAGAGAGTGGGTCTGCTCAAGGCATCTAAAATGGCTGCCGTGCATGACAAAAGTGTGGCATTTCAAAAAAGGCAAGATGGCGCAGACATTGTTTTTCAACACTTCCTCATTTCCTTCCAATCGAACGTTAACAGACGTTGGTGCATATTACCAAAGTTAAGCGATATTTATCGCTAACGATGCTTACCAACGAATTTTTTTACCGCTAAGCATCGTCTGAAATTATCGAAGATAAACCTTGCTATTACCAAGGTTTATCGCAAATGCGATAATAAACGGCCGCAATGCATGAATATCGCTAAAAAGTCAGCGATATTCATGCATTACCGAGCTAATGCTCTTAGCCATGTTATCCACCTCCCATTGGATAACATGGCTAAGAACTGCTCAGGGCAGGTGTTACTTTTTGGAGATATTCGCGCTTAGCGCGAATATCTCCAAAAGTTGGTAATAGGAGATAGATATCTTGCATGTTGTAATGCAAATTATTGTGGTATATGGAACTCATACCATAATCTCTCAGGAAAGCAGAAACTGATCCTTTTGGGACCGCCTAAAAAGACCTAGGGGGTGAGGGGTACTCTACTTTGCTCCCTTTTCACGTTCCGAACTATTTTATTTTACTCTCTTCTGTAATTACACAAAATCGCAGCAATAAGATGCATCAGAGACACACAGTGAGAGAAAGGAGGCCGGAGATGAAGAAGAGATGTCAAATACACATTGGAGATAATATAGTGGCAGAAGGGAAGTAAATATGAGTAAACTTACCATGTAACATAAAAATGTTGCACTCTATACTATAAGTCTCATTTTATACTACAATCACTTCGCTACAACCTCATAAATTAAAAATAAAAATGAATAATGTCTCAAACAATTTTTGATTTCTAAATATAAATTTATTCTTCAGAATTTTCTAAATTTGAAAGAACTAGTACCATGTCCTCATCAGCAATTTCCTCATGAAAAGTCTGCAATGATAATTCTTCTAACTCTATGGCCTCCAAACATTCGATAAATTCGCCATCAACAGATTGATCAAAAAAATCATTCAAGTCATCTCCTCCTTGTGACAATATTTCATTATTGGTGCTGTCAATTTCAATCAATGTAGTGGAATCATTCAAGTCATCTCCTCCTTGTGACAATATTTCATTATTGGTGCTCTCCATTTCAATCAATGTAGTGGAATCATTCAAGTCATCTCCTTGTGAAAATATTTCATTATTGGTGCTGTCCATTTCAATCAATCTAATGGAATCATACAAGTCATCTCCTCCTTGTGACAATATTTCATTATTGGTGCTCTCAATTTCAATCATTGTAGTCGACAATTCAAAAGAAATTGCCACGGTCTCTTCATTGTGAGCCATTTTATTTTGAAATTGCTTGCTGTAAATTGCAGAAAAAAATAATCACTTTCATTTATCGTTTTTAGTAATACATAATATAAAACTAACTTTATCAAGTATTTAGTATAACAGAAGGACTGCAAATAAATAACAGAAAACATTTTTCAAATTATCTTCAAGTGTACAACATAGTTCCCCTTACAAAGAAATTGCCACGGTCTCTTCATTGTGAGCCATTTATTTTGAAATTGCTTGCTGTAAATTGCAGAAAAAAATAATCACTTTCATTTATCGTTTTTAGTAATACATAATATAAAACTAACTTTATCAAGTATTTAGTATAACAGAAGGACTGCAAATAAATAACAGAAAACATTTTTCAAATTATCTTCAAGTGTACAACATAGTTCCCCTTACAAATTAACAACTCACCTTTTTAAAAGTAGGAGAAGTGTTAGTACTGTGTAAATCAAACACCAGAAATTCACCACCAACAATTCCTCACAAATGTACCTCAGACAGTAGTATCACAAAATGGCTGTGGTTTCCTCTCATTTGACATATATACATAACCAATTAACTTTCATCACACACAAATACAAAACCAAAGTAATATTTTAATTGGTTCTAAATTTCAACACTTTCAAATGTGTTTTCCCCATGCAATTTTCCATAGGACATTTACATACGTCTACAGCCTGAATGGCTGAACGGAATTACACCAAACTTGGCAAAATGGTACATCAAACCTAAGAGGTCAGGAAGAATCTACTATACCCCCTTATGGTCATTTCCCCCTTCGCTTTGGCCTCCTCTTGTCTCTCAATCCTACCGAGAGACAAGATGGCGGCCGCTACGGACTGTTTGGAATGTTGACAGACGCCGGAGAACCAATCAGCTTCGCAAAGCTCCGTAACACGAAAAGTACTCGAAGCGGAGCGCTGTTACAGATATATATCTTTTTTTGAACGTTAATTTCTCAAAATCCACTGGAGCACATATATTGAGACCTAGCAAAGGCACATCGGGCTACCAGTCCCTAATATTTTGCCAAGTTTCGTGCAAATCCATTCGGCCGTTCGATTATTATTATTATTTATTTTTTTTGCCCCGCGGGGCCCTTTTAAAACCTCCACATCAAACCTAGGGGGTCAGCGAGGATCTACTATGCCCCCTTATGGTCATTTGCCCCTTCGCTTTGGCCTCCTCTTGTCTCTCGATCCTACCGAGAGACAAGATGGCGGCCGCTACGGACTGTTTGGAATGTTTACAGACGCCGGAGAACCAATCAGCTTCGCTTCACAAAGCTCCGTTGCGCGAAAAGTCCGCGAACCGGAGCGCTCACCGGTCCGCTGTTACAGATATATATCTTTTTTTGAACGTTAATTTCTCAAAATCCACTGAAGCACATATATTGAGACCTACAAAAGGCACATCGGGCTACCAGTCCCTACAATTTTGCCAAGTTTCGTGCAAATCCATTCAGCCGTTCGGGCTAAAAGTGAGGCCAACCGCCCTATGGAAAACTCAATGTTAAAAACCCGTTTTGGGACCCCCCTTTTTTCTCGGCCCCCCCTTGACGAACCCCCCCCCCAAATTTTCAAGGGCTGCTCAGAAACAAAATGTGCAATTTTCCTGAAAATTTCAGCCAATTCCGTCCACAAACGCCAAAGTTATTAGACATAGAATTTTCAAAAATCCCATAGAGAAAAAATCCTAACTATATATACCTACTGGCGACCGCCAGTAGGTAATATGCATATGCATGTATATATATATGTATGTGTGTATATATATATACATACATATATAAACATATATATAAAATGCATATCTATATAAATACAAATATAAATGCATGCACACATATACATATACGCATACAAATGCATGTTATGCACATGAAAGTTTGAAAAACACTAAAGCAAGCAAAGCTAAAAAGCCACCTAATTACAAACAGAATTGCTTTAACTTAAACGAGGGCGAAACCTTTTGCATTTTCAATGCTTGCTTACTTTGGTACCATCAAGAAGGCATTCAGATGTGTCACATATTTGCGATAAATTCGGAATGTTAGCACTCTAATTGCTCATTAGATCACTGTAGTAAAGATACTGCTCACCAGGGAAGTCAGCTGCTGGTATTCAAAGTGCATGTTTCAGTCTGCATGTCAGAATTTTTTAATGAAATAGAAGAGGATTTGAGAAGTCAAAATGTGCCCTAATTTTTCTTTCTGCAGCACTAATCATAATTTCTATGGCAAAATGAATCCCCTCATTTTGTTCCTTTGCAAATTAAATGTTTTAAGTGTTACCACTTTATTCCAATCAAGATGGCTTCAGGTGTGCCATACGTTTGTCATAAGTAAGACTGTTAGCGTTCTAGTTGTTCTTTAGAACACTCTGGGACATTCTGTCATTGGGCTATATTTGGGCTACATCTGGGTGATATTTGTGCTACATTTGGGCTCTTTTGTCTCTGGTGGCCATCTTGGGAGACGTATTTGTTATGAAGTTTCCTAATTTCCTCATTTACTACAGTCTCCTCAGTAGGAAATACTTTCAGTTTTTTACTTTGATTCCATCAAGGAGGCATTCAGATGTGTCACACATTTACCATAAATTCAGAATGTTAGCACTCTAGTTGCTTATTAGATCACTGTAGTAAAGCTACTGCTCACCAGGGAAGTCTGCTGCTGGTATTGGAAGTGCATGTTTCAGTCTGCATGTCAGAATTTCTTAATGAAATAGAAGAGGATTTGAGAAGTCTCTGAAAATGTGCCCTAATTTTTCTTTCTGCAGCACTAATCATACTTTCTATGGCAAAATGTACCCCCTCATGGTGTTGCTTTTTAAATTAAATGTTTTAAGAGTTACCACTTTATTCCAGTCAAGATGGCTTCAGGTGTACCATACGTTTGTCATAAGTAGAACTGTTAGCTCTCTAGTTGTTCTTTAGAATACTCTGGGAAGCTGCAGTAGAACACAAAGGAATCAACTGACAGTCTCTGCTCTTGTTGGATGTACATGTTTTACTGAGAATGTCAGACTTCATTCTCACATGACTGAGAAAGATAATGTGAATTTACAGAAAATATGCTCTCAGTTTAGCTTATAGATCCCCTTCCAATCCTCTGTGGGAAAAGCATGATACAATAGTTTTCTCTAAAACATGATTCATGATATCCCAGCAGAAGGCTTTTTCACATGGTAAAAACACCTTAGAACACACCACAATTCCTAAAATTAGTATGGTACTATCAACAAATAATTTATAATGTAACTAAAGTCTTAAAACCTTCTATTAACTGCAATGCTTTTTAATGAGGTGCTATCATGTATATTGGTCCCAAGATGGCTGCCAACAATTTCTGGTTTGGAGTGTTGACGGACAGTTGACAGCCAACTGCCACTCCTGCAAGCTCACCTGCACCCGGACCTGCACTACACCAGCACCGACCAAGCCGAACACCAGCAGCAACCACCTCAAGTGCATCCTGCTCAACACCCGCTCCATCCAAAGACACGCCATCGAGCTCTGGAACCTGCTCGACACCACAGCCCCAGACGTCGCCTTCCTCACGGAAACCTGGATGAACGCCTCCTCAGCGCCCGACATCGCCATCGCCATCCCGGACGGCTACAAGATCATCCGGAGGGACCGCGTCAACCAAACAGGAGGAGGCATCGCCATCATCCACAGGAACACCATCCGCATCACGACCAACACCGAAGACACCCTCGCACCCGCCGAACACATTCACTTCCAGATCCACATCAACCCCAAGACCACCCTCAGAGGCACCATCATCTACAGACCCCCGGGACCACGCACACAATTCAGCGAAGACATCGCCGACTTCATCAGCCCGCTCGCCCTCACTTCCGCTGACTACATCCTCCTCGGGGACCTCAACTTCCACCTGGAGAACAACAACGACCGCAACACCACCTCCCTGCTGGACAACCTCGCCAACCTCGGACTCAAGCATCTGGTGACCACCCACTACGCCGGACACACACTCGACCCCGTCTTCTCATCCAGCAAGGACATCGCCGTCAGCCACGCCACCAGACTCCACTGGACGGACCACAGCTGCGTCCACTTCAGCTTCAGTAGGACCACGATCCACCACCACCAGCAACAGGTTGCACGCAGAAACTGGAACAAGATCACAGCCGACCAGCTCGCAACTTCCCTGAGCATGAACCCTCCCACCAGCGCAACGAACCCAAGCCAGGCGGCCACCAACCTCGTGAAGTGGATCAGCATTTGCGCAGACGACCTCGCCCCTCTGAAGACCCCGCCCAGCAGACCCGGCAGCAAGAAAGCCCCATGGTTCACCGACGAACTCAAGAGCTCCAAGAAGAACTGCCGAGCACTCGAGAAAGCCTGGCGCAGAGACCCAACACCGAACAACATGACTGCCCTCAAGCTCGCCACCCGAAAACACCACCAACTGATCCACGCCACCAAGAAAACTGCATTCAAGGAACGACTGGACAACAAGGCACACAACAGCAAGGAACTCTTCAACATCGTTAAAGAGCTCTCCAACCCCAATGCCGGAAACAACGACATCACCCCTTCACAAGACCTCTGCAACTCCCTCGCCTCCTACTTCCACAACAAGATAACGGACATACACAACAGCTTCAGCACTCAACCAACGCACGCCACGACTGAACCACCGCCCCCCACCACCACCCTCCGTGCCTGGACCCCGATCAACACCGAAGATACCATCAGCACGATGAACTCCATCCACTCCGGATCTCCGACCGACCCCTGCCCCCACCATGTCTTCAACAAGGCCGACGCTGTCATCGCACCCCACCTGCGGGACATCATCAACACCTCCTTCGACACCGCTACCTTCCCGGAGAGCTGGAAGCACGCCGAACTCAGCGCTCTACTTATGAAGCCATCAGCCGACCCCACCGACCTCAAGAACTACCGCCACATCTCGCTGCTCCCGTTTCCGGCAAAAGTCATCGAGAAGACCGTCAACAAGCAGCTGGCCACGTTCCTCGAGACGAACGGATCCCTCGACCTCTCGCAGTCTGGCTTCCGGGCCAACCACAGCACCGCCCTGATCGCAGCCACCGATGACATCCGAGCCCTGCTCGACAACGGAGAAACAGCGGCCCTCATCCTCCTAGACCTCTCCGCGGCCTTCGACACTGTCTGCCACCGTACCCTAGTGCGGCGCCTCAGCAACGTCGGAATCCAGGAGAAGGCACTGGAATGGATCATCTCGTTCCTCACCGGAAGGACACAGAGAGTCCGCCTCCCCCCGTTCAGATCAGAAGCCACCGGAGTCATCTGCGGCGTTCCTCAAGGCTCCTCGCTCAGCCCAACCCTCTTCAACGTCTACATGAAACCTCTTGCAGCCATTGCACGCCAACACAACCTCAACATCATCTCCTACGCCGACGACACCCAGCTGATCCTCTCCCTCACCAACGACCCCGCCACCACCAGAGCCAACCTACACGAAGGGATGACAGACGTAGCCAAGTGGATGACGAACAGCCGCCTTAAACTGAACTCAGACAAGACGTAAGTCCTCATCCTGGGATCTTCACCCTCCGCCTGGGATGACTCCTGGTGGCCCCCCGCCCTGGGCAGCGCACCCAAACCAACAGACACGCAACCTGGGCTTCATCCTGGACTCCTCCCTCTCCATGACCAGACAAGTCAATGCCGTCTCCTCGTCGTGTTTCAACATCCTGCGCATGCTACGTAAGATCTTCCGGTGGATCCCCACCGAGACCAGGAAAACGGTCACCCAAGCCCTCGTCATCAGCCATCTGGACTACGGCAACTCCCTCTACGCCGGAACCACCGCCAAACTCCAGAAGAGACTCCAGCGGATTCAGAACGCCTCAGCACGACTCATCCTGGACATCCCCCGTCGCAGCCACATCACCGGACACCTGAGAGATCTGCACTGGCTCCCGGTCAACAAGAGAATCACCTTCCGTCTCCTCACCCACGCACACAAAACCCTTCGCAACCAAGGCCCAGGATACCTCAACAGCCGCCTCAACTTCTACGCTCCCACACGCCAGCTTCGATCGACCAGCCACGCCCTCGCCGCCGTCCCCTGCATCCGAAGAGCCACCACAGGAGGAAGGTCCTTCTCCTACCTGGCCGCCAAGACTTGGAACTCCCTCCCGACCCACCTCCGCCTGACCCAGGACCACCTTGCCTTCAGGAAGCAGCTCAAGACCTGGCTGTTCGAGCAGTAGCAGACCCCCCCCTCCCCTAGCGCCTTGAGACCCTCCGGGTGAGTAGTGCGCTATATATAAATGCTTTGATTGATTGGCTCAATCAATCAATCAGCATGCAGCTCGTGCTCGGAATGCTAGATATATATATATATGTTTCTTTTTATTTTCCCAGGAACTACTGGAGGGATTTACACCATTTAAGCAAAAGTGTGATCTGAGAATCAGACTTTACCATTTTGCCAAATTTCTTGTAATTCCGTTCAGCAGTTCGGGCTGTAGCCGTGTCTAATCGTCCTATGAAAAATAACATGGGGAAAACACGTTGCCCCCACTTGACCAATCCGCCCAAAACTTACAGGGAATGAGCGGAGCGGGCCATTTTCTTTGAGAAATTCGCGAAGATTCGTCCACCAGCGCCAAAGTTATTCCAAATAGAATGTTGTGGATTTCCTATGAAACTAGGTCCTAACTATAACTACCTACTGGCGACCGCCAGTAGGTAATATATATATATATATATATAAATATATATATATATATGACACCAAACTCCTTCCTTCACGGACAGAGCAGAGGCCATACAGGGGAACGATGGAAAAGCACTTTATTTCTCGGCAGGCAAATGCATTTCGGCCAGACGGCCTTACTCAGTGCCTGGCAGTAATATCAGGAGGCTTGCACAGTCACAATCCTTAAGTAGTCCTACCATGTTGTAATAGGACCAAAGCAGCTCCGCCCCCACAGGTGTGTCTGATCACTACTCGAAATGTTCCAATTAGGGAGTGAACTACTGGTACCAGAATGCAGTGGGCGTTCAGGTAACGAAAGATGATGGCTGTATTTACACCAAAGTGACCTTGCTGCAAGCTAAAATATCCAAGGGTGCTGTGTAAAACCAATGTCCTGCTGCAATATGAGTCTTGTGCTTCCCTGGGTCCCCAAACCACGCCAACCTCCTTGCACCGGAATCCATCAAACGGGGGCAGGTATGGCCGTGCATCCTGCCCTGTGTGAAGCGGAATCGCTTCACAACCGTCAGCTCTCCATCCGGTGAGTAGAGGTGGGCACCAACAAGCCAATGAAATGAAATTAAATGAAAAGAGTCTTGTAAACACGCGACTTAGCCCGAAGGCATCAAGGCGCTTAACAAAAAATCAAAAAGCGATAGAACAGTGACTACAAGTACGCCTTTGCAAACAGCCAGGTTTTTAAAGCTTTACGGAAGCGCGGGACGGAAGGCTGAGCTTTAATTTCGCATGGGAGAGTATTCCATAGCTTAGGGGCGATTGAAGAAAAGGCCCTACCGCCCCATATGCTCTTACCAAAGCAAGGTACCACCATCAAATTCTTTGAGGAAGAATGTAAGAGTCTGCCCGAAACATAGGGGGCCAGCAATTTCTTGACCCCGCCTGCACCATTGCCAGAAAGTGCACTATGAGTCAGGCAGAGCACCTTAAAGGTGATCCTCGCTTCAATAGGAAGCCAATGTAAGGCCTTCCTAGCTGCTGTCGATGATGCTAATCTGGGAGCGTCAAGAACAAATTTGGCGGCCGCATTTTGCGCGGTCTGAAGACGCTGTATTAGGCCCTTATTCATGCCGATGTATAGGGCATTACAATAATCGAGTCGCGAAGCGACAAGTGCTACCACCACTTGCTTCCGCGCCTGGGGGGACAGGTAATGTTTTATTTTCCTGAGTATTTTGATAATCTCCCAGCAGGTAGCGACAGTTCTGTTTACCTGCAGAGTCATGGAGAGGGCAGGTTCAATCAGAACTCCCAGATTCCGCGCTGACTCCGTGGGGTAGGACAAGCCCCCAGCGAGGGCGGCCACCATTCAGGTGACCAGATGTTATTATTAGGACCGAACACCAGAATCTCAGTTTTTTCCCCGTTCAACTTTAATGAATTGTAAATCATCCATTGTGACACTGTTTCCATGCAGTTCCTAAAGTTGAACGGGGAGGAGCCATCGAGGTGAGAAAGGGACACCAGAATCTGTGTGTCGTCTGCATAGGAGACTACCTCCATCCCAAAAGATCTAACCAACTTGGCAAGTGGGGTCACGTAGATGTTAAACAGGGTTGGACTTAATGCCGACCCCTGAGGGACCCCACATTGCACAGGTAGGGATGAAGATAAAAAGTCTCCCAGCTTAACCCTCTGAACCCTCTGGTCGAGAATGGAGGCCAACAGACTCAAGGCCGCCCCTTCGACCCCTATCTCCCTCAGGTGAGATGTTAGCACCAAGGGGGACAGGGTATCAAAGGCGGCTGTGAGGTCTAGAAGGACCAGGATGGTGGAATGACCCCGGTCTACCTCCAAACGGATGTTATTCAATACGACCAAGAGGGCTGACTCGGTACTATGGTGTTTCCTGAAGCCGTGCTGGGATTGGTCCAGGAGATCTGAGGAGTCAAGAAAAGCCGCCAGATGTTGATTAAGATACGTCTCCAGCATCTTTGCGGGTGCTGGGAGCAAAGAGATGGGGCAGTAATTCTTGAGCACCTCAGGGTCAAGTGTGGACTTTTTTAGGAGGGGCTTGACCACTGCGTTCTTCCATTCAGATGGAAAAATGCCCTCTCTAATAGCTCTATTCATGATGTCAAGAAGAGAGGGGAGCAAGGAGTCTCTGCAATCCTTCAGGACTTTAAGGGGACATGGGTCCAAAGGGGATCCCGACCTTGTCTTGCTTAAAAGCAGATCAAGCTCCTGATAGGATAAAGGCGGAAACTCTACCAAGCTCTTGGGGGCAGTTAGAAAGATCTCCTTCGAGAGCGGAGAGAGGGGAACAGGCGGAGGAGGTGTAACAGATCTCTGTACTTCAAGATTCAGGTATATATCCGCGATCTTCGAGTGGAAGAATCCTGCGATTTTAATCACAGAATTCCTGGGTACCTGCAACAGGGTCCGGTATCTGTAATGCACAAAGCGAGTCCTCTATTTTAAAAAGATCTCTGGGAGAGGAAAGAGTCATTGTCAGGTTAGCAAAGTACTCTTGCTTAACTCTGATGATCTCCAGCTTGCACTCCTTAAGGAGCAACTTGTGTTTATCTCTCTCCTTTAGATTCCAGCTTGATCGCCAAAGCCTTTCTTGCTTCCTACACCCTTGTCTCATGAGCCTAAGAGGCTCCGAAAACCACAGTGCAGAAGGTTTCTTTCTGGCAGAGTAGCAAGAGGCGAGAGGAGCAAGCACATCGACTGCTGCGCTAATGGCTTTGGACAGTTCCGAAGCCGCTAGGTTGGTGTCCTCATAGAGGTCAGGTTTATAGTTTTGCATGAGTGGAGCCATCGAGGTGCTTGTGATGTTCTTAATTTTCCTCCCAAGCTTGATGTGACTGGAAACACCTGACTTAGCAGGCGTAAAGGCGACCAGAAGCTCCAGGGGGACAGCAAAATGGTCCGACCAGGACAGTGGAATAGGGACTTCGGTTTTAAGCCTGTCATCATTAGAAAAAACTGCATCCAGTATGTGGCCAGCCTGATGCGTGGGTTGTTTGACCAGTTGCACCAAGTCACATGCGGATAGTGAGTCGAGGAGATCCAAAGAGTCTTTAGAATCGGAGTTGTCTAAATGAAAGTTTAGGTCACCCAAGACTGTTAGGTTGGCTGCTCCAAAGTAGGGCTCCAGGATATTAAGGAGGGACTGGCTGAAGTCTGTTCTAGACCCAGGAGGTCTGTATACCAAGATACCTGCGAAAGGCGCAGCCTCTGGAGATTTAATAAGAAAGTGCAGGGCTTGAACGAGATCAGAAGGCCTGGAAAGTTGAGTAGTGTGACAGGTGTGAGAGGTCTTATAAAGAATTCCAAGGCCACCTCCTCTGCACCCTACTCTATCCAGTCTAACTAATGAGTATCCATCCGGCACAGCCTCAACCAGATCCGGTCCTGAGGACTCAGTTGCCCAGGTCTCGGTCAGGAAAACCCATGTGGGCTTTTGGACTAAAATGAAGTCGCGAAAAGCGATATTATTTTTCACTAAGGATCTAGTGTAAGAAAACCCGATTCTTTCAAGGTAGCCGACATGAGAGTCGAGGCAGGGGGGGGGCCTAACATGGCAAATTGCCGATGACTTGCCAAAGGTGCTGAAACAGGAGCAATAAAATGCATCCTGTAAAATATCAGGCGAACAGGTAAAATGGCAAGGAAGCGATGCAGGTCTCAGGCGGACCAGGTCCTGATAGGAATATAGGGGACCTATTTGAGGTGGCATATCAGGAGCACCCAAAGACCAGAATATCCCGCCCTTTAGCCCGTCCTTACCTTGGAAATCGCCACGTAGCTGCCGAGGCAGCAGCCAGAAATATTGGGGCCAACTTACAGCGTGGGGGCCTCTGAACGCATCACTGGCCGACGCAAAAACATGACACCAAACTCCTTCCTTCACCCTTCAGAGCAGAGGCCACACAGGGGAACGATGGAAAAGCACTTTATTTCTCGGCAGGCAAATGCATTTCGGCCAGACGGCCTTCCTCAGTGCCTGGCAGTAATATCAGGAGGCTTGCACAGCCACAATCCTTAAGTAGTCCTACCATGTTGTAATAGGACCACAGCAGCTCCGCCCCCCCAGGTGTGTCTGATCACTACTCCAAATGTTCCAATTAGGGAGTGAACTACTGGTACCAGAATGCAATGGGCGTTCAGGTAACGAAAGATGGGGCTGTATTTACGCCAAAGTGACCTTGCTGCAAGCTAAAATATACAATGGTGCTGTGTAAAACCAATGTCCTGCTGCAATATGAGTCTTGTACTTCCCTGGGTCCCCAAACCACGCCAACCTCCTTGCACCGGAATCAATCAAACGGGGGCAGGTATGGCCGTGCATCCCGCCCTGTGTGAAGCGGGATCGCTTCACGACCGTCATCTCTCCATCCGGTGAGTAGAGGTGGGCACCAACAATCCAATGCCTTGGAAATCGCCACAAAGCTGCCGAGCCAGCAGCCAGAAATAATGAGGCCAACTTACAGCGTGGGGGCCTCTGAACGCATCACTGGCCGACGCAAAAACATGACACCAAACTCCTTCCTTCACCCTTCAGAGCAGAGGCCAGACAGGGGAACAATGGAAAAGCACTTTATTTCTCGGCACGCAAATGCATTTCAGCCAGACGGCCTTCCTCAGTGCCTGGCAGTAATATCAGGAGGCTTGCACAGCCACAATCCTTAAGTAGTCCTACCATGTTGTAATAGGACCACAGCAGCTCCGCCCCACAGGTGTGTCTGATCACTACTCCAAATGTTCCAATTAGGGAGTGAACTACTGGTACCAGAATGCAGTGGGCGTTCAGGTAACGAAAGATGGGGGCTGTATTTACGCCAAAGTGACCTTGCTGCAAGCTAAAATATCCAAGGGTGCTGTGTAAAACCAATGTCCTGCTGCAATATGTGTCTTGTGCTTCCCTGGGTCCCCAAACCACGCCAACCTCCTTGCACCGGAATCCATCAAACGGGGGCAGGTATGGCCGTGCATCCTGCCCTGTGTGAAGCGGGATCGCTTCACGACCGTCATCTCTCCTTCCTGTGAGTAGAGGTGGGCACCAACAATCCAATACCTTGGAAATCGCCACAAAGCTGCCGAGGCAGCAGCCAGATATATTGGGGCCAAATTACAGCGTGAGGGCCTCTGAACGCGTCACTGGCCGATGCAAAAACATGACACCAAACTACTTCCTTCACCCTTCCGAGCAGAGGCCACACAGGGGAACGATGGAAAAGCACTTTATTTCTTGACAGGCAAATGCATTTCGGCCAGACGGCGTTCCTCAGTGCCTGGCAGTAATATCAGGAGACTTGCACAGTCACAATCCTTAAGTAGTCCAACCATGTTGTAATAGGACCACAGCAGCTCCGCCCCCACAGGTGTGTCTGATCACTACTCCAAATGTTCCAATTAGGGAGTGAACTACTGATACCAGAATGCAGTGGGCGTTCAGGTAACGAAAGATGGGGGCTGTATTTACGCCAAAGTGACCTTGCTACAAGCTAAAATATCCAAGGGTACTGTGTAAAACCAATGTACTGCTGCAATATGAGTTTTGTGCTTCCCTGGGTCCTCAAACCACACCAACCTCCTTGCACCGGAATCCATCAAACGGGGGCAGGTATGGCCGTGCATCCCGCCCTGTGTGAAGCGGGATCGCTTCGTGACTGTCATCTCTCCATCCAGTGAGTAGAGGTGGGCACCAACAATACAATACCTTGGAAATTGCCACGAAGCAGCCGAGGCAGCAGCCACAAATATTGGGGCCAACTTACAGCGTGGGGGCCTCTGAATGCATCACTGGCCGACGTGAAACCATGACACCAAACTCCTTTCTTCATGGACAGAGCAGAGGCCACACAGGGGAACGATGGAAAAGCACTTTATTTCTCGGCAGGCAAATGCATTATGGCCAGACGACCTTCCTCAGTGCCTGGCAGTAATATCAGGAGGCTTGCACAGTCACAATCCTTAAGTAGTCCTATCATGTTGTAATAGGACCGCAGCAGCTCCGCCCCCACAGGTGTGTCTGATCACTACTCCAAATGTTCCAATTAGGGAGTGAACTACTGGTACCAGAATGCAGTGGGCGTTCAGGTAACGAAAGATGGGGGCTGTTTTTACGCCAAAGTGACCTTGCTGCAAGCTAAAATATCGAAGGGTGCTGTGTAAAACCAATGTCCTGCTGCAATATGAGTCTTATGCTTCCCTGGGTCCCCAAACCATGCCAACCTCCTTGCACTGGAATCCATCAAACGGGGGCAGGTATGGCCTTGCATCCCGCCCTGTGTGAAGCGGGATCGCTTCACGACCGTCATCTCTCCATCCGGTGAGTAGAGGTGGGCACCAACAATCCAATACCTTGGAAATCGCCACGAAGCTGCCGAGGCAGCAGCCAGAAATATTGGGGCCAACTTACAGCATGGGGGCCTCTGAACGCGTCACTGGCCGACGCAAAAACATGACACCAAACTCCTTCCTTCACGGACAGAGCAGAGGCCACACAGGGGAACGATGGAAAAGCACTTTATTTCTCGGTAGGCAAATGCATTTCGGCCAGACAGCCTTCCTCAGTGCCTGGCAGTAATATCAGGAGGCTTGCACAGTCATATATATATTAAAGGAGCGAGCATGGCTAGTGCATGATTCAGCTGGTGTGATGCTGTGGCTTCCTCCTTTGAAAAAGGTCGATGTTCGACCGAAATGCATCGGGAACACTACGGAATTTGCCAGCGCTGCAACACGCAATAAAGCGCCTCTAATCTTGCTGAAATGTGTGCGGCTCATTTCCCTTTCCACTCGAGAGGCTGTGTACAAAATATGTATATATATATATATATATATATATATTCCATTTGAAACTGCTCGCAGATAGAAGACACCACACCCAACGTGTTACTTAAGCCTTCTTTATTCGGCAGGCAAACAGCAGGATGAACCGTTACCTTGCAGTGAAGTATTGCGCCCGATCACACCATACGCGTTTCAGGAGAGTATTCCCTTCATCATTGGTTTGGCGTCTCAGGGAGAGGAGACAGCAGGCCTGGTTCTTGCAGGTGTTTTAAGTTCTTAGTCCTGCCTCAGTGGGCGTGTACTTGCAAGGAATACTGGATATCGTAGTCCAGGTAAGTGCTTGATTCTTTAGTAGAGGTTGCTGTACCCTCCCCTCCTATGTTTAAAATCCATCAGGTCGCTGAAGGCAACAAGGACAGCCCGCTGCTTCACTTGCGCCACACGAAACAGGTTTGTTGTTCCACACTGTGCCTCGAAAGCCTGGCACATGGACCTGCTCTTCAGCAGTGGGTTGTCTTTGTGGTCAGAGCGGACCACCACATATTCCATTTGAAACTGCTCGCAGATAGAAGACACCACACCCAACGTGTTACTTAACCCTTCTTTATTCGGCAGGCAAACAGAAGGATGAACCGTTCCCTTGCAGTGAAGTATTGTGCCAGAACACACCATACGCGTTTCAGGAGAGTATTCCCTTTATCATTGGTTTGACCTCTCAGGGGAGAGGAAACAGCGTGCCTGGTTCTTGCAGGTGTTTTAAGATCTTAGTCCTGCCTCAGTGGGTGTGTACTTGGAAGGAATGCTGGATATCGTAGTCCAGGTAAGTGCTTGATTCTTTAGTAGAGGTCACTGTACCCTCCCCTCCTGTTTTAAAATCCATTGGGTCGCTGAAGGTAACAAGAATAGCCCGCTGCTTCACTTGCGCCACACCAAACGGGTTCGTTGTTTCACACTGTGCCTCGAAAGCCCGGCACATGGACCTGCTCTTCAGCAGTGGGGTGTCTTCGTGGTCAGAGCGGACCACCACATATTCCATTTGAAATTGCTCGCAGATAGAAGACACCACACCTAACGTGTTACTTAACCCTTATTCAGCAGGCAAACAGCAGGATAAACCATTCCCTTGGAGTGAAGTATTGCGCCAGATCACAACATACGCGTTTCTGGAGAGTATTCCCTTCATCATTGGTTTGGAGTCTCAGGGGCGAGGAAACAGTGTGCCTGGTTCTTGCAGGTGTTTTAAGTTCTAAGTCCTGCCTATATATATATATATATTCACTGAAAAAACCATAGGTTATAGACCATATATAGTTAGGAATTAGCATTTAAAAAACCTTATTTTACTCACACAAAACCATTGAAATTCCATATATAGTTAGTTGCACTAACTATATATTGCGCACCCGCAATCCACTGCTGATGATGTCACATATTACATCATTCATGACATGGTCAGTGACATCACTGATGACAACATCCAGTGACTATGTTTCTGTAAAGTTAAAATATGTCTTACATATTGAAGAATGAGTGGATGTATAAGTGTCTGGACGAAGGATTTAGTAGGTGCATGACTGAATGTATGAGTGAGTGATTAAATGTGTCTCACTGAGTGCATGGGTTAGTGACTAAACTGTCTTAATTTGTGCATCATTATGTCTGTTGTTCTGTAAACTGCTGCATGTGTTGATCAGTAGCTATATGAGTAACTATATGGGTTATTGATTGATTGCCCAAGTATTTGCATGGGAGACTGAGTGTGTGTGTGGCTGGATGGGAGGTGTGTGACTCTGTACAGATCAATGTGTACTTGTATCAATGATTGTATAAGAGAGTAAGTATGTGTTAGTATATGGTTGAAAACGTAAGGTGCTCTATGTTTAACTGTATAGAGTAGAAAATGGAAGTGTGATTGATTCTTTACAGGACTGACTAGGTGTGTGAGTAACTCCATGGATGAGTGGCAGAGTGTGAGTGTCTGTATAGGTGTATGAGTGCATATGATTGTGTTGTAAACATGAGTGATTGTATGTATGAATGATTGTATGGGTGAATGAGTGAATGTGTGTGTAGACGTAGGAATCAGTGAGTACGTATGTAGTAACTAGTATTGGTGTGTCAATGGTTTCAAAAATTATACTCTGTTTTTAACACTGGGTGAAACAGAGGTTATATTAAAATGTGAGGAGATGCATTGTATTGTCACATGAATGATATCATCAGTGATGTGGTCATTGATGTCAAATGAGATGTCATCAGTGATGTCATTTGAGATGTCATCAGTGATGTCATCAGTGATGTCACTGACCATGTCATGAATGATGTAATATGTGACATCATCAGCAGTGGATTGCGGGTGCGCAATATATAGTTAGTGCAACTAACTATATATGGAATTTCAATGGTTTTGTGTGAGTAAAATAAGGTTTTTTAAATGCTAATTCCTAACTATATATGGTCTATAACCTATGGTTTTTTCAGTGAATTTTCAAGGTTTTGTAAATGCTAATTCCTAACTATATATGGTCTATAACCTATGGTTTTTTCAGTGAATTTCAATGGTTTTTTAATAGCAAATATCATAAGCTGTCGAATGTCAAGTACGTGGTAAGAATTTTTTTTTTCGTGTTTATGCACACTGATCTGCTTTGATTGCTGCCCCCCACCCCTCATTTCTATTAGGAGTACTCTCTCTTTGCAGATAGTGAAGGGTAGTTAACGCAGCCCTTTCCCCCTTTGTAATCCGTCGTGCCTGCTTCTCTCTCCATTTGATTGATTGTTCTCTTTGGTTCATTCTCTATTTACAAACAAGCACAGAGTCGCAATACTCTGTTTAGTCTTTGCAGATAGCGAAAAATCGTGTAAAAAAACAAAAGGAATCGAGCAAAATCAGTAGGCCACTAATGGGATCTCTTTTTGACCTCGCTAAAATAGAAACATTAGGAACAACCTGTTGAAAATAGCAATGCGTATGTACATAAGCGGCGTTCATTTGTGTTCACAGTACCCCTTGTTGATTGTTTCAATCGAGCATTGAATTGTTCGATGTTAATTCTCTTAAGGATCTTCTCTACCTGCAAACGAGGAAGAATAGGAATATTCTCTCTCCCTTTGCAGATAGTGAAGGGTAGGTAACGCAAGCCTTTAACACGTCGTACCTATTTCATTCCTCATTGATTGATTGATTGTCCGAACATTGACTGTTTGGGAATTAGTTCTTTTTGGAGGTATTCCCTGTTTGCAAATAAACGTAGGAAAATCTTTGCAAGTAGTGAAAGGGTACGTAATGCGGACCTTTCTCCCCCGTTGTAATCTATCATGCCTATCCCCACTGATTGATGCACCTGTTTCACCCGGACCATTTACTAGACATACGTCATCTGGCCCGACCAGAGAGCACCCCTAGTGAAAAGGACATATGCAATAATAACGAAGTGATCACTGTATCCTGTTAACAGAAACTTTAGCATGAAACAACCTGGAAAGAAAAGAATAGGAAAACGAAAATCAGTAGGCCACTGATGAACATGAACTTTTATTAAACAACGAACAAAGAAACGATAACATAACGTAATGATAAAACCTATTAATGTCCTAGAAACAAGAAAACGTTAAAATATGCCAGTGGTGAGAGACCAGAAAAACAGTAAGAGAAACCAAATCACCCCTCGCTGTCCCACCGCCTGCCACGCCAAAAAAATCGATAGACTAGGGAAAATGCAAGTCAGTAGAACATCCGCCCCCACTCTGGAAACTTCCAAGGTGGGGCAGGGTTCCGGCTACGCCCAGCCGGGAGCAGCCCATATAAGGCAGGTCCTGCTGCCACGCCTCGGCCAGGAGATCCTAACGTAGGGTGTAGCCGGAGGAGAGGCCGAGACCAACGGGACCCGGCCAGGGGATTGCCTTTACAACGCTGAACAGTTGCAGGGGGGGGGGAATGTCTCCTCGACCCTCCCCTCTCTCTCCCAGTCCGGCCGCGGTGGCCCTTGAGAGTTGCAGGTAGTCCCGCCACATGCTCTTCCGGTCCGGCCACCAACGGTCGGGGGGCCGAGGCCGACGGAATCCGGCTGCAGCCGATAAACCAAGAAACCCGTTCATGGGGCCAGAGCCAGGGGCGTCCGGCCGACATCCACCGGAAGCCCGGCCCGAAGACGGACGGGACACTTCTTTCTTTTATAATGGCTGCGACAACACTGGGGGGGGATGTCTTGCACATGCCTCCGACCCCCCCCTCGTCCTCATCGCCTGGTCCGGCCATAACAAATCTCAAGCGAGACGCCGTGGGGTGCACTGGGAGGGAGAGACGGTGCGAACAGGCCTCTCCCGCCTCCCCAGTGTAGGCTTCCCAGCTGCACCCTCAGCGGTCCAGGCGCCCGGAAAAGAGTTCTTCCACTGTGGCCATGCTGCAACGTCTCGCCCGGCAGGGTGGAGCCCGTCCGTTCATTTGACCCCGCGATCGCCAGTAGCTACCGAACTCTCAAAATGGCGGTCGACCTGGCAAGAGCGGGCCCAGCATAAAGAAATGGCCCGGTCACTGGTTGACTCCACCACCGTAGTCCTCCACGACCTTGAAGATTCTAGAGGAGCCGCGGGAGTCTCCCACCCCCGATGGGGAATGACTGCCATGATCACCCGTGGAGTGACGAAACTGTATCCGCGGGACGTCGGCGCCAGCCTCACTTTGAATTACTAGAATCCTGCAGACCTCACTTCCGGTGAAAGCACAGTGTGACCCGGTAGGAAAAATTGTTGCACCCCCTCCCCTTTTTGACTGATAGTTCAAACCACCGATCCTTTCCTTTGCCCTTTTAACGGAACTTTGGACTGCCTCCCCCTCTTTTACATTTTCTAGAGAAAACAAAACATTAACCACTACATTAGCATAGCAGTTGACACCAGAACTGTTTTCAAATTGAAAACCAACAACATCTTCAACAGAATCCTTTTTGTTTCTGCTGTGACCCTGCTCCAGCACAGGCATTGTCCCCAGCAGTAATTCTGCAATGCCGGTAAGAATAGCTGTGGTGCCTACTGGACTCACTCACCCCCGCGGCGCCCCACGCCGTTATTTGCTGGGCGGCAACTTGCTAGACATCACCTTCGTGACATCCAGATTTCAGCGCGTTCTGCTGCCTTGGAACTATTCGCACAACAGACCGCTACTGACAAGAATATTTCATTATTGGTGCTGTCAATTTCAATAAATCTATTACTGTTTTTGTTTTGTTGTATATATTTATATGTTATTAAAGTTTTATATTCCTACTACTTTGTTGGAGTGCTATATATTTTTTATGTGACACATAATTGTAAAAACTTTGATGTACAAAGAGTCATTCCTGGAATCTTCCGCTTCAGGCTCGGTCCCCTCCCCAATCACAATACAGGATAGTTTTCAGATAGTAGGAACACGTGTGGTGTGACGGATCTCATCGGGTGTGGGCCTTGATCTACTATAACTCCTTTGAAGAGGGGTGATTCTTTACAGCTGGGGCCATAAACTACATCTGCAGGGCTAGCTGATAGCCTGGACAATCGGACACAGAGGAAGAGGAGTGTCACAGGGTGCGGTAGTGAATAGGGCGAAAGGGAGGTGTCGGGCGGGCACAGTGTGATTCTCAGGGAAGAGCAGCGCAGATGGGGGGAGGTTTATTGCCCATGCATAAGACAGAGAGCGGGGGTGACCAGTGCCTGGGGAAGATGCTTGCGAGGGTGAGGAGCCATGCTACGAATCGACAGCGTGCAGAGAGTGGGTCTGGTCAAGACATCTAAAATGGCTGCCGTGCACGACAAAAGTGTGGCATTTCAAAAAAGGCAAGATGGCGCAGACAATGTTTTTCAACACTTCCTCATTTCCTTCGAATCGAACGTTAACAGACGTTGGGGCATATTACCAAAGTTAAGCGATATTTATCGCTAACGATGCTTACCAACCAATTTTTTACCACTAAGCATCGTCAGAAATTATCGAAGATAAACCTTACTATTATCAAGGTTTATCGCAAATGCGATAATAAACGGCCGCAATGCATGAATATCGCTAAAAACTCAGCGATATTCATGCATTACCGAGCTAATACTCTTAGCCATGTTATCCACCTCCCATTGGATAACATGGCTAAGAACTGCTCAGGGCAGGTGTTACTTTTTGGAGATATTCGCGCTTAGCGCGAATATCTCCAAAAGTTGGTAATAGGAGATAGATATCTTGCATGTTGTAATGCAAGTTATTGTGGTATATGGAACTCATACCATAATCTCTCAGGAAAGCAGAAACTGATCCTTTTGGGACCGCCTAAAAAGGCCTAGGGGGTGAGGAGTACTCTACTTTGCCCCCTTTTCACGTTCCGAACTATTTTATTTTACTCTCTTCTGTAATTACACAAAATACCAGCGATAAGATGCATCGGAGACACACAGTGAGAGAAAGGAGGCCGGAGATGAAGAAGACATGTCAAATACACATTGGAGATAATATAGTGGCAGAAGGGAAGTAAATATGAGTAAACTTACCATGTAACATAAAAATGTTGCACTCTATACTATAAGTCTCATTTTATACTACAATCACTTCGCTACAACCTCATAAATTAAAAATAAAAATAAATAATGTCTCAAACAATTTTTGATTTCTAAATATAAATTTATTCTTCAAAATTTTCTAAATTTGAAACAACTAGTAACATGTCCTCATCAGTAATTTCCTCTTCAATCATCTCATCTGGAATCTCCTCATTAAAAGTCTGCAATGATGATTCTTGTAACTCTATGGTCTCCAAACACTCGATAAATTCGCCATCAAGAGATTGATCAAAAAAATCATTCAAGTCATCTCCTCCTTCTGACAATATTTCATTATTGGTGCTGTCCATTTCAATCAATGTAGTGGAATCATTCAAGTCATCTCCTCGTGACAATATTTCATTATTGGTGCTCTCAATTTCAATCAATGTAGTGGAATCATTCAAGTCATCTCCTCCTTGTGACAATATTTCATTATTGGTCCTGTCCATTTCAATCAATCTAATGGAATCATACAAGCCATCTCCTCCTTGTGACAATATTTCATTATTGGTGCTCTCAATTTCAATCAATGTAGTGGAATCATTCAAGTCATCTCCTTGTGACAATATTTCATTCTTGGTGCTGTCCATTTCAATCAATCTAATGGAATCATACAAGTCATGTCCTCCTTGTGACAATATTTCATTATTGGTGCTCTCAATTTCAATCAATGTAGTGGACAATTCAAAAGAAATTGCCACGGTCTCTTCATTGTGAGCCATTTTATTTTGAAATTGCTTGCTGTAAATTGCAGAAAAAAATAATCACTTTCATTTATCGTTTTTAGTAATACATAATATAAAACTAACTTCATCAAGTATTTAGTATAACAGAAGGACTGCAAATAAATAACAGAAAACATTTTTCAAATTATCTTCAAGTGTACAACATAGTTCCCCTTACAAATTAACAACTCACCTTTTTAAAAGTAGCAGAAGTGGTAGTACTGTGTAAATCAAACACCAGAAATTCACCACCAAAAATTCCTCACAAATGTACCTCAGACAGTAGTATCACAAAATGGCTGTGGTTTCCTCTCATTTGACATATATACATAACCAATTAACTTTCATCACACACAAATACAAAACCAAAGTAACATTTTAATTGGTTCTAAATTTCAACACTTTCAAATGTGTTTTCCCCATGCAATTTTCCATAGGACATTTACATACGTCTACAGCCTGAATGGCTGAACGGAATTACACCAAACTTGGCAAAATGGTACATCAAACCTAAGAGGTCAGGAAGGATCTACTATGCCCCCTTATGGTCATTTCCCCCTTCGCTTTGGCCTCCTCTTGTCTCTCAATCCTACCGAGAGACAAGATGGCGGCCGCTACGGACTGTTTGGAATGTTGACAGACGCCGGAGAACCAATCAGCTTCGCAAAGCTCCGTAACGCGAAAAGTACGCGAAGCGGAGCGCTGTTACAGATATATATCTTTTTTTGAACGTTAATTTCTCAAAATCCACTGGAGCACATATATTGAGACCTAGCAAAGGCACATCGGGCTACCAGTCCCTAATATTTTGCCAAGTTTCGTGCAAATCCATTCAGGTGTTCGATTATTATTATTATTATTTTTTTTTGCCCCGCGGGGCCCTTTTAAAACCTCCACATCAAACCTAGGGGGTCAGCGAGGATCTACTATTCCCCCTTATGGTCATTTGCCCCTTCGCTTTGGCCTCCTCTTGTCTCTCGATCCTACCGAGAGACAAGATGGCGGCCGCTACGGACTGTTTGGAATGTTGACAGACGCCGGAGAACCAATCAGCTTCGCTTCACAAAGCTCCGTTGCGCGAAAAGTACGCGTCCTAGGACGCTGCCCGGTCCGCTGTTACAGATATATATCTTTTTTTAAACGTTAATTTCTCAAAATCCACTGGAGCACATATATTGAGACCTACAAAAGGCACATCGGGCTACCAGTCCCTACAATTTTGCCAAGTTTCGTGCAAATCCATTCAGCCGTTCGGGCTAAAAGTGAGGCCAACCGCCCTATGGAAAACTCAATGTTAAAAACACGTTTTGGGACCCCCCTTTTTTCTCGGCCCCCCCTTGACGAACCCCCCCCAAATTTTCAAGGGCTGCTCAGAAACAAAATGTGCCATTTTCCTGAAAATTTCAGCCAATTCCGTCCACAAACGCCAAAGTTATTAGACATAGAATTTTCAAAAAACCCATAGAGAAAAAATCCTAACTATATATACCTACTGGCGACCGCCAGTAGGTAATATATATATATATATATATATATATATATATATATATACATATATATTCACTGAAAAAAACATAGGTTAAACCCCAGTTATAGTTAGGAATTAGCATTTAAAAAGCCTATTAAATTCACTGAAAAAACCATAGGTTTTACACCAGTTATAGTTAGCTGGAAATTTTACTCGCATAAAACCATTGAAATTCCCACGTTATAGTTAGTTGGACTCACTATAACTTGCGCGTGCAATGCACTGCTGATGACGTCACATATTACATCACTCATGACATGGTCAGTTACATCACTCATGACATCACTGATGACACCATCCAGTGAATGTGTGTCTTTCTGAAAAATAATTATGTTTTATATATGTATATGTAAAAGTTGATGGAAGAATAAATGGATAAATAAGTGTCTAAATGGATGTTTTTCTAATAAAAAATTGATTGGTTAAGTGGCTTATTAAGTGTATCTTAGTGAATACATATATTAGTGAGTAATGTTTAAATATTTAAATATAAGGATTAGTGTTTCACTTTGTGTATAAGTGGCTGCATGGGTTGGTGAGTAGCTACATGTGTATGTATATGGGTTATTAGATGGTTTTTTTAATATCAATATGAGTGTCTATATGTTTGGTGGGGTTATTACTTAGAACATAGATGCATGAGTGACTGACTCTCTGTTTGTATGTGTTTTAAAGACAGCATATGTGCAGGACTGTATGGGTGGATGAGTGTGTATATGTGTGTGTTACTGACTGACTGACTGTCTCACTAGTGTCTTTATCAGTAACTACATATGTTTTAATGTGGTATATGTGAATATTGATCTATATAAGTGAGTATTTGCGAGAGTGAGGGATTGTAAGAGTTCCTGTTTAAATAAGTATGTGTTTCTATAAGTGATGGTTGAAGAGAGTAAGTATGTATAAGGTTCCTTAGAAGTAAGGTGGTAGTGTGTGTATAGTTGTATATGCAAATAAATGGATGTTCAATAGTTTATTTGCATGTGTGAGTAGGTGTGTGAGTAACTTTAGGATGACTGTCGTTGTGTAACAGGATATATACATAATCACTATATATGATGACTGAGTATATGTATGAGTGACTACACAGAACTGTTGGTGAATGAGTGGATGTGTATATAGATAGTGGAATTACTGAATTGGTTGTTGTAACTGGTATGGGTATCTCCATTTTTTTGAAACTTTTAGTTTCTATTTTTGAATATCTGTTTCAAAGGTTACATTACAGTGAAAGGAGGTCTGTCACTCTGTCACAAGGATGGTGTCATCAGTGATGTCATGAGTGATGTCACTGACCATGTCATGAGTGATGTAATATGTGACGTCATCAGCAGTGCATTGCACGCGCAAGTTATAGTGAGTCCAACTAACTATAATGTGGGAATTTCAATGGTTTTATGCGAGTAAAATTTCCAGCTAACTATAACTGGTGTAAAACCTATGGTTTTTTCAGTGAATTTAATAGTTTTTTTAAATGCTAATTCCTAACTATAACTGGGGTGAAACCTATGGTTTTTTCAGTGAATTTCATACGTTTTTTGATAGCAAATATCTATAGGTAAGAAAGTAATAATTTTTATAACAAATTTTAAATAGTGTAAATATATATATTTTTTTATTGTTTGCCCTGGTACGCGCCCCGGAGCGCTCCCGGGGCGCGTATCGGTGAATGCACGGGTAAGAGCAATGTTACGGCGCGCCCCGGGGTGCGTACCGTAGAGCGTCCCGAGAGCGCTATTCCAGCGAACGAAAACAACATCATGACGTTTCGCGTAGTCGCGTGATGCGTCATATGACGCACTGCGTAAGCGCACCCGGAATCACGCGATCGCATACGATCGCGCAACGTCATGACGCGCTTACGCGACGCGCCCCGGGGCGCGTCCCGGGGCGCGTAGCGTAAGCGCATCGGGTCATGTGATCTGAAAATAACACTTTTCATTGGTGCAGATCAGTTTTGGTTTCCAAATGATGAAAGCTTGGATCATGTGACTTGAAAATAACACTTTTCATTGGTCCAGAACACTTTTGTTTTCCAAATGATGAAAGCCCCCTCCTTTTTTCCTTACTGTGACTTTGTCATTTGACTGAGGAAGACCTGTTTCGAGTTCTATCTCAGAAAATGGCTACAGTAGTATCAGCAGCTGGAGCATCTGGCCCACCACCACCACCATCTAAAAGACCACCAGAAGATTATATTGGTGGTGAACAGGAAGAGGAGGAGGATGAGGAAGAGGAGGCACAGACAAGGGAGTTCCTGCCAGAAGATAAACAGCCCTACAAACCCAAAGAGCACTTTGTATGGCATTCTACAAACTCCCAAGGGGTTTTAAAAAAGTCAACGCAGCAAAGGTGACTTGCTTAATTTGTGGTGATCAGCTATCCAGGGGGAACCCTAACAAAAAGTATTCCTTCGGGAATCATACGATGATTCGTCACATAATGCGTTGGCATCCAAACAACTACTCTAATGCAGAGTTAAGGGACCTCTGCAGTAAACTACCCCCATCATCGGCTCGAGGCTCAACATCAAAACAACCCACTCCATCGGGTTCGGGGGTAAGAGACACATTGGCTACTATCCAACCAAAGTTTAATGATTACAACATTTTATGCAAATATTGTAACAAGTTACTTGCTTATGGTGAGCAAAGCATTGAACTTATTATGGTTTCTGGTGATAACCATAAGTGTCCAAAAAACCCCTAATTTTTCCTGATTTTTTTTCATGCTCCCGTTGAGCCAATTACAATTCCCTGTTTTTGTTTCTCCCCATAAAAAATACAAAAAAAATATAAAAGTGTTCAGAAAAGCCAAAAAAAGTACAAAATGTTTAAAAAAACATTAAAAAAATATAAAACAACAAAAAGAAGAAAAAAACCAGTTCTTTTTAGAACTACCTTTACTTTATAAAAATAAACCTATATTTTTAAAGAATCTGTGTCAATCTTTTTTCTGCAGGGCACGCGTACCGGTACGTGCACCGGGGCGCGCACCGGGGAGCGCATCAAAAAAAAAAAGAAAAAAAAATTAATGAAGAAGTTAGCATGAGGGAAGAACACAAAGAGAGTAATGTTAAGAGAAAGAGAGCTAGAGGGAGAAACACAGAGGGATTGTTTACTACATAGTTAAAAACAGACAATGTGTAATAGGGTGAAAAGTAAAATCACTAAAGGAGCGAAAGAAGGGAAGAGAGAGGAAGAACACTAAACTAGAGATAGTGGGAGAATGTGAGTGGGTGTTGAAAGAAAACGATAGGACAGAAAAAAATTGAGAATGAACGGTAGTGGCGTAACTGGGATAAATGAATAACGGTGAGGGAGGGTAAGAAAAGACCAGTTAGTATAAGTAAAGAGGGGTGAAAGACAGTGAAAAATTGAATTAGGATAAGAGATGAGGAGTGACAAACGCAAAGGACAGAGAAAATAAAGGTAACAGTACCTGAATGGAATGTGTGTGTGTATGTGAAGTGTGTGTGTGGGGGGATTTTTTTCTGAGTATGAGGTGTGTGTGATGTGTGTGTGTGGTGTATGTCAGAGGTGTGTGTATGTGTTGGGACGGGGATGAGGTGTGTGTGTAGGAGTAAGGTAAATAATTAAGAAAAACTGAATGAGTGAAGAAGCAAGGGAAGAGAACAGAGGGTAAGTGAAGTAAAGAATAGGGACTGAAAGAAGTTGAATATGAGAGGGGAAATAGGGAAATTGGAGTAAACATGGAGAATAAGAATAAGTGAGGGAAGCAGAGTAAAGAAACAGGAGTGAGGTTGGTTGAGAAAATATTAGTGAGCTTAAAGCAAAGGGTGATGACAAACTATATTTTTTTAGTCACACTTACCATATAATAAATGTAACTTTAATTACATTTTTTAGTACACTTTATATCTGTGAAAGAGAGCAGAAAAAATAAGTTATAATTAGTAAAATATTTATTTTAAATTAAAAGATACAAATGAAGAGGTTAAAAATCATAATAGTGTATTTAGAAATAAAGTAAGAGTGAAGGACACAGAAAGGGAAAGAAAGTAAGGTAGAAGGACAAAAAGAGGGAAAAAGAAATAGAAGGAGAGTAAATTACTAAGAGTAAGGCATATAGATTCACTGACAGAAAGGAAGAGAAGAAGAGAAAAATGAACTGAAGGTAAGAAAGATAGAATGCAGCAGAGATAGGCTTCATGAAGCCTAGTCCACTGCACTCTTAGACACAACAAGTACCTTTTTGCCCCATATTTAAAAATTGACGCATGTAGGTAGATGCGTCACTTTTTAAACCTCTGCGCCACATTATACTCAAAAATGTAAACACCATTTATTTTCCCCAAAATAGTTTTTGACATCACATTTAGGAAACACAGCACAGATCATATTTACAATCATCTGCCTCACAGCAGAGATAAGACTGAGGCAAAATCTTGCACCTGCCTCACAACAGGAATAAGACTGAGGCAAACGCTTTCACATGGAGCTTCACAATTTTACAAAATACAATTCCTCTATGCAAACAAACTCAATATGCTTCCTACACTGATTTAAAACACAGGTAACATCATTGTAAAGAGTCAAATTGACACCTGCGTCTAAGAATACAGACAGGTATATGCTTCATGAAGCCTAGTCCACTGCACTCTTAGATACAAGCCTCACCACCTACGCTCCCCAGGAAAGCCCAAACAAGTACCTTTTTGCCCCATATTTAAAAAGTGACGCATGTAGGTAGATGCGTCATTTTAAACCTTTGCGCCACATTATACTCAAAAATGTAAAAACCATTTATTTTCCCCAAAATCGTTTTTGACATCACATTTAGGAAACACAGCACAGATCCTATTTACAAACATCTGCCTCACAACAGGGATAAGACTGAGGCAAAAGCTTTCACATGGAGCTTCACAATTTTACAAAATACAATTCCTCTATGCAAACAAACTCAATATGCTTCCTACACTGAGTTAACACAGGTAACATCATTGTAAAGAGTCAAATGTATCTCTATTAAACATGCACACATTCTTTATTCCTTTTAAAAAATGTAAAAACCATTCATTTTTCCCAAAATCGTTTTTGACATCACATTTACAAAACACAGCACAGGTCCTATGTAGAAGCATTCCATGTCACGACTAAAACTTCACAATTTTACAAAATACAATTACTCTATGCAGTAAAAACTTTTTACCAAGCATTAGCAAAAAGCATGACACAAAGCAACATTAAAAAACCACAATTTGCTTCCAAATCTTCTCCATAGAGTATACAAGTCTCTATGTATATTAAATGAATCATAACTCACCTTTACAAATATTTTAGGAGATTCAGAACAGTGTTAGATACACACACCAATATTTCTTTAGCAGAGCAAAAGGTATGTTCTCCAGACACTGCAAACCATAAAGGCACAGAAAACCTCTAATTCTACACACATATTGATCATGGTAACCAATGAAATCTCTTCCCTCTGTATTTTCAAACCAACACCCTTCCCCCCCTCAGCCCTTTCTACCTGTTACCATAGCAACTCCCTCCTCACTGAGCTCCCAGGGTTAAACGTTTATTTTACAATGTTGCAAATCACCTCATCAAGGATGTTTGACCTGCGAATACACCAGCTTTTCTGGTGCAAGGTTTCTTTAAATGACTTTTTTTTAACCATTCAAATTACTTCTTACACAGAACACAACCATGCACCCTAACTTTCAGTTTTCAACTATCTCATTCTACCAATCATTGCTTGTGCTTCAAGAGCACTGAAACTCCACAGGTTTTTTTTTGCAAACTCCTATTGTTCCAACTGCCATTTCTCTTCCACACTTCATCTGACTGCATCAAAATCTACTCTCACCATGTATTCTGTCTGGATTATTGGACATAGCTATATCCACTGGGCTCAAAGGTATTCAGCTACCAGAAATGTTCACAACCTTGACTTACCAAATGTGAAGATTAAATGGATTGGCCAGAGAAGATTGAAATGTCACCAATTGATACCATTGGTGAAAACCTTTTTGCATTTGCCACACCCTGACCTTTTAATTGTACACTGTGGAGGAAATGACTTGGGCACTTTGACTGGGGTAGGTCTGGAATTGCTTATAAAGGACACCTTTGATCAATTGATGGCACTTTTTCCTCAAACTTCCTTGGTATATTCCAATATATGCCAAAGGCAGAAATGGAAGTGGTCCAATCAATTTTGTCCACAATTTGAGAAAGCACGGAAACATGTGAATAAATCTGTTTCTGCTTACATGAGAGACTATGGAATGGGTTCAATATACAATAATAACTTGCGTTACAACATGCAAGATATCTACAGGGAAGATGGTGTGCACTTTTCAGATGAGGGGAATAGAATATTCCTCCTGAATTTAAGACTGTGCATTGGTACCTACTTGTAGGTACCTAAATCAGCCACAGAACCCAAAAGCCCTTTTCAGGGCTACCCTATCTCTGATCACTCCAAATGATTATCTTTTTCTAACTTTTTTCACTATTTTTCACCATAGTACGCTCCCCGGTACGCTTCCCGGTGCGCGTAACGGGCGCTCCCCCCGCAAAAAAAATATATTTTTTTTTTGTTTGCCTATTTGGGCCTCCTAAGACCCCCTCAGAAAACCTAGAGGGTCAAGGAGTGCCTACGATGCCCCCTTATACCCATTCCCAACGTTGTTTGTCCTCCATTTTCTGTCTTAAATCTACCGAAACACAAAATGGAGGACTCCCGTAGCGCTGCCGGTACGCAGCGGGAAGCGCTCTAAAAAAATGTTAAAAGTTAATTTACATAAAAACCACTGGAGACACTTTCACCAAATATAGAATAGCTCATACTACATACCAATCCCTACAATTTTCCCAAATTCGATGGAATTCCATTGAGCCATTTATCCTGTAGACCTCTCTAAATACCCTGAGGTAAATTACTTCACAAAAACACATCTGAAGTGTTAGAATTGACAACCAATTAAAATGTTACTTTCATTTTCTATTTATTTTTCCTGACATTTGATTGGTTATGTACATGAATATAAATGAAAAATGAGAGGGAAACACGGCCATTTTGACTACAACTACCTGAGGTACATCTTGAAAGGATTTTCGCATTTTGTCTTCTTGACCTCTCTGTAAAGTAAGTTGATAATTTGTAATGGGTACTTTAAGTTATTTTTTAAAACGTTTTCTGATAGTTATTTACTGTCCCTCTGCTATAGTTATAGATAGAGATAGGCTCCTCTGTTATATTTATGGATTGACTTAGGCTTCTCTGATATAATTATGAATTTACTTACGTTTCTTCACACGCACTTTTTTATATTTCTACCTCCTGCCTGTTACCATACATTGCCCAAAGTTTACTTCACTGTTAAAAAATCAAAACTACCTGTCTGAACTTAAACCAAACAGTGCCATATTTTTACTGATTTTTTTTTTAATGCAAATTTCAGCACAAAAATGGAAGGAGAACAGAACGTTTCCTTTGAAATTGTCCTAGAGATGAACAATGAGGAAATCATTGAACCCAATGACTTGGAATTCATGGATGAATCACGGGACCATGAACTTCTACAATGTGTAGAATCTGTGGATTTGTTAATTCAATATGAGGACGTTTCTGACAGTCAAATGTTGGAAGTTATGTTCACTCAAAAAGAGGACATTCCGGACAGTCAAATGTTAGACGTTCTATCAAATTTTGAAAATGAATCTCAAAAATAAATTTATATTTAATAATTCTAAAATTGTTTGAGGCATTATTCATTTTTATATGTAAATCTTAAACTACTACCAAATTTATTATAATGTAAAGTCAAACTTATAGTATACTGTGCAACTTTTTTGTTTTACATAGTAATTTTGCTCATAGATACTTCCTTTCTCCCACTATATTATCTCCAATGTGTATTTGACATCTCTTTTTCATCTCCTGCCTCTTTGTTCTTTATGTTTTCCTGACAGACTATGGTATGGATTCCATATACCACATTAACAACAACATGCACATTTTCTACAGAGTAAACGGTGTACATTGAATTTAAGACTCTGCATTGGTACCTACATGTTGGTACTTAAATCACCTACACAACACAACAACTCTATTCAGAGATACCCTACCTCTAAGCACTTTAAATTATTATTTTAGTGTTTCACTGAGTTTTCCCCATGTGGGTGAGGTGTGTGTGGGGGATGTGCGGGATGTGTGTGTGAGGTGTGTATGTGTGTGTGTGTGTGTGTCTGGGGGGCATGATGTGTATATCTGTGTGGGGTATGTGGGTGTGGGTGGGGATGTGGGTGTGTAAAGTGTGTGTGTGGGTGTGGGTGTGTGGGGTGTTTTGGTGTAGGTGGAAGTGTGGGTGTGTGAGGTGTGTGTTGGGGTGTGTGTGGGTGTGGGGATTATGTGTATAGGATGTGTGTGTATGTGTGGGATGTGTGGATGTGTCTGTGCGGTGTGCGTCTGTGTGTGGGGGGGAGGTGTGTGGGATGTGTGAGGTGTGTCTGTGAGGTATCTGTGTGTGTGTGTGTGTGTGTTGGGGGGTGAGGTGTGTGTGTGTGTCTGGGTGTGTGGGATGTGTGGTTGTGGGTGTGGATGTGTAAGGTGTCGGTGTGGGGGTGAGTGGGGTGTTTGGGTGTGGGTGGAGGTGTGCGTGTGTGAGGTGTGTGTGGGGAGTGTGTGGGTGTGGGGGTGTGGGGTTGTGTGCGTGTGGGTGTGTGTGGGACGTACTTGTAGGTACCTAAAACAGCCACAGAACCCAAAAGCTCTTTTCAGAGCTACCCTACCTGTAATCACTCAAAATGATTATGTTACACTATTATTTTCACTATTTTTCACCAAAGTACGCTCCCCGGTGCGCGTACCGAGCGCTCCCCCCGCGCAAATCGGAAAAAAAATTCAATTTTTTTTTTACCCGAGGGACCCTTTTATGGCCCCCACATCAAACCTAGGGGGTCAGGGGGGGTGTACCCTGCCCCCTTTTGGTCATTTCCCCCTTTGTTTTTTGCCACCTCTTGTGTCTCGATCCTACCGAGACACAAGATGGCGGCCGCTGCGGACTGTTTCGAATGTTTACAGACACCCGAGAGCCAATCAGCTTCCCGTGCGCAGGTCGCGTGGCGCGCCCGGAGCGCTCCCCGGTACGCGCACCGGGGCGCGCTAACAGATATATACATTTTTTTTAACCTAAATTACTCAAAATCCTCTGGAGCACATATCTTGAGACATAGCAAAGGCACATCGGGCTACCAGTCCCTACAATTTTGCCAAGTTTGGTGAAAATCCATTCAGCCGTTCGAGCTAAAAGTGCGACAGACCGCACTATGGAAATTAACATGGGGAAAACACGTTTTGGGACCCCCCTTTTATCTCGGCCCCCGCTTGACGAATCCCCCCCAAACTTTCAGGGAAGGAGCGGAGAGCCGAGAGGCAAAGTTGCTGAAAAATTCAGGCTGATTCCTCAACCGGCTCCAAAGTTATTCCAAATAGAATGTTGCGATTTCCCTATGGAAATCAATCCTAACTATAACTACCTACTGGCGACCGTTGTGGAATATATATATATATATATATATATATATATATATATATATATATATATATTCCACAACAATCGTTCCTATACTCCCAAAAGAACGACGTCCAGGCCAACAGCTCTGTTCAAAACATCTTGTTTTGAAACACAAGATGTTTTGAACAGAGCTGTTGGCCTGGATGTCGTTCTTTTGAGAGTATAGGAACGATAGTTGTGGAATACGAGGGAGTGGCGATCCCGTCCCGGCCCGCCGCTGCCATCGGCCATTCCTGCTTCTTCGCCGACTTTTGGTGGATATATATATATATATATCTATATATATATATATATTACCTACTGGCGGTCGCCAGTAGGTAGTTACAGTTAGGATTGTTTTCCATAGGGAAATTGCAACATTCTATTGGGAATAACTTTGGCGCCGGTTGAGGAATCTGCCTGAAATTTTCCTAAACTTTGCCTCGCGGCGCTCCGGTCTTTCCCTGCAAGTTTGTGGGGATCCGTCAAGCGGGGTCCGAGATAAAAGGGGGGTCCCAAAACGTGTTTTCCCCATGTTAATTTCCATAGGGCGGTCGGACTCACTTTTAGCTCGAACGGCTGAATGGATTTTCATCAAACTTGGCAAAATTGTAGGGACTGGTAGCCCGATGTGCCTTTGCTATGTCTCAAGATATGTGCTCCAGTGGATTTTGAGTAATTTAGGTTAAAAAAAATATATATATCTATAGCCACGCCCCGGTACGCGCACTGGGGAGCGCTCCGGGCGCTCCACGCGACTTGCGCACGGAAAGCTGATTGGCTCTCGGGTGTCTGTAAACATTCCAAACAGTCCGGAGCGGCCGCCATCTTATGTCTCGGTAGGATCGAGACACAAGCAGTGGCAAAAACAAAGAGGGAAATAACCAAAAGGGGGCAGGGTAGACCCCCCTGACCCCCTAGGTTTGATGTGGGGGCCATAAAAGGGTCCAGCGGGTGAAACATTTTTTTTTATTTTTTATCGATTTTCGCGCGGAGAGCGCCCGGTACACGCACCGGGGAGCGTACTGGGGAGCGTACTTTGGGGAAAAATAGTGAAAATAGTAGTGTAAAAAAATCATTTTGAGTGATTAGAGGTAGGGTAGCTCTGAAAAGAGCTTTTGGGTTTGTGGCTGTTTTAGGTACCTACAAGTAGGTCCCATACACACCCACACGCACACAACCCCACACCCCCACAGCCACACACTCCCCACACATACCTCACACACGCACACCTCCACCTACACCCAAACACCCCACACCCCCACACCGACACCTTACACATCCACACCCACACCTACACACCCCAACACACACACACACACACACACACAGATACCTCACAGACACACCCCACACACACACCTCCCTCCCCCACACACACACACACCTCACAGACACACCCACACATCCCACACATACACACACATCCTACACACATACCCCCCACACCCACACACCTCCCACACACACCTCACACACCCACACCTCCACCTACACTCAAACACCCCACACACCCACACCCACACACCTTACACCCCCACACCCCCACCCACACCCACATACCCCACACACCTACACACACCTATACACCTCACCTCCCCCCAGACACACACACACACACCTCACAGACACACCCCACCACCCCACACACACACCTCCCCCCCCACACATGGGGAAAACTCAGTGAAACAGTAAAATAATAATTTAAAGTGCTTAGAGGTAGGGTAGCTCTGACTAGAGTTGTTGTGTTGTGTGGGTGATTTAAGTACCAACATGTAGGTACCAATGCAGAGTCTTAAATTCAATGTACACCTTTTTTTCTGTAGATATCTTGCATGTTGTTACAGAAGTTATTGTGGTATATGGAATCCATACCATAGTCTGTCAGGAAAGCAGAAACAGATCCTTTAAGTACTCCCTGAGAAGACCTAGGGGATCATGGGTAGTCTACCCTGCTCCCTTATGATGTTTTAAAATTGCACAGTATACTGTAAGTTTCACTTTATACTATAATATAAATATAAATCCTCTAAGTACTCCCTGAGAAGACCTAGGGGATCATGGGTAGTCTACCCTGCTCCCTTATGATGTTTTAAAATTGTACAGTATACTGCAAGTTTCACTTTATACTATAATATAAACATAATCATTTTGGTAGTACTTCATGAATTAGATATAACAATGAATAATGTCTCAAACAATTTTTAATTATTAAATAAAAATGTATTGGTTAGAATTTTCATAGTTCAATAAAACTTCCAGCATTAGATCATCTGGAATCTCCTCAAAAATGCATGTTTCTATATCTTGTAAACATTCAATAAATTGTTGATCCAAAGACTGATCCATAAAATCTTCTTCAACAAAATCTTCATTAAGAATCTCCTCATATGTAATCTCGAAGGAAAGATTGATGTTTTCTTGCTCCCCTTCCATTTTTTTGCTGTAAATTGCATAAAAAATAACTATATCAGTAGAGTTAGGGCACTGTTGGGTTTAAGTTCAGACAGGTAGTTCTGATTTTTTAACAGTGAAGTTAACTTTGGGCTGTGTATGGTAACAGGCAGGAAGTAGAAATATAAAAAAGTGCCTGTGAAGAAGCGTAAGTAAATTCATAATTATAGCAGAGAAGCCTAAGTCAATCCATAAATATAACAGAGGAGCCTATCTCTATCTATAACTATAGCAGAGGGACAGTAAATAACTATCAGAAAACGTTTTTATAAATTAACTTAAAGTGCCCCTTACAAATTAACAACTTACTTTACAGAGAGGTGAAGAAGACAAAATGCGAAAATCCTTTCAAGATGTACCTCAGGTAGTTGTAGTCAAAATGGCCGTGTTTCCCTCTCATTTTTCATTTATATTCATGTACATAACCAATCAAATGTCAGGAAAAAAAGTAGAAAATGAAAGTAACATTTTAATTGGTTGTAAATTCTAACACTTCAGATGTGTTTTTGTCATGTAATTTACCTCAGGATATTTAGACAATGCTACAGCTGAAATGGCTCAATGGAATTCCACTAAATTTGGGAAAATGGTAGGGATTGGTATGTAGTAGGGCCTATTATATATTTGGTGAAAGTGTCTCCAGTGGTTTTTATGTAAATTAACTCTTAACATTTTTTGGGAGCGCTTCCCGGTGCGCGCCCCAGTACGCGTACCGGCAGCGCTACTGGAGTCCTCCATCTTGTGTTTCGGTAGATTTGAGACACAAGATGGAGGACAAACAACGTTGGGAATGGGTAAAAGGGGGCACGGTAGACACTCCCTGACCCCCTAGGTTTTCTGAGGGGGGCTTAGGAGGCCCATATAGGCCCAAAAATATATCTTTTTTTAAATTTTCGCGGGGGTAGCGCCCGGTACGCGCACCGGGAAGCATACTGGGGAGCGTACTTTGGTGAAAAACAGTGAAAAAAGTTAGAGTAAAATAATCATTTTGAGTGATCAGAGGTAGGGTAGCTCTGAAAGGAGCTTTTGGGTTCTGTGGCTGATTTAGGTACCTACAAGTAGGTTCCAATGCACAGTCTTATATTCAGGAGGAATATTCTATTCCCCTCATCTGAGAAGTGCACACCAACTCCTCTGTAGATATCTTGCATGTTGTAACGCAAGTTGTTGTTGTATATTGAACCCATTCCATAGTCTCTCATGTAAGCAGAAACAGATTTATTCACATGTTTCCGTGCTTTCTCAAATTGTGGACAAAATTGGTTGGACCACTTCCATTTCTGTCTTTGGCATATATTGGAATATACCAAGGCAGTTTGAGGAAAAAGTGCCATCAATTGCTCAAAGGTGTCCTTTAAAAGCATTTCCAGACCTACCCCAGTCAAAGTGCCTAAGTCATTTCCACCACAGTGCAGAATTATGAGGTTAGGGTGTGGCAGATGCAAAAAGGTTTTCACCAATGGTATCAATTGATGACATCTCAATCCTCTTTGGCCAATCCATTTTATGTCTACATTTGGTAAGTCAAGGTTGTGAAAATTTCTGGTAGCTGCATACCTTTGAGCCCAGTGGATGGAGCTATGTCCAATAATCCAGACAGAATACATGGTAAGAGGAGGTTCTGGTGCAGTCAGATGAAGTGTGGGAATGAAGTGGCAGTTGGAACAGTATGAGTTTGCAAAAAAAAAATGTGGAGTTTCAGTGCTCTTCAATCACAAGCAATGATTGGTGGATTCAGATAGTTGAAAACTGGAAGTTAGGGTGCATGGTTCTGTTCTGTGAAAAAAGCAATTTGAATGGTTAAGAAAAAGTCATTTAAAGAAATATTGCAGCGGATAAGCTGGTGTATTGAGAGGTCAAACATCCTTGCTTAGTTCATTTGCAACATTTTAGAATAAACTTTTAACCCTGAGAGCTCAGTGAGGAGGGAGTTGCTATGGTAACAGGTAGAAAAGGCTGAGGGGGGGAAGGGTGTTGGTTTGAAAATAGAGAGGGAAGAGTTTTGATTGGTTACCATGTGCAATATGTGTGTAGAATTAGTAATAATAATAATAATAATAATAATAATCCACATTTGTAAAGCGCACAATCACCCGTAAGGGTCCCTAGGTGCTGAGTGCCGTCGGGAAGATTAAGCAAGCTATTGCAGAGTCATATGGTGCTGGGCTAACCTGCCGCCGGAGCCGGGGATCGAACCCTGATCCCCAGATTCAAGCGTCAGTCGCCCTGGCGCCCTGGCGAGGTTCTCTGTGCCATTCATGGTTGCAGTGCCTGGAGTACATACCTTTTGCTCTGCTAAAGAAATATTGGTGTGTGTGTCTGACACTGTTCTCAATCTTCTAAAGCATTTGTAAAGGTGAGTAATGATTCATTTAATATACATAGAGACTTGTATACTCTATGGAGAAGATTTGGAAGCAAATTGTGGTTTTTTAATGTTGCTTTGTGTCATGCTTTTTGATAATGCTTGGTAAAAAGTGTTTACTGCATAGAGGAATTGTATTTTGTAAAATTGTGAAGTTTCAGTAGTGACATGGAATGCTTGTACATAGGACCTGTGCTGTGTTTCTTAAATGTGATGTGAAAAACGATTTTGGGGAAAATGAATGGCTTTTACATTTTTGAGAAGGAATAAAGAGTGTCTGCATGCTTAAAGAAAGAAATGTGCCCCTTTCACAATGATGTCACCTGTGTTACCTCAGATTAGGAAGTAGATTGTGCAGATGAGGTGAGGCATGTCCAGAGGTACAGAGGAGGTGAGGCCTTTGTTCAATACTGTAGTGGGAGAGAGGGCTTTCCTGGGGAGCATAGGTGGTGAGGCTTGTGTCTAAGAGTGCAGTGGACAAGGCTTCATGAAGCCTATCCCCGACTGCACTCTTAGACACAGGCGTCAATTTGACTCTTTACAATGATGTTACCTGTGTTAACTCAGTGTAGGAAGCACATTGAGTTTGTTTGCATAGAGGAATTGTATTTTGTAAAATAGTGAGGTTTCAGTAATGACATGGAATGCTTGTACATAGGACCTGTGCTGTGTTTCTTAAATGTGAAGTCAAAAAAGATTTTGGGGAAAATGAATGGCTTTTACATTTTTGAGATGGAATAAATAGTGTTTGCATGCTGAAAGAAATACATTTGACCTTTTCAGAATGATGTTACCTGTGTTAACTCAGTGTAGGAAGCACATTGAGTTTCGTTGCATAGAGGAAATGTATTTTGTAAAATTGTGAAGTTTTAGTAGTGACATGGAATGCTTGTATATAGGTGCTGTGCTGTGTTTCTTAAATGTGATGTCAAAAACGATTTTGGGGAAAATGAATGACTTTTAGATTTTTGAGAAGGAATAAATAGTGTCTGCATGATTAAATAAATATATTTCAACCTTTCACAATATTGCCACCTGTGTTACCTCAGATTAGGAAGTAGATTGTGCAGTTGGGGTGAGGCATGTCCAGAGGGACAGAGGAGGTGAGGTCTGTGTTCAAGACTGTAGTGGGAGAGTGGCCTTTCCTGGGGAGTATAGGTGGTGAGGCCTGTGTTTAAGAGTGCAGTGGACTAGACTTTATGAAGCCTATCCCCCACTGCACTCTTAAACACAGGTCTCACCTTCTTTGTGCCTGTGGACAGACCTCTCTTCCACTACACTCTTCAATACAGACCTCACCTCTCCTGCACCCCTAGACAATCCTTACCTTATCTGCAACCCTGAATAGAATTCAACTAATCTGTATCCTTAGACAGGCCTCAGCTTATTTACACCCTTGGACATTCGACACCTCATCTGCACCCAGTTACCATCATTTATACTCAATACATTGAGGCCTGTCCAGAGGACACAGATGAGGTAAGGCTTGTCCAAGGGTCAGATGAGTCAGTCCTCTCCACTGTACTCATGGACACTGAATGCTTGTACATAGGACCTGCAGTGTGTGTCTAAAATGTTATTTAAAAAACGATTTTGGTGCAAATCAATGAGTTTTAGATTTTTGAGAAGGAATAAATAGTGTCTGCATGATTAAATACATATATTTCATCCTTTCACAATAATATGACCTGTGTTACCTGAGATTAGGAAGTAGATTTTGCAGATGAGGTGAGGAATGTCCATAGGGACAGAGGAGGTGAGGCCTGTGTTCAAGACTGTAGTGGGAGAGAGGCCTTTTCTGGAGAGCGTAGGTGGTGAGGCCTGTGTCTAAGAGTGCAGTGGACTAGGCTTTATGAAGCCTGTCCTCCACTGCACTCCTAGACACAGGTCTCACCTTCTTTGTACCCGTGGACAGACCTCTCTTCCACTACACTCTTCAATAAAGGCCTCACCTCTTCTGCACCCATAGACAATCCTCACCTCATCTGCAACCCTGAATAGACTTTAACTAATCTGTATCCTTAGACAGGCCTCAGCTTATTTACACCCTTGGACATGCGTCACCTCATCTGCACCCAGTTACCATCAATTATACTCAATACATTGAGGCCTGTCCAGAGGACACAGATGAGGTAAGGCTTGTCCAAGGGTGAGAGGAGGTCAGTCCTCTCCACTGTACTCATGGACACTGAATGCTTATACATAGGACCTGCAGTGTGTGTCTAAAATGTTATTTAAAAAACGATGTTGGTGCAAATGAATGAGTTTTAGATTTTTGAGAAGGAATAAATAGTGTCTGCATGATTAAATACATATATTTCATCCTTTCACAATAATGTCACCCGTGTTACTTCAGATTAGGAAGTAGATTGTGCAGATGAGGTGAGGCATGTCCAGAGGGACAGAGGAGGTGAGGCCTATGTTCAAGACTGTAGTGGGAGAGAAGCCTTTCCTGGGAAGCATAGGTGGTGAAGCCTGTGTGTAAGAGTGCAGTGGACTAGACTTCATGAAGCCTATACCGTACTGCACTCTTAGACACAGGTCTCATCTTCTTTGTACCTGTGGACAGAGCTCTTTTCCACTACACTCTTCAATACAGGCCTCACCTCTTCTGCACCCCTGGAGAATCCTCACTTGATCTGTAACCCTGAATAGACCGTTTGCTGTTTGTCATTGCTTTGTTGTTTGGTAATAGTGGTCTATAATGTGCTATTTTTTTCTTTAACACAGATTGAAATCAAGATTTCAAGAGTAAGGAAAGATGCCCTCAAGGCAAAGGAGAAGAAAACATGATAACCGCAAAAAAACAAAAACAGCAACGAAATTACAGCACTCTTCCACAACAAATACTTCAAAAAACAGGAACAAAGCTCCTGGTAAGACATATGTAGATAAAAAAAAATGTTGGACAGCATGTAGAAAAAGAGAATGAGAGAGTAAATTTGAAAAGGAAGGAGAGACCCTCAAAAAATCTTACAACTGGAGCAGGAGAGAATAATATGTATAGGAATAGAAGGCAGAATCAGTTTAGAGACATTCGTAAACGAATGTTTCGCAATAGGGTGGTTTTAAATTTGTTAAAAAACATTAGGAAAGGTAAACAGAGAGCTGCTTATTATAAGAAAAAGAAAAGTGTAGAGAAGATTGTTGATCAGGCTTTTGAAGTTAAGAAAAAATTATTTATTTTAATAATCAATAGAATTAGGACACTTAACAAGACAATTGATGTTTTCAAATCAAACAGTAGATGGAAAAGAGTAATTAATCGGACTAATTTTTGTAAAGTTTTTTCAGGAGAATGGATGCACAGTTCAAGTTGTGAGCCATTTTTTAATGAGGAGAGTTACTTCCAGGAGAATGATTTAGTGCATGTAGTTGACACCAGTGGTCGAGCATATGAGGTGAAAGACGGTTGTCTGATTGAAAAAGAGAAACTTGTGCCTAGAGAACCAGAAGAGGTGTTAACTGATGAAGTTTTAGGGAGACGTACTAAGGGTCCAGTGTACACTTGGAAGTGTAGTAGTATTTGTAGTGTGCGACAGGAATCAATTGATTTGTTTTGTAATTTGTTACGTACATATAGTAAGAAAAGTCTAAAGCAGAAAATGAAGTTGTTGCAAAACTTAGATCCTTGCAGAGTGAGAGAAAACACAGGTTTGCAAGGGCATTCACTGGCTTGTCTTTCTAGAAAAGTCTGTCAGAGTGTTCTTCATCATTTTAGCAGTGCATCATACCAAAATGAGGAAATTAGTGAGAATGTTATATTATGCAAAAAGTCCAGCACTTAAGCTTAAACAATTAAACAGTGCTCTTTTGCATGGAACTGAATTAGATGTGAAGAAGATTTGTGAAGAAATTGAGATTTGTTATTTTGGTGAAAAAGAGGACAGTGTAGAAATTGAGACAGAAATTCAAGGTAATGAGGAAGACAATGTACAGATTTCAAGTACAGAAAAGTTTGACCAGGAAATTACCAGGTTTAAGGTGAAATCAAGTGAAAGGCCGAATTTTACTTGTGTGTGTTGTCGATGAACTCATTGTAAGCATCAAACTAGATTAGTTGATTTATACGTAAAAAGTGAAAAGATAAATAATTATGAGTGGAAGGATTTTGCAACTTATTTGTGGGTGGAGAATTGTTTTGATTTGAGTTCTGATCAGCGTATTTGTAAATATTGTTATGATAAATTAAATCAAAACAGAATGCCTGCTAGAGCTGTTCATAATGATCTGGAGTTGGTAGACATTCCTCCTGAATTGATGGATTCAAATACATATGAGTCTATTTTGATTCAATGTGTCCATCCTTTTCAGGCTATTGTTCGCATGGAGCCTAAGATAGGGAAATTGCCTCCTTCAGATTTACAGAGAGGATTAAAGGGAAGAGTTGTTTATTTGCCTCTAGATTTCAAGAACAATATTGATACCATTGGTGTAGAGAAAGTGGAAGAGGAACCTCTGGTTATTCTAGTTAATGGGGTTCCGACAAACAGTAAGAAAATCTGGCAAGATTTAGTGGATGTTAAGAAAGTCAAAAAGGCAACGTTGTATTTGGTCAAAAACAATGAGTACTACAAACATGTATGTGTTGAAGCAGAGGAAACAGCTGCAGATGAAGACAGTGATTGTTCAGCTGGCCAAATTGAAAAAGTTGATGTGTCTAGGAGTGAAGAAATATATGAACATTATACTGTTCATCCTTTGCATTCCAAAGAAGTGATGGGGAATGCAATTGACTTGTTTCAAATGAAAGCAGCAAAAGGAAGTCCCATTAGTGTATGAGAAGAAAGTTTGGAAGCTTGTTGTTTTCCACATTTATTTCCAACAGGTCGAGGTGGACGATATGACGATCGACCACTTCAAATTCCTGCATCTGAATATTGAACTGTAAGATTATATGCTGAAGATCCAAGGTTTCGTCAATGCATTCTCTATTTGTTTCATCTACTGTATGAAAGTGACTTGTCTGGGCTTTCTTATGCAGTAAACCATATACTGAAAAGTGGAGCACATCTGCAAAATGTTTCGGCGAGGGACTTTATGGAGAAAGTGAATGTGCAAGATAATATTTTAGAATCTCATCTAATCAATATCATGGCATGTCAGCGTGGTACAAACGAGTATTGGTCCTGTCGTCATGGGGAATTGAAATGTATGCTAAGAAACTTAGGAACTCCTACATGGTTCCTCCCTCTTAGCTGTGCTGAGTATGCATGGGACGACTTACTTCAATTTCTACGAGAGGCAAATGCAAATATACAAAATATAGAATTCAAAACACCTGGAGAACTGTGTTCTTTGGATCCAGTGAATGTATGCAGATATTTTAATCATAGATTTGAAGCTATAATGTCTTTTATTACCAACAAAAAAATCCTCCCCTTGGAGAGGTTTTGGATTTCTTTTGGAGAAAGGAGTATCAAGGGAGAGGTGCTCCTCATATACATATGTTGTTGTGGATTAAAGATGCACCCAAATTTGGAACAGATTCGGATGTGACAGTGATGAGCTTCATTGAAGAGTATTCAACATGTGCTGTTCCGAAAACTACCGAAGAAAACAGTTTAAGGCAACAAGTTTTACGCTTTCAATACCATTGTTGTGGAAAGTACTGTAGTCGAAAATTCAGAAACAAGGACCAGTTCTACACAAAATGTCGTTTCGGCTTCCCACGACCAGTGATTTCTAAAGGAAGAGTCAATAATTTGATGTCTTCTCTACGACATACTGTGACGAGGAAATCACCCAAAAATACATACAATTTAAAAAGAAACGAAGAGTCCAAGTACATCAACGACTACAACCCAGTGATTTTGTCCATGTGGAACGCTAACATGGATATTCAATTCGTTGCTGACAACTCTATTGCTGTGGCTCGATATGTGACGTCTTACATCACAAAAAAAGAAAAGACAGAACCGAAGGAAATGTGGGAGGACATTTCACACGAAAAGAGTCTAAGCAAGAAATTAAACAGTTACAGTCTGAAGATGTGGTCGCATCGAGAAATTGGAGCATATGAATGTTCTGATCGATTGTCATCAGCAAGTCTCTATGCCAAATCTAGAACCATCATTTGGATAAGTCTAGGTCTTGCTGCAACACGAAACCGAGTTTTGAAATCTGTACAAGAGATAGAGTATTTGGCGGAGAAAGAACCAGAAAGTACAGATATTTTGAAGACAAACATGTTGGATACATACTATCCAAATAGAAGTCCTCACCTTGAGAATGCTTGTCTCTATGAAGTTCTTCAAAGCTATATTTATAAGAGGAACATCAGAGAAGATATCAATAATGGAATATATGCTGTCATTGGATGTGAAGGATGTCTAGTGCAACAGAGAAAAGGTCATTTGATTAATCATCGAAAATTGAGTTGTGAAAATCCAGACAAAAGAGAATTTTACTATTTGGCTCTTTTGCAACTCTTTAAACATGGCATACAGAAGAGGAACTACTTGGAGATTTTCTCCGTTATGAAGACTCTTTTAATGCAACGAAGGATACCATAGAATGTCCTGTTTTTCCAAATTATCTGTAAATGTTGAATGAAGAAATAGGGCAAGAAGCAACAATTGCTGCAGAGATTGTGAGAGACAGTTCTCAAGACAGTCAGAGTTCTGCTTCATTGAGTCAGGATCTACTAGGAGGACCAATTATCCAAAATGAAGCTGCCACTGCCATGGATGAGGTGGAAAGAGCTATGGAGCAAGCTCAAGAGGATGTAATTAATTTAGAAGATTTGGTGAAACAATTAAACCTTGAGCAGAAACAGATATATGACGAAGTCACAGAACAGGTTGAACATGGATTGAGTCATGAGAAGAAAGAGTGCTCATGTACATTATTTAAGCCTGTCCGACTGTACGTGAGTGGAGAAGCAGGAACTGGAAAAAGTTTTCTGATTAAAGCAATTGCAACTTATCTGCAGAAAAGGACTGAATCACCGCTGTCTTGTGTTGTTACCGCTCCAACTGGGCTGGCAGCACATAATATTAAAGGGATTACTTTACATCGTTTACTGATGCTGCCAGTGGAGCATGATAACAAATTGCAATACCACAAGCTATCTGGAGATGCGTGTTTAGAAGTTTCCAGAGTCCTGAAGAAAGTGAAACTTCTTATCATTGATGAAGTAAGCATGGTCTCAAATCTAATGCTTGCTTTTGTGCATTTGAGAATGCAAGAAATTCTTAGAACAGACTATGATGTCTTATTTGGAGGAAAACACATTATTGTTTTTGGAGATCTACTGCAGTTGACTCCAGTGAAAGGTCAACCAGTGTTTAAAATGGTCACGCATGAAGATACCAGGAAGTGCCTAGGAAGCATTGGAAACGTTAATATATGGTTACATTTCAAATATGGAGAACTACTCCAAAATATGCGGCAGGCAAAGGATGAAGATTATAAAAATATTCTACAAGATGTAAGAATCGGAAAAATAAGTCAGCATGGGAAAGAAGCTTTACATGGACGATTAATTTCAAATTTGTACCCAAATGAAAACATTCTTCCAGAGAATATTTTTAAGGAAATTAGCGAGAAGAAATCTGGCATATGTTTGATGCCTACTCTGAAAGAATGTTCCATGTTCATCAACAAAATGTTAAAGTTAGAAAATGAAGAGATAGTAAAACTGGAAGCTATAGATAAAATAGAGCATATGGGAGCAACAAATATTTTGTCAGAAAATTTGAAATCAAAATTGGATTCATTAGAGAAGACTATATCTAAAACTGCTGGCTTTGAAAAGACTCTGAATGTGTGTTTAAATTGTCGTATCATGTGGAGAAGGAATTTAAATGTTGAAGGAGGTCTGGTAAATGGAGCAATGGGTCATGTTGTTGGTTTTGTGAATTACAAAAATAAAGATGGAATTGAAATTTTAAAAATTAAATTTGATGGCATTGACGAAATAGAAAAAATTTGTCGTTGTTCAGCTAGATTTTTGCTTGTGAAAGACTTATATGTTCGCCGAAAACAGTTTCCTGTTTGTTTGGCATATGCAGTGACAATTCATAAATCTCAAGGTTTAAGTGTAGATAGTGCTTTGGTGAACATTGGAAGTTCTGTGTTTAAAGAGGGTATGGCATATGTGGCATTATCACGAGTCAGAACTTTATCAGGATTGTACTTGATTGAGTGTGATGAAACAAAGATTTTTGCTGATCTAGATTGTGTTAAAGAATACAATAGGTTAAGAAGAGAGTATGCTCCACATTTGCCTCAATATACTCTGTTTGAAAAACGTGTGGTAGGCCGAAAAAGAAGAAATGAGAATAATTGCAGTGAGGTACTAGCAAAAAGACAAAAAGTAGATGAAACTGTAATTGTAAGCAGAAAGAAAAAGGATTCTGTTGAAGATGTTGTTGGATTTCAGTTTGAAAACAGTTCTGGTGTCAACTGCTGTGCTAATGTAGTAGTTAATGTTTTTTTTCTTCAAAATTTACAAGAACAGATTGTTGAAAATCGGGATCAAACATTCTGCTGTTTATTGAATTCTGTGTTTGAGAAATGTAGCAGTGATAGAGCAAAAATAGAAAGTGTTTCAGAAATTAGAAATCTTCTAGACATATGTTCTGGTCAAAATCAATTTTCACAGATAATTCAGCAGGATTGTCAGGAATTTTTAATGTATATGTCTGATGTATTGGAAGATGAAGGAGTAGATATAACACATCTGTTTAACCTTTCTTATCAATGGCAGCATGACTGCGACAACTGTAGTTTATCAAGTAGTACTAGAATAGACACTGAAAGATTTATATACTTGACTTTACCAGACTGCAAATCAGTGCCTTTTAATAATCTAGTTAAAGCAGCTGATCACAATATGGTGTGTACCCAATGTAAGTCTGCAATGCTGTCCACATTATTTCTACGAAGTTATGGTCACTATGTCATTTTAATGTTCCAACGATGTAGACCTGATGGAACGAAATTGACAACTTCAATAAAAAAATGTGTGGCTTCTCAATTATCAATTTTAGGAAGAACGTTTGCAACTGTAGCTATTATTTATCATGACGGTCCTTCAACAACATCAGGGCATTACACATGCTATTTAAAAAGTTGTAAAGGTTGGACCCTTTGTAATGACACTCATTTGACTTTAAAACAACGTTTTCATTTTGACTTAAAAAATTCATATCTAGTGTTTTTACAACCAAAAATTAAGTAAAGGTAATTGGCCCATGAAGACGGGAGCAGTTAATAAAGGTTAGTTTGCTGTTTAAAATGAAATTTTGAGTAAAAGTGATCAAGATAATATAAAAAATTGAGTTGTCATATAGGTACTGTAAGTGGATCTCATAGTAAGTGATATCAGTATTATAGGAAATTATGAACATGAGTGAGTCAGAGATAGAATTGGGAAAATTTAAATATTGTGAAAATGTTGTTTGAGTCTTTCTTTCAGAACGTCGGAAAAACTGTAATTTTAGAGTTTGTTTTAAGTAATTTGAAAATATACTGATACATCTGACACTATTTGGCCGTAAGGAATGGTGAAGGAATGAGTAAAGAGTCATGACTGAAAAAAGGAGTATTTGAAAATAATGAAAATATTTCAGATGTTCTTGGAGCTTTTCTTCTAGAAAGTTGATGAAATTGATTTTTTAGTGAGCAGCAGAGTACTTTCCAACGAGAAAAGGACCTTCATGATATACTATTTGGCCTAAAGGAAAAGTAAGTGAATCAAAGATTAGTGTACATTTGTCATTTGTCAGTATCTAAGGTTTTTTTTAAAACACAATCTTTTAGATTGTGTTTTTTTTCCCGCTGTCATATGATGAGTAATTTGAACTCACTGTTTTAAGTGAAATTCAATATATTCTGACAACAGCAAAAATAAACTATGTAACATGTTGTACAAGTTATTCTATACTTTGGATTGTGTAAATTAAATTGTATTCCCATTATCTGACACTCACTTTCCTTTTTCTATCCTCTTTCATCTCTTTTTACTCACTTATAATGTCTTTCTCTCACTTTTTGTATCCCCCGTTCCTTTACTCCACTTCTTTCACAACCCCTCATTCTCATTTCAACTGTCTGCATCCCCTCTCTCCCTTGCATAACTTTTCAGCTTTCAGTCTCTCTGCTTTACTTCCCTTTTCCGTATTTTCCTCCTTTGCTCTTTTAGTAATTCCTCTTTACTCACTCAGCAGTATTGTCGCACTCTATCACTATAAATCACCCACTCTCCCTCGCTTATCTTTGTTTGATCCTTTCTTTTGACCTCTTCTCTCTATTTTTCGTTCACTACCTCTATGTCCTCAGTGCCTCACTCTCCTTGTGTTATGTTCACTTGTGTTTATCTACCTTCTATCATTTCTTTTATAACAACTTCACTGCTCCTCTCTCATCGTTCTTCATCCCATTTCTTTTAGTCTGGTTCCATTACTATCCCTCATTTCCTTTCTTTCAATGTCCTTCTCTTTACTTTCATCACCAAATTATTTTCTCTCAGTACCACTGTTTTAGTCGTCTTCTCCTCTGTTTCCTTTTTTTGCTCCCTTACTCATTTCCTTTGCTTACTCATTGTACTCCACCTCACTCAGTTTTTCTCTTAGTGTGTCTGTCTACTAACTTCCTCACTCCATTTCCCACAATCATTGTTTATTATCCTCTCTCCCTTCATCCCTTCACTTTATGACTGTTCTTCACTTACTCTCAGATATCTTCTATTCCTCATTCTTCTAAATGCATCCTTAATTAGACTATTTTCCGTCTCTGTCATTATCTTTTTACTTACTACTGTTTCCTGACTTAGTTTTGCTAACTCACATTGTTTTAGTATCTTTCTTACCTACAGTTCATTTCTCTGTTCTTCTCTTCCTCTCTGTCAGTGAATCTATATGCCTTACTCTTACTAATTTGCTCTCCTTCTATTTCTTTTTCTCTCTTTTTGTCCTTCTACCTTACTTTATTTCCCTTTCTATGTCCTTCACTCTTACTTTATTTCTAAATACACTATTATGCTTTTTAACCTCTTCATTTGTATCTTTTAATTTAAAATACATATTTTACTAATTATAACTTATTTTTTCTTCTCTCTTTCACAGATACAAAGTGTAATAAAAAAAGGTAATTAAAGTTACATTTATTATATGGTAAGTGTGACTAAAAAAATGTAGTTTGTCATCGCCCTTTGCTTTAAGCTCACTAATATTTTCTCAACCAACCTCACTCCTGTTTCTTTACTCTGCTTCCCTCACTTATTCTTATTCTCCATGTTTACTCCAATTTCCCTATTTCCCCTCTCATATTCAACTTCTTTCAGTCCCTATTCTTTACTTCACTTACCCTCTGTTCCCTTCCTTTGCTTCTTCACTCATTCTGTTTTTCTTAATTATTTACCTTACTCCTACACACACACCTCATCCCCCTCCCAACACATACACACACCTCTGACATATACCCCACACACACACCTCATACACACACACACACACACCCACACACACTCCTCACACACACACACACACATTCCATACACACACATACATCCCACACATATAACCCCCACCCCCACACCCCCCACACATATCTCACACACCCTCACCTCCACCCACACCGAAACACCCCACACACCCACACCCACAGACACACCTTACACACCCACACCCCGACCTACACTCACTGACTCCCTATAAGTCACACACACTGCATTACTTACCTTTCTTTGCTGTTTCACTCACACCCATTCAGGCATTGTTTCCTTTACTCTCTTTGTCCTTTCTCTTTGTCACTCCCCATGTCTTATCCTAATTCAATTTTTCACCCTCTTTCACCCCTCTTACACTCACTGCTCTTTTCTCACCCTCCCTCACCGTTGTTCATTTATCCCGGTTCCGTCACTACCCTTCATTCCCCATTTTTTACTGTCCTTTCTTTTTCTTTCAACACCCACTCACATTCTCCCACTATTTCTACTTTAGTCTTCTTCCTCTCTTCCCTTCTTTTGCTCCCTTATTCATTTTACTTTTCTCACTTTCACCCTATTACACCTTCTCTGTTTTTTACTATGTAATAAACAATCCCTCTGTGTTTCTCCCTCTAGCTCTCTTTCTCTTAACATTACTCTCTTTGTGTTCTTCCCTCATGCTAATTCCTTCATTCATTTTTTTTTTCTTTTTTTGGGGTGCGCGCCCCGGTGCGCGTACCCTGAGGAAAAAAAAATTAACAGAGATTCTTTAAAAATATAGGTTTATTTTTATAAATTGAAGGTAGTTCCAAAAAGAACTGTTTTTTTCTTCTTTTTGTTGTTTTATATTTTTTTATATGTTTTGTTGAACATTTTGTACTTTTTTTGGCTGTTCTGAACAGTTTTATATTTTTTTTGTATTTTTTATGGGGAGAAACTAAAAAAAGGGAATTGAAAATGGCTCAACTGGAGCAAAAAACGGAAAAAATTAGGGTTTTTTGGGGCAATTGTGGTTGTCACCAGCAAAGACGATGAGCTTTACACTCTTTTCACCATAGGAGATGAGCTTACCACAGTAAATACATGTTACTCTAAAATCTTCAAATCGTTGTTGAATGCAAGGCATCGTCTCCGTTGTTTCTGGTCCCGATGGAGTGGGTTGCTTTCTTTTGGAGGTGGTCCTTGAAGACTGGGGGAGGTTTCTGGCCAGTTCCCTCATTTCTGCACAAGAATAGTTGTTTGGATGCTTGCGGGTCATATGTCTAATCATGGTATTATTACCAAAGGAATATTTTTTGTTTGGGTTGCCCCTTGAGAGTTCCGAGCCACAGATTAGGCAAGTTACCTTGGCCGCATTGACTTATTTCTTGCCCTCTGGGATTGAAAAAAACTCCCATACAATGTGTGGCCTTGGCTGGTATGGGGTATTGTCTTCAGGCAGCCATCTTCTCCTCTCCTCCTCTTCCTCTTCCTCCTCCTCCTCTTCTTGACCACCAATGTACTGTTGTGGTGGTCCTCTTGGTGGTGGTGGTGGTGGTGGTGGGGCAGATGCTCCAGCTGCTGCTGCTACTGTAGCCATTTTAAAGTACAAAATAATTCTCTTTGTTGTTGAAACAGGTCTTCCTCAGTCAAAGGACAAAGTCAGAATAAGGAAAAAAGGTGGAGTCTTTCATCATTTGGAAAACAGAACTGTTCTTGATCAATGAAAAGTGTTATTTTCAAGTCACATGATCCGGGCTTTCATCATTTGGAAACCAAAACTGATCTGCACCAATGAAAAGTGTTATTTTCAGATCACATGACCCGACGCGCTTACGCTTCGCGCCCCGGGGCGCGCCCGTAGTCGCGCTCCGGGGCGCGCCCGGGGGTGCGTAGCGTAAGCGCGTCAGGACGTTGCGCGATCATATGCGCTCGCGTGCTTCCGGGTGCGCTTACGCAGTGAGTCATATGACGCATCACGCGGTTACGCGAAACGTCACGATGTTGTTTTCGTTCGCGAGAATAGCGCTAATGGGACGCTCCCCAGTACGCGCCATGGGGCGCGCCGTAACATTGCGCTTACCCGTGCGTTCACAAAAAAAACCATAAATATACAATATAAAATTCATTATAAAACTTTTTACTTTTTATACCTATAGAGATTTGCTATTAAAAAACCATTGAAATTCACTGAAAAAACCATAGGTTTCACACCAGTTATAGTTAGGAATTAGCATTTAAAAAACCTATTAAATTCACTGAAAAAACCATAGGTTTCACACCAGTTATAGTTAGCTGGAAATTTTACTCGCATAAAACCATTGAAATTTCCACGTTATAGTTAGTTGGACTCACTATAACTTGCGCGCCTGCAATGCACTGCTGATGACATCACATATTACATCACTCATGACATGGTCAGTGACATCACTCATGACATCACTGATGACACCATCCTTGTGACAGAGTGACAGACCTCCTTTCACTGTAATGTAACCCTTGAAGCACATATTCAATAATAGAAACTAAAATTGTCAAAAAGATGGAGATACCCATACCAGTTCAACAACCAATTCAATAATTCCACCATCTATATACACATCCACTTATTCACCAACAGTTCTATATAGTCACTCGTACATATACTCACTCATCATATGTAGTGATACACCTATACATCCTGATACACACCGACAGTCATCTAAAAGATACTCTGACACATACTCACACATGCAAATAAACTATTGAACATCCATTTATTTGCATATACAGCTATACACACACTACCACTTTACTTTTAAGGAAACTAACACGTACTTACTCTCTCAAACAATCACTTATAGAAGCACATACTAATTTAAACAGGAACTCTTAAAATCCCTTACTCTCACATATACTCACTTATATACATCAATATTCACATATATTAGATTAAAACATATGTAGTTACTGATAAAGACACTAGTGAGACAGTCATTCAGTCACTAACACACACATATATACACTCATCCACCCATACAGTCCTGCACATATGCTGTCTTCAAAACACATACAAAGAGAGAGTCAGTCATTCATGCATCTATGTGCTAAGTAATACCCCCACCAAACCATACAAACACTCATACTGATACTAAGAAAAACATCTAATAACCCATATACATACACATGTACCTACTTACCAACCCATGCAGCCACTTATACAGAAAGTGAAACAATAATACATATATTTAAATATTTAAGCATTACTCACTAATATTTATTTTTCAGAAACACACACATTCACTGGATGGTGTCGTCAGTGATGTCATGAGTGATGTCACTGACCATGTCATGAGTGATGTAATATGTGATGTCATCAGCAGTGCATTGCAGGCGCGCAAGTTATAGTGAGTCCAACTAACTATAACGTGGGAATTTCAATGGTTTTATGCGAGTAAATATCCAGCTAACTATAACTGGTGTGAACCTATGGTTTTTTCAGTGAATTAAGTAGGTTTTTTAAATGCTAATTCCTAACTATAACTGGTGTGAAACCTATGGTTTTTTCAGTGAATATATATATAAATATATATTACAAAGCAGTCCTGATATTGCCAAACGCTGAATCCTCTGTACTCTCAGGACAGTGAAACCAGGAAACAGACCACCACTCAGCAATAAGGTATCTCAGTGCTTTATTCTTCCACCAAAAGCAGACATGACGCGTTTCGACAGGGAAACCCCAGTCTTGATAACATGACATGCCCCAACCTATCAAGCGAATATATACTGCATGTTAGAAAACATACTCCTCCCCCACAATCATAGAGGTGGACAAGAGACACTGCAAAGATGTGAGTATATAAATATTAACTCATCAAAACAAGTTGTAAAATGAAATAATAGTTAGATGTTGTTGTAACAGATCAGAATACTCCAATGTAGAAATAACATGAATGACCTGTCAATGGATACAATTATAGAGACAATAATGAGCGAGTGCCCTCATTATATCAAACCATTGAAAAATCAATCCTCTCCTCATACTTAGACCAACAACATATATAATACATCTGAAAATATTGCAAAGTGCTGTGTGCTTATAGCATTATAAAAGGATAATGAAATAAAATAAAAGTAATTTCAAAAACAGTGCGTGCTAAAAGGGTATAACATAAAAGCAACTCCATCATTAAAATTCATGAATGGCTTGCCTACGTTTTTGAAAAAAAATTACAAACATATTCACTATGATAAAAAAATGTGGAAACAGTGACAAATCGCTCTAGTTCCATAGATATTACATTAACATTAAAGTGCTCAGTGAAAAATTAATGCAAAGCCAGCAAGCATTACATGAAGGTGCTAATATTTTAGAATATATCAGGATCAATATTAAATTAATAATTGCCTAATGGATCAGTACAAATATATTTCTGAATGACCCGTCTCAAATTTAAAAAATGAACAGAGCAACTAATTTTACAGTACATTGGTTAAAATCATGTGCAAATAGCAGTCAATGACCCCTCTATTCCACAGACAGTAGAAAAAAAACAGTAAAACCAGTAAAAACAACCACTAGTAACACCAGTTAAAATCCAGTAATAGTAAAGCCAAAAAGCCGTCTAAAAACCACCCGCCCACCATTAAAACCCTGTACTAAAAATTATAAATATTCAAATTCATTATCATGAAGTATATTATTGATTCCAAGAGCATAGCAGCAAATCACTCCAGAATGTATCATTGTTAGCAGCAAGTACAGATGTTTCACAGAACCACAGAAAATTCATGAAAGGTTTTTCAAAAGTTATAAAAAGTTATACAAATCTTCCCCTGTGTTCAAGCCATTTGGAATTTTTGTATCTAGCTGAACAATGTAATAACTCTCCAGCTGTCTTAACTTTCTTCCTCTGTTGCCCCCTCTAATAGATTTGGGCACGGCATCAATCACAAAATAATTTAAATATTTGAGATTGTTATGATGTACTAATTTAAAATGCCGTGCCACTGGCTAACTAGAGTCGGAATTAACAATCGCACGTAGGTGCTGCAAGATGCGATTGAATACCTGGAGTTTTGTGCTGCCTACATATTTTAGCTGTACAAAAGGGGGTGGTGATGGACGGAGCATCTGAACCAATCAAATACTCACACCCAGTCAACAGATCTGGGTTTAATCCATCACCTTTTTTTAGCCCACTTTGCCACCCCAGTTCAGACATGGCCATATGCAAATCAGTCTGAACCTGTGCCTCATGGGAACAGTCCAGCCCGAACTGCCAAGCCATGCCTTCCCTGGACCGTAAACAAGATTCCTAGGACTGGTTTCTGGCATTTCAGCCATCTTCAGCCAGGCTTGCTTGAATCCAGTGGCAAAGTGAGCAAGGAACTCACGTCTGAGCATACCCTGCCAACTTATGGTGAACAAAGCGGTACAAAAGGGGGTGGTGATGACGGATCATCTGAACCAATCAAACACTCACACCCAGTCAACAGATCTGGGTTTAATCCATCACGTTCTTTAGCCCACTCTGCCACCCCAGTTCTGACATGGCCATATTCAAATCAGTCTGACCCTGTGCCTCATGGGAACAGTCCAGCCCAAACTGCCAAGCCATGCCTTCCCTGGACCAGAAACATGCTTCCTAGGACCGGTTTCTGCCATTTCAGCCGTCTTCAGCCAGGCTTGCTTGAATCCAGTGGCAAAGTGAGTAAGGGACTCACGTCTGAGCATACCCTGCCAACTTATGGCGAACAAAGCAGTACAAAAGGGGGTGGTGATGGACGGAGCATCTGAACCAATCAAACACTCACACCCAGTCAACAGTTCTGGGTTTAATCCATCACCGTTCTTTAGCCCACTCTGCCACCCCAGTTTAGATATGGCCATATGCAAATCAGTCTGACCCTGTGCCTCATGGAAACAGTCCAGCCAGAACTGTCAAGCCATGCCTTCTCTGGACCGGAAACAAGCTTCCTAGGACCGGTTTCTGGCATTTCAGCCGTCTTCAGCCTGGCTTGCTTGAATCCAGTGGCAAAGTGAGCAAGGGACTCATGTCTGAGCATACCCTGCCAACTTATGGCGAACAAAGCGGTACATGTCAGATTATCACCCAACTTGACCCACACTGCAGAAGCGAGGATATGCCCAATCCGATACCCCCACTCGGACTGTAGTTCGCCAAGATTTCAACAGCAAAACCAACAGACCGAGCACAGGGAGAAGGTGGGAAAAAACAAAAGAGAAGGTAAGACCAATGGACCCAGTTCGACCTCGTCACCCTCAGGACTCGCTACTGCTAAGATACTGACTTGATAAACTGTAGAGAGAAAGAAAGAAACACAAAAGATTATAGGAACAGCCCCAATGTCATTTCTCTCGGCACATGCATTACACATACAGTCTGGCAAAATTCAACCCCATCCCTCTGCTTACCAGTGCTGTACAAACAAATTGCCTTTAACGAGTCACTGGGATGGAAAGCTGGCACAAAAGTACTGCCTTGGTCCTCAGTCCAGAAATGAAAAGTTCAAATTCCCACTTAATCTAAAAATAGGGGGAAAAGTCACTAGACCAAAAAAACCCTAGAATGTACCGTTACTTATTCTCAGCAGGGTACAAAAACCGATTGTGGCCACAACAATAAAACAAAGAAAAAGAAAAAGAACAACTGGAGACGCTTGAATGGTAAGCTCAGTGAAAGCGTCCAGAAACTTCCCACAACGAGGACGATAGTTCCCAAAAAAAACCCGGAAATGCTTATTCCGGTTATCGAAGTCCCGATCCTGCACACAGCCGCGCACAGCCGTAAAAAAATGGGATGAAGGTCGTTTCCAAACAATGACTCCTCACCAAGAAGACCCAGGAAGAAGGTAAGTCCAAGAAAGCAGTCCACACGTCATCTTCAATCTGACATGCAGAACAATGCCTCGCTCTGCCTTGTAGCTCCGTGTAGCTCCTTTAAACGCCTCAGCAACTGCCAGGAAGCGAACCAAGACGGGGACCCCAACACTGGTAGAAAATAATGCGACCAGTGTAGAAACCAAGCAAGGAGTCCATAATCCAGCATGAATTTAAAGCACTGGGAAGGGAGGAGGACTGGAAAGAAGGGGGCGGGTCCAATTGCATGTGCATAGAGAGAGGACAGAAAAGAGAGAGAACAAGATCCCTACCTAATTCCCAACAGTACAAAAGGGGGTGGTGATGGACGGAGCATCTGAACCAATCAAACACTCACACCCAGTCAACAGATCTGGGTTTAATCCATCCCCGTTCTTTAGCCCACTCTGCCACCCCAGTTCTGACATGGCCATATGCAAATCAGTCTGACCCTGTGCCTCATGGGAAGCTTGAGTCCTGTCCAGGGAAGGCATTACTTGGCAGTTCGGGCTGGACTGTTCCCATGAGGCACAGGATCAGACTGATTTGCATATGGCCATGTGGTATTCAGATCTCTTAAACAAGCCAAGCCAAGAATCTGTGTAATTCTGTCATGGAACCGCATGGCTAGGAGAGCGTTCTCCATGGTTGTCTGGGTATCATTGGTGACTGGACTTGCCATAACGGAGCAGAAGAAACAAAAATAGAATCCCTGCTACGAGTCCCAAAATGAGATGCAGGCCGCCGAACACAGATTGCACGAAATTTGGAAAAATGCCTAGGACTGCCCCAAAGGGTGCTAACAGTCCCGAAAAAACTGTCTTAAATACATGTACAATACCACTCGTATCAGACATGTTTAAGATACGACCTAACATTTCTGCGAAAAATATTGGACAGTTTGTTGATAATAGGGCATGTATCTCCGCAGAAGTCCTTGCGACTTGCAGATCATACGTTTCTCTGGACGAGGTCAGTGGTACAGTTTTTTGCAAAAGAATGGCTTTCATTCTGCTTAAAGTATCAATTCGTAGAGAAAATATATTCAATGAAAGCCATAGCGGCGACTCCCCGTCTGTCTTGCTTTTAGGAAACAATACTTGCATACAACAAGTGACCCTGGCTAACACACTAACTAGATAGGCTATACCTGGCATCATTCCACATCAGCCGTGATCACTCAACATTATGTAGCTATGATTGGATAGCTGCCTAAAAGCTGGGTCTATTACTGCTGCTGGAGAACCGTGCAGGTGGCAAGAAAGGTTATTTGAAGAACCCTCACAGGCTCAGTGTAAATTAGTACCTTGACATGAAAGTGTACCGCTTAGCGAGTTCTTACAATTTTTTCCATTGAGAAATACCTCCTTTCCCCCGTTCCAACATTTGTGTGTGTATGGTAAATTCCAGGACGACTTAATGTACTCTATACCCAACATTTCATTCAGGCCCGCTGGTATGTGTCTTAAGCAATACTGAAACTGAAAAATCGTCACTGGTATTGTGATGGTGCCATGTTTTATCCATTCCACGACTGGCTTCTCAGAAACAGTTAATGGTAATCTTTCCAGTTTTTCTATGCTCAGCACTGTATAGACTGCTCCTCTTTGTGCCAAAGAGATTTGTTTATCTGTAAGGTTAAATACACAAACAAACAACGTGGTGTTGATTAGGTGACATGGCACGTAGCCTGAACGGAGATTTTGTAAAGTCCAGCCTAGCAGCATTACAGAACGCAATTGAGACTGACCATGTTGTACCATTAGCAAGTCCTGCTCCATTATGTCAATGGCAGAGGATACAATGCTGTCCAAAGAATAGATTCTGGAGGACTAAGTTGTTAACCCATTGTCCACAGCAGAGAGAGCTTTCTCTAAATGAATACGATCAATTTCTCGCATTCTTTCTGCAGTTTCAATTTGCGTGATTTTCCATGCTTCATTGTAAGCAGAGTATATACCGGCGTATATGAAACGTTTTTGATGTGGTTTACGAAGTCCAAGTAAGAAGTCTCGTAAATCAACGCCTTCTTTAACCGCATCGCTGCTAGAGCGATTCCGCTGCTGTGCTGCACAGCAATAAAAACGGGTGTGGTCATGACGAGCTCAGCTCGTCATGAGCACAGGAGCACTGTACTGCATGACGAGCTGAGCTCATCATGAGCATGGAAGGGGTTAAGTAAAGTTAAGTGTTGTTTAATTTCGGGAAGTGTGGATTTCTGTAGCCATTCAAGGCATAGTTTTCCTACACTGTACATTGTAACTATCCCTGGATGTTGTCTCTGGGAATATCTTGGATCTGTCCTAGTTTCTGTGAACCCTTGTGTTTTGTTCAGGAATCTATCTTGACAGTTATTCGTGTCTGTGGGCCAGATTAACCATTTTTTCCAATCAGGATTAGTTCTGTTCTGTTGTAAAATCTTTTTTACAACAGAACAGAACCTCCTCTACCTCCTCATCTACAGTGCTATTACTGTCAGGTGTGGGCTTAGGTATGGACGGTTTGTTTAAATCTTTTATCTTAGCCAAGCCAAGACAAGATGTTTGTTGAACAGTGTAATTTAAAAACATTATTAGTTCTGGGAAAATGCAGGCTCTGAATAAGGCTTCTAAACCTTGCACCTGCCAGTCTTTTGTGCCCCAGACAGTTTTTGTCTCAATGTTGTCTTTCCAAAAGTTAAAACCTAATGTAGATAGCTGAGCATAAAAGTTTGCAGAATAAATTTGTTTAGTATTGGTCAACATGTTTTTCATTCCTGTCTTATTCACATTTTTGAAATAAAACGTTTCTGGATTCGTGACATTAAACCCTGAGAAGTATGGAAACTTTTCATAAAATGTTTTTGAACTGCCTTTTGGCGGTGTTGGACAATGTTCCCATTGATTATAAGTAAAAACATTTCTAGGGTTTGCTGATTTGTGCAATTAATGGTGACCATAATGATTAAAACAATACATTAGTTCATAATCTGATGAACCTTCTAAGTATTCATGTTTTGTGAATAAGGCTGACATTTCTAAATCTGTCATCATGTTATTAACAGTCTCAAAGTCCCAATCATCAGAAAATGTTCTGGGAGTAACAAAGTCACTCAAACAAACCTTAAATTGGTGTAAAATCTTCAACAATTCCACCGGGCCATAAATGTCATAATCAGTTGTGTTCCATGCTATACCACTAGGTATAGGAACGGCTGTGATGTTCACTGATGACAGGTCTCTTCGCTCACGATGAGATGATTTGTGAGGTTTTAGGAGCAAGTTGATATTCTTACTTGCTGTGTCCATTGTACTGTATTTTCCATCTATCATCTTTCCCAAACTTAAAACAAGAATGAGCCAAAGTAGAAGAAAAAGTACCCCTAACACAATCCAAAATTCAACCCATGGTGAAACCAGGTATGTTTTTTCAAGTTGATAAAAGAGTTCTATTATTTTTTCTTTGAAAGTTTTATTAGCTGCCGTGGTTTCAGGTTCACTGGGATCCTCAGAAGATGTATCAAAGTTGATGAAATAGCCAGAGGCAGTTCTGTCAATTGTTGGAATTGCATCAGGATTGTTTGGAATCGCTGGAGCTGTTTCTTCCTTTGCCATATTAGTATAGTCAGAGGCTATATCATTGTAGACAGGTGTTTCTTGATGAAATGGTATTTGGGTCTCAAGAGGTACAAGTTCCATTGCTTTGTTGCATAGTCCTTCTTTTCTCACTGCAGGTTTATCAAAGGTGATAAGTCTTTCAGTTTGAACCTCTTGGATTTTAGCAAGATTTGGTCGTCTGTTACACCTTGGGAGTCCACTGGGCCTACTACTTATTATCAGCCACATGATGTGGTTTGACGAGGTCGATGCACACAACTCTGTTCTCCCTTTTTGCGGTAGTAACACTGATCTTGTTCCGTGGATCGCTAAGACAGGTACTGGTTTTCTGTAAGAAGGCCCAAATTCCTTCATCACCGCGATCATTTCCCTGACTAGATCCTCAATCTTTGGAATCCAGACCGGTTTTCCTGGGACAGGTGGTTTTTCTTCAGTGGTCGTTGGCTTTTGTGTTGTGTTGCTCAGACTTCTTCTTATTTCATTTAAGTCCTGTAAAACAGCCAAACGGTCTTTGATATCAAAAGGTTTTTGTTCCACCACTGAAGTGTGATGATCAAGATCCTGGATGATCATTCTAGTACCAAAGAGTAAGTGATATGGAGTGGTTCCACCCATAGAATTTCCTGGCAGATTATTAAGACTACGTTGGACACTTATTAGATGTTTGACCCACTCGTCACCCGAACCTAATACCCTAGCTGTTATAGATTGCATTATGTCACGGTTTTTTCTTTCCACTACCGCATTTCCCTCAGGATGGAATGGACTTGAGTACCGCAATGCAACGCCCAAGCTAGCCATGGCCTCTTTGTAAGCTCAAGAGCTACACGCATTACCCTGGTCAGAATGTAGCGTGCCGGTTGCGTATGTGCCGCTAAAGACTCTCAAATCTTTTATAACAGTTCGGGTGTCAGCCGAGTGCTGAGGCCACATCCAAATTAATCTTGTCCTAATAGTTGTGGGACTGCATCCGTCCATGGTGACGTCTGCGTGTAGAATGTCTAATGCTGTCTAACAGTGGTGTCTGTACTGGGCTGGCTATACTGTAGTCAGGTACCTAGTGGCTTTTAAGGCTATGATCCCTGTAACAGGGATCACAGTTAATTCCGAATTTGCAAATATGGCCATTCTTCCCTGGCCACCAGTACATCTCTTTCAGTTCTATTAGAGATTTTGAGATCCCTTGATGTGTCAGGCCCTCTCCCATATGTGCTTCTTGTATCAAAGCACCTCTACGTTTCCTGTTTGGAATTACTTTGTCCCCCACTCCAGGGATTCAAGCAAAAGGAACGCAGTTTGCATCAATTATGTATGTATATTCGAGTGGCTAGGTAACGTAGCTCCGCTGCCTTTGCTAGTGGCAATGACAGCTAGCATTCTTTCACCATCTATTTCTGTTTTTGAACGAGTGATTGCAGCTATGGAAGCCGTTTGCACAGCTGCCTTCGCGGCTTTATCAGCCAATGAATGCCCTGCAACATGAACGCCATCATGCTGATGACTCAGTGTATGGATCACGTGAGTCTTTTGTAGTTCTTTTTGTAATAGAACTACTTGTTCCCACAGCATTTTATGCTTAATTGTGCCACCTTTTGCGTCTTTGAAACTGTTTTGAACCCAGTTCTGCAGATATTAATTGTAAGACTAGACGCAGTAATACGAATCTCACACTATGTATTTGTGTTAATTGTTGTTTTTCCGCCGTTCTGCCTGTAGAATTGTATTTGTGTTAATTGGTGCTTTTTCCGCCGTATTGCCTGTTTTTTCCCGCCTGTTACCGCCCTCCGTCTTCCCTCCCCGCTCCCCGCTTCCCGCCACCACCGCTGACCCCGCCCCTTTTTTCCTTCTGTTCCCTCCCCGCTCCCGCCTCCCAACTGCTCCGCCCACCCGCGCACTTGGCCATATATGGCGACCGTGCGACGCAGGTGAGTGTGTCCTAGTTTTAGGACACCCCCGCGCCGCACGGCCACCAGCTGCTGCGTGTGCCTCTCCTCCCTTTGTGCCTCGCTGCCTGCTGCCCGACTGCCGGCTCGTGACCACGCCCCCTCCCTCGAGCGGCGTGGTCCGTGATCAGTGCTCCTCTCCCTGTGCCCCTGGTTCACTGTGCAGATTGTATTTGTGTTAATTGTTGTGTTTCCGCCGTTCTGCCTGTAGAATTGTATTTGTGTTAATTGTTGCTTTTTCCGCCGTATTGCCTGTTTTTTCCCGCCTGTTACCGCCCTCCGTCTTCCCTCCCCGCTCCCCGCTTCCCGCCACCACCGCTGACCCCGCCCCTTTTTTCCTTCTGTTCCCTCCCCGCTCCCGCCTCCCAGCTGCTCCGCCCACCCGCGCACTTCGCCATATATGGCGACCGTGCGAACGCGCAGCGGGCGCGCCGATTGTGCGCCGAAGGCACGCCAAAGGTAAGCCCGTCTGCGCCCGTCCGCGCCTGGACCGCGCCCAGCGCCAGGACCCCTGGCCCTCGAGGACCCCGACCGACCCGCCTGTCGTACTCCGCCGCCTCCCTCATCGCACTCAACACCGGCCGAGTCCCGGGATGCTGCAGAGCCTCCCCACGACGCGTCCACGGGCCCTTCAGCTGCTACACCTGCAAGTTCACCTGCATCCGGACCTGCCCGACACCAGCACCTGCCAAGCCGAACACCAGCAGCAACCACCTCAAGTGCATCCTGCTCAACACCCGCTCCGTCCACAGACACGCTATCGAACTCTGGAACCTCCTCGACACCACAGCCCCTGACGTTGCCTTCATCACGGAGACCTGGATGAACGCCTCCTCAGCGCCCGACATCGCCATCGCCATCCCAGAAGGCTACAAGATCACCCGGAGGGACCGCAACGCCAACCAGGTAGGAGGAGGCATCGCCATCATCCACAAGAACACCATCCGCATCACGACCAGCACCGACAACACCCCACCCTCCGCCGAACACCTGCATTTCCAGATCCACACCGACCCGAAGACCACCCTCAGAGGCACCCTGATCTACCGACCTCCGGGACCACGCACTCAATTCAGCGAGGACATCGCCGACTTCGTCAGCCCGCACGCCCTCCCCTCCGATGACTACATCCTCCTGGGGGACTTCAACTTCCACCTGGAGAACAACAACGACTGCAACACCAGCACCCTGCTCGACAACCTCGCCAACCTTGGACTCAAGCAGCTGGTGTCCACCCCCACCCACCTCGCCGGACACACACTCGACGCCGTCTTCTCATCCAGCAAAGACATCGCCTTCAGCCACGCCACAACTCTCCACTGGACGGACCACAGCTGCGTCCACTTCACCTTCAGAAGAACGACGATCCACCACCACCAGCAACAGGTTGCCCGAAGAAGCTGGAACAAGATCACAGCCGACCAGCTCGCCGCTTCCCTGAGCCAGCACCCTCCGGCCAGCTCAGCGAACCCCAGCCAGGCCGCCGAAAACCTCTCCAAGTGGATCAGCAACTGCGCGGACGAACTCGCCCCACTGAAGACCCCGCCCAGCAGACCCGGCAGCAAGAAGGCCCCATGGTTCACCGACGAACTCAAGAGCTCCAAGAAGAACTGCCGAGCCCTCGAGAAAACCTGGAGAAAGGAACCCACGCCGGACAACAGGACCAACCTCAAGCTCGCCACCCGGAAACATCACCAATTGATCCGCACCGCCAAGAAAACTGCTTTCAAGAACCGACTGGACAACAACGCACACAACTGCAAGGAACTCTTCAACATCGTGAAAGAGCTCTCCAACCCCAACGCCGGAAACAACGACATCACCCCATCGCAAGACCTCTGCAACTCCCTCGCCTCCTACTTCCACAACAAGATCGCGGACATACACAACAGCTTCAGCACTCAACCGACGCACGCCACGACCGAACCGCCGCCCCCCACCACCACCCTCCGCGCCTGGACTCCGATCAGCACCGAAGACACCGTCCGCACGATGAACTCCATCCACTCCGGATCTCCGACCGACCCCTGCCCTCACCACGTCTTCAACAAAGCCGACGCTGTCATCGCACCCCACCTGCGGGACATCATCAACACCTCATTCGACACCGCCACCTTCCCCGAGAGCTGGAAACACGCCGAACTCAGCGCTCTACTCAAGAAACCTACAGCAGACCCCACCGAACTCAAGAATTACCGCCCCATCTCTCTACTCCCGTTTCCAGCCAAAGTCATCGAAAAGACCGTCAACAAACAGCTGGCCGCCTTCCTCGAGACGAATGGATCCCTCGACCCATCGCAGTCTGGATTCCGTGCCAACCACAGCACCGAGACCGCCCTCATCGCCGCCACTGACGACATCCGAGCCCTGATGGACAACGGAGAAACAGCGGCCCTCATCCTCCTAGACCTCTCCGCGGCTTTCGACACGGTCTGCCACCGCACCCTAGTGCAGCGCCTCAGCAACGTCGGAATCCAGGAGAAGGCACTGGAATGGATCGTCTCCTTCCTCGACGGAAGAACACAAAGAGTCCGCCTACCACCGTACAAGTCAGAGGCCACCGAAGTCATCTGCGGCGTCCCTCAAGGATCCTCGCTGAGCCCGACTCTCTTCAACGTCTACATGAGCCCCCTCGCGGCCATCGCACGCCAACACAACCTCAACATAATCTCCTACGCCGACGACACCCAGCTGATCCTCTCCCTGACCAACGACCCCGCCGCCGCCAGAGCCAACCTGCACGAAGGGATGAAAGAGGTTGCCGAGTGGATGACGACGAGCCGCCTGAAACTGAACTCAGAGAAGACGGAGGTCCTCATCCTGGGCTCCTCGCCCTCCGCCTGGGACGACTCCTGGTGGCCCCCCGCCCTGGGCACCGCACCCAAACCGACGGACCACGCACGCAACCTGGGTTTCATCCTGGACTCCTCCCTCTCCATGACCAGGCAAGTCAACGCCGTCTCCTCGTCGTGCTTCAACACCCTGCGCATGCTTCGGAAGATCTTCTGGTGGATCCCCACAGAGACCAGGAAAACCGTCACCCAGGCGTTCGTCGCCAGCCGACTGGACTACGGCAACGCACTCTACGCCGGAACCACCGCCAAGATCCAGAAGAGACTCCAGAGCATCCAGAACGCCTCAGCCAGACTCATCCTCGACATCCCACGACACAGCCACATCTCCGGACACCTTAGAGACCTGCACTGGCTCCCGGTCAACAAGAGAATCACCTTCCGCCTCCTTACCCACGCACACAAAGCTCTCCACGATCAAGGCCCGAGCTACCTCAACAACCGCATCAACTTCTACACTCCCAAACGCCACCTCCGATCTGCCAGCCACGCCCTCGCCGCCGTCCCACGCATCCGCAGAGCCACCACAGGAGGAAGGTCCTTCTCCTACATGGCCGCCAAGACCTGGAACTCCCTCCCGGCCGACCTGCGCCTGACCCAAGACCACCTCTCCTTCAGGAAGAAGCTCAAGACCTGGCTGTTCGAGCAGTAGCGGCACCCCCCCCCCCCCCCAAGCGCCTTGAGACCCTACGGGTAGGTAGTGCGCTCTATAAATGTCTTTGATTGATTGATTGACTATGATCGGTATTTTCAAGCACCATCTTGAAAGCCTGTAGTTCAGCTCTCTGAGCTGTACAGTCTCCAAGTGTTTGAGTTTTAATGGGAAGACCACAGTGGAGAGAGGAATGGCGTTGGCAGAACACGGAACGCTGTGCTCTTTGTAGCGCTGACAGCATGTCTTTGAAGTCAGCGAAGGCGCTAATGATTCACGAGCCGAAGACCGCGAGCTGAATGAGAGCCGCGAGCCGTGAACAAGTTGAAACCACGGAAAAAAACTTCAATGCTGTAGAAGGCTACGGGACGCTGAGGGAGGCTAATGAAGGCGGAGGCCCGAGGCAGCGCAGTCTGAGGTGGCGGAAGGCTGAGGTCCAGGGAAAAAAATAAATAAAAAAAATCGCAGGATTCAGCCAAGACTTGTAAGCCCTTAATGAGGCAAGCATTCGGTCCTACCTTGTGAGGTTTTGCTATTTAAAGACACAACCCCGTGGCTGGGTAACAGCTGTAACATAAGCTGAAAGAAGATTGTTGCCTCAATAAGAACATTTCTGTAAAGGAGCTGGCTGTGGCAGGGGATTGGAGACAGATGGGTGGTGCGTAAGACCTAGGGGATACCATTCTCTTACTTGCTGCCTACCTGACCCCAGGATCATCATTGAGGGATGATTGCTGTGCCTCTGGTCCACTGTGGGGGCTCTGTTGCCGTGACCCGCAACTCTCGCTTGCCGCGCTAACTGCATCTGGGGGCTGTCCTGGGGTCTGAAACTCTGACTCCCAGCCTGCCCTGAGAGGCGCGCACCACAAGTGTCATCCTCAAGCGCCATGGCAGAGCCATCCCTCTTAGCCTTGGAGTACGAGAATGGATTGATATTGGTGTCCCTTGATATTGGTGTTGTTTTTAAACAGTCTTGCTCCCGGAGGACCTTTGATCTATTACATCTTCATGTTTCCTATTCTTCTTTATGCTTTTATGACCAACTGAGTACTAGGCACAGTTTAATTCTTGGTCTGGGAAAGGCTTTTTATTTTTGCATATTGGAGCATATACAGCTGTTGTCTTGAGATTGTCCAAGGACTATGGGGAAGAGGAACGTGAGTGGGCAGGGAACCGAAGGAGTGCTAAAGAGGAATAGTAGGAAAAAAGCAAAAAAGTTACGTAAGGCTATTGCCAACAATTGTGTCATTGATTGGATTGATACACTGATTAGCGAGTGTAACAAAATCCTTGAATCAGCCCCTCTTATCCCACCACACACTAAATCCCCCCCCCAAAGAAAGTTACAGGTGGATTGTGTACAGCTAGCTATCCCCGACATGTTTTGTAAACCAAAAAAGAATAAGTTATCTTATACTGTGGGCGAAAACAGGTCTGAAGTAGTGCTTCCAGATAGCATTATTGCTTCTAGTAATGGGGGGATAGTGCCAGTACAGATCATGTTGCTCATATCAATCCCATCGTTACCTGTATTAATAGATTTGCAGCACTGGGGGAAGTACACCCAGTAAGCGGGGTGGAGGATAACGAATTTACGCGTACCCATGCCCAAATGCAAACTGCCAGTCTCGCCTGTAAGTGTAATCCTATGACTGGTGAGCGTGAGCATTCCTTGGGTAATCTAACACAGGAAGTGATAACATTGAAGGGTGAAGTACAGGAACTGAAGGGCTTTTTGGCTGAGTTGCTTAATTTGGTTAGGTTTTTAACCTCCAGAGCTGACCAACTAAAGCGGCCACCTACTCAGATCCTTAAAAAGCCGGAAGTCCCGACGGTACCCACTCCTATGGTCAATGCGGGACCCCGGGCAAGTCCGTGTCTATGTCCGGTTGTGAATGTAACCACAGGAATTTCTAAGAGCAAGGGCCCAAACATTACAAGTAAGCGAGGTCCCATGGGTACATCTACTCAACCAGCGAGGTTTACTGCTCCAAAGGAATTCTCCTCCTTCCATGAATCTTCTTGTGGTCGTGACAGTAGCACCCACCTCTACCAAAGGGATAGCGTCTACGCATATAATGAACAAAGACTTCCTGATCAGGTCCCGGGGCAGGCTAGAGGGAATAGATTGAAAACACAAGAGCCACCCAAAATCTACATGGTCAATTTCCCAAAATTACCATCCCATGGTGCTATCGAGACTGCTGACTCTCTGACAAACAAATCTATCCATTGGATTAGACATGTGAGAGGGTGCCGATCATTGTTTAGGGAGGATATCTTGGCTGCACGACGGATCTCGTTGCGTGATCAACCTTTAGATAGCATTGAACTGACCCTGAATAGTGTTGATCTTGTTGATAACCTTTTTACGTTGGAATTTCGCACAAGCAGCCCTGAAAAATCTAGAATCCAATTTAGGCGTTTCCCTTTTGGCTATGGGGCTGAAACCTGTCAGGGTTTTCAAAGACTACAAGGCTCTTCAAGCCTTGAGTCTGATGATTGACTAAACCAAGTGAGCAGACCAGTGGATACATCTATTAATTCTACGGTGTATACAGTTTTGGGGCAAGAGGACAGGCTACTGACAAGCAATACTTGCAATATGGCATCACAAATAGGCGGCATGGGAGGATCTGGTCCATTAAGTGTCTCTCAGTCTAATATATCGAGCCCCCCCGACATTAGCTCTTCGCCACCCCGAAAGCTCTGTAGTGTAGAGGCACTAAAAGTTTGTAGTTTTTTAAGCTGGAATATTGCAGGCCTTAGCTCGAAGATACCCCTACCTGAATGGAACTCTTTTAGTAAGAACTATGATATTTGTGCCTTTCAAGAGACCTGGGCAGTCTCACCCATGTTTTGTGAAGGTTATTTGAATTTTTCCATAGCAGCTGTGAGGGAGGGGAAAGGCAGGCCTCGGGAGGTCTGACAATGTGGTTTCGGCAAGAGCTTAAAGCGTGCATCCACGTTATCCCAACCATGAATAATGATATCCAAGTGATTAAACTAACCATTAAAACCCACCTAGCAATTCTGTTAATTAATATCTATGCCAAAGGTACAAGGGGAAAGCATTTAAGAGTTTCAGCGGCTCTGGAACAGCTCCTTGATACTTTACCAGACATCACCAAGGTAATTGTTATGGGTGACTTTAACATTACATTTGAACCGCGTACCTTGGAGGATGCCATTTGGGTTGAGGCAGAAGATAGGATCTGGTCAGTTCCATCGCTTGAGTTGTTGCCTATTAGGAAGTGGACCGATGTGATCATTCAGTTGAATAGCATCTGCATGGAACGTGGCCTAAGGGCCCTGAATGGCTGCACCAAATCAGACAGGCTAGGTTCACCAACTTTTAACAATGAGTACTCTGCAAGCGGAATTGATTACATACTGGTAAGTCTGAGTCTATGGTCATTGGTGGAGGACTTGATGATCAATGATCGGTTGGAAAGTGACCACAACCCGCTTTGTTGTTCCATGTTTCTAACTTGTACTATGACAGTCTTACATCTAAGGGACAGTAGTTATATTGGGGAGGTGGTCCATGCCAATGACTTAAGGAGACTCAAGTGGGTGCAGGTTAAAGAATCTTCAACTCTGCTAGATAACCTAGCGCAAAGTTTGCAACTTGCCATCAGAGAGCTTGAGGGCTGTGCATCACAGATTGGAGTCCACGATAGTTCAGGGAAAACTCACACTGGTTTTTTTTTATCTTTTACGCACTTTTTTTGAAAAGAAGGGAAAGAAACCCAAAATGCCCGCACAGGTAGAGGGTCGATGTTACAATGATAAATGCCGGATGGCACGCGAGGCCCTAGGGAAAGCGATTAAGGAGGGTATTCCACTTAAAGTACGTGAAGCAAGAGCATTCTACAAGGCAGTACAACTTAAGGCCAAGAAAGCCTGGGAAGACCGAAGATGGCAAGATCAGAGGGTGGCGTGTGCTTCTAAGGACCCTAAGCTGTTTTGGAACACCTACAAATGGCCAACTATGGGCCAGGCTGAGCGCCCCCAGAATCCTGTTTCAGTAACAGCCTGGGTCAATCACTTTAAATCCCAATATTCTGCTACCCCCCTGGTGGGGGAAGTCGAAGTTATAAATGTGATATATCAGAGGGAAACCTTTACCCTGAGGGAAGTTGAGACAGCACTGAGTTCTATCTTACCTGGGAAAGCGCTGGGGCCTGATGGCATACCGGGCGACACCCTGTTGCATGACAAGCCAAGTTGGTGCTGATATATTCTTCTGCTTTCAAACGCAATTGCACAAGGGGCATCGATTCCTATATCATGGAAAAATGCAGAACTCATCCCTGTCTTCCAAAAAGGGGACAAAGACTGCCCGGGGAACTATAGGCCAATTAGCCTTATTGACTGCTCCCAGAAAATAGTTGGAAGGATGGTGCTAAATAGACTCCAGGAGTGGATCGAGGAGTTTGGAATCTTATCACCTTTACAAGCTGGATTCAGAGCAGCCACAAGCACCATCGACCAAGTTTTCCGATTTATCTTAATTTACTGGAAGCTAGTCACCTTGGGCAAAGGGAGCCTTTATGCCACTTTTGTAGATCTTAGGGCAGCATTTGATTTAGTCCCCCCTTGGAAACTATTGCTTGTCCTGAAACAACTAGGTCTTCCACTGGATCTTTTAACCCTGATCAGTAGACTTCATGAAGATAACAAGGCCCAAATTAGATGGGGGGGCAGGGGGAAGTCACTGAACCATTTCCGGTGTAACGTGGTGTTAGGCAGAGTTGTGTGATAGCCCCCACGCTCGTCAAGTTATATATTAATGGAATAGCTGAATGCATGAGCAGAATATCGACCGATGCCCCTACATTAGCTGGTGTAAAGGTACCCATCCTGATGTTTGCCGACGACACGTTGAGTCTCTCCAAGACCCCGAGTGGATTAAAGAAAGCTCTTAAAATCTTTGAGGATTTCTGCTGTGAGAGGGGATTGGAGGTCAACATGTCTAAAACAAAGCTAATGACGTTTAATGTACGAAAGGCAAACACAAGAGGATTTGCAATGAAGGAGGGTCCCCTAGAAATAGTTAACGAGTTTACCTATCTGGGAGTTAACTTCCAAGGTAGTATGAAGTGGGGCCGGCAAATCGACTTAACCTCACTTAAACTTAGACAGATATCCGGGGCTCTTTGTCAGGAGTATAACCGCACCCTATTTAAGCCTATCAGTCCCGCACTTAAAATTTATAATTTGAAAACTGTTGGTTCAGCATTGTACGGCTCGGAGGTTTGGGGCTGTGAGAATCTTGTAGCTCTTTCCTCAGCAGAGAATAGGTTTCTAAGAATTATAACTGGACTTCCCCAGAGCTCCCCTATGTGTCCATTGTTATTGGATCTGGGTAGGAAACCCATTTCAGCTACAGCCAAACTGCACCCCCTCCTGTATTGGAGGAGATTGTGGACTACTCCTGAACTTGTTGGCTATGCCCAGGGTTTCTTAGATATCATTAAGACAGATACACTACATCAAAATACATGGCTTAGGGCAGTCTGAAACCTTCTAGGGGAGTTAAGATTGACAGCATTGTGGACTGATCCTGCAAATTCAATTTTCCATCTAAATCTTTGTTGAAGGCTAAGTACTGGGAATTGTTTTCACTGAATAATGTAAGACAACAAGTGTCTTCATCCCTAACTTGTCGCTTTATGGATCACAAACCGGTCCCTAGGTTGGAATTATATTGGGATGCAATCACGAAACCCATGGATCGCAAATTGTACTTTCAGTACAGGGTGGGGTCTCTCCCTGTACGATATTTTACCTTGAAATGGTCATCACACTTGTCAGCTGGGTGTCCAGGATGCACTGCTAATAGTGATACCACAGTACACATTCTCTGGGTTTGTGATATTTATGCAGCCCCATGCCGGGCCTGGCTGTTACCGATCTGCAGGCTTCTTGGTACCAGGGTTGCGGTAGAGGCTGATCGAATTTTGCGTACAGATACATCTTTACCCATTGTACTAGCTATGGCGAAATTCTTAGCTGGGCATGGATCTTGAGGGCCCGCCAAATTGCACACTGTCCTTGATTAGACTTAATAATTTTTATATTGTATATATGTAATGTGAATATGTTCAATGTTTTATTCTTTTAACCTGTGGTTTTACTGGTTTTAATGGTCGTTTTTATTCATGGGGTTTTATATGACTTCATGCCCAACATTTGTTTTAAAGTGGGACTCCGATCTACTGTTGTGTTCGCACATGCTTTTATGATTGTAAAAATCGAATAAAGCTTTATGATGATGAGTTTTAGTGACCATAGGTCGAAATTTACCTTCGCGCCAGCGACCTTTAAAAATCACGCACGCAGCACTATAGGCTTGTTTACCCCCAATTGCGAGCTGTGCTGATCCGTCTGTATAAATTATACATCCACAATGTTCTAGAGGTAGAATCTTGGCAGAGGACATTCGTGTTCGTATTGTAGAAATTCTTGTGTTTTCATTAGGGGTCAAAAACATATTCAACCTCTGTTGCAGCAAGAGAATTAACTCATTGTATCCATCTCGGATGTAAAGCCTTAACATTTGGAATGCTTGCTTTTGTCTCAGCCTCTAAGGCAGGTACAGGTGTAACGATCATTATGCGTTTACCCTACGCGAGGGCTCTCTCTTTTGCTACTGCAGTTTAAACCGCTGTTAGAATTTTTTTCTGTTGAAGTGAATTTCATTTCAGCTTGTGTGTACAAGTGTGATTTGTAAGCTATTGGTACCTTTTCACCTTCATTAAAGGTTAGGTATGTGAATCCGGATCTCCCTGGGATGATTCGGATCACAAGATTGGGCACGTTGTTGCGTGTCTGTAACTGTGTTTTTGCTAACATGTCTGTTTGCACTGAACGCAAAATTTCTGTGTGTTTTTGAGTCCGATTAGTTGGTTTGAAATCAGCTTTTATTAGTTCGTTGAGAGGTTTAACCCTTTCTGCGTAATTTAGAACATAAGTTCTTCCAAAATTCAGGAAACCTAGAATTGACTGCAAGTTTTTCAGCATTTTTGGAGGTTGGAGCAGTGCATATTTCTCTAGAAAGTTTGCTGCTAGGCTTTTGCCTTCACTTGAAAGTTTGTATCCTAAAAATAGGACGTTGGGGTGGGCAAATCGTGATTTCTTAAAATGGAATTTGTACCCTTCAGAGGCGAACCCAAATATTATGGTATTCACTCTTTTCAAGTGCACGTCCAAATCATCGTATGTAAGATAGATGTCATCGACATAAGATAGTGCCTCACCATCATATGTTTCTAGTAACTCTGTTACTCTGGCTGAAAATAACCATGGACTATTCTTGAATCCCTGGGGGAGACGGCAAAATTGTCCTGTGTCCCCATAATTGAGAAAACGGTCAAGTTCCTGCTTTCTAGTGCAATGTTTTGACAGAAGAAACCGTTAGAAATATCTAATGTGGTTTTATATTTTTTCCGCACAATGTTATTCATCAGTGCTGCACTGTGTGCATTTTGTACTGCAAAAGTTTTGCAACAAGAGTTTAAGTGTCTGTAGTCCAAAACTAGATGATATGTATTGTCTGGCTTGGAGACAGGAAACAAAGGATTGTTCATAGATGAGGTGCATGTTTCAATCATCCCTTGGTATTCAAGTTGATTTAAAATCTCCCTGACCTTTTTTTTAGCTTCCTGTTTAACAGGATATCGCCTTTGCATTGTTGGTTGAGTTTTTAACTGGCTTTTATGGTGAGGAGAATCCTCATCCCATCCTACATGATTCTTGTATAATGCTGGAGCCTGGGCTACAACCCATTTTGTGGCATAGGTGTAATCTTTATGAATTGGAATGTGATTAGAGAAGGCTGGCATAATTATCTCCTTTCCATGTGGTCACTCCCTGACAAATTCAGGTTGCCAGTCTTGTTCAGCTAGAAGAATGTCATAACCCTTAGATAGCTTCTCCCAAAAGAGTGCTTTTATTTTTCTAGTTATGTCCCCCTCCATCCAGAGTCCTACTTCATATAACTTATGGGTACACTAACCCTGGTGTCGGCAGTTTCAACTTGAATACATTCATTCAAGTCCAGTGCCTCCAGATGATCCTTCAGGATCTTGCGAGCTATGGTGACTTCTGCTGCGCAGTCTAGCATTGTCTGGGCCCACTCCCCGTTCTTGAGTTGTGTCCTCAAGATCCTCTGCGTGTCTGATCTTTAGACTTGCTACCTTTTTCTTGGTGAATTGAGTTTTCTTGTTTTTTGGAATGTGCTGTTCGTCTTTGGACTTCACGCGTTCTTCCTTTTGTTCTGATCTTCCTCTTCTTTTGGATTTTTGCAAGGAAGTCTAAAAGGTACGAGAGGATCGTGTATCAATATCTTGATATCTATCAGGTTTTCTCAAATTATCCCTATTTCTGAGGTTATACCTCTTTTCAGAGGCAGGAGACCTACCTCTGGACTGAGAGCGTTTCTCCTTAGGAAGCGTCTGTTTACTATTTTTCCACTTCGTTTTAGGAGTAGTGAGATTATTTTTAATAAAAACCTTTTCAGGATTTTCAGTTAGTTTGGGTTTTACTGGTTTCCCCCCCAAACTATCTCTTCCTAGTTCTTCATAGGATTTTTCAATAATTCTTGCAAGTTCACATGGTTGCTCTGTTATATCAGTTTCTTTTAGTTTTTGGCGGATTGCCATGGATGCTGCTTCACCTTTGATGTTAGCTATTAGTATAGCCGAGACCTGTTTGAAATCTTTTAGTAACTTCATACCAAGATTTAAGGCAGGTTCTGGTCCGTATTCATTTTGAATCTGTCTTAGGATGTCTGGTATTACCACCATAGACGGAACACCATGAATTTTTGTGTAGATTGAAGCAAAGACTGTACCCCAAGTGTCACAGTCCTCCACGTGTGGTGCGATCCCCATTGGTAAACAGATTGTCAGAATCCTGTGTTTCTCATGAGGTGTACCATCGGGAAATACTGCCTCTATTTGAATAATTTTTTCAGCTAACTAGAACGGAATTTGTTCCCGTTTTGCGGGTAATTTACCAATGACTGATTGTATAGTATGTGGTGTAATTTTGTTTGTGTTCCCCTGATAAGGGGTGTGCTGTGGAATCTTTGTAGCAGGTTGGACTGTTAAAGTCCGCATGACATATTGAACCAACTGTCTATGTATTTTAATTAACTGTTTTAGTTGAGCTAACAGTTCTGGACCTGTCATTCTCAGGATGTGGTGTAGAACTGGCTAGTACCGGCCATGTTGCTCCTGGTCTACCTAGTGGACCGAGCCTGGTAATGTGATTTTGATGTCGTAGGGCGCCTTTAAACCAGAGCTGATGATCTTGGTAAGTTAGTGGAATTTCAATGTCCTCGAAAGGAACGTATTCCACTGGAGGTTCATCTACTTTGTAGTAGCGGAACTCCTGTGTTACTGGATTTGCTTGCGGGAAGACAATCCATGAATAGAATACCTCTGTCTGCCAATATTCATGTGCCTCTATAACAAATATTACTTTACCACCCCTCGAGGATACTCCATTATTTATAAGCATTATAGTGATTGTTTTCCTTATATTTACTGGGATGAGTATAGCATCCGGGTCATTTTGTGAGAGACTTGTGTCATCTAAAACTGCCTGGGCTGCTGCTGCAGCTCTCTCCCTTTCATCGTCACTCTCTGACATTTTGTTGACCGAAAGTTTGCAGAGCAAGTTTCATGTAAACAAAAATAAGGTGCACAATATTGTTGGAACACTGTATCCTTCAACGTTGAACAAACCAAAAAAACTAATACATAGGATTTTCATCCTACTCAGTTATTTATTTATTTATTTATGCAGTTTTATAACGCGCTCAATTACTGCCGGAGTATCCTGGCGCGGGGATGGCGGATATTATATCCTTTTACCCACTCCAGACGTCTATTGGAGTATTTGCGGGAAAAAGGGGTCTGTGTGAAAAGCACGACTAAGTTACTCTAGTATCTAGCGTTAAATTATCGCCTTACCAAGCATTGGGCGCCATGTAGTGTAGTTCCTATATTCCCAATAGGCTCTGCGCATTGGAATAACATATACTATAGATTAGACGTAGGACTGAGGTCGACTAGGTCTCTATCGAATATGTTAGACTTAATTGTGAGTGCCAGCTAGCTCAGAGGTCACTAGAAACTTTCTTGAACAAACAAGAAAGGATTAGTTTCTGACAACCGCTTAAAACATGACAACTTTGTTTCCCGAAATAAAAACGTATCTTCAGGGTCACAGAAACAATGGATAGTTTTTTCACTAAGTCAATCATGCATGCTTCGTTTCACCAGAGGTGCAGAGAAATAGAGAGACGGACATTTTCAATAAAAGTATTTATCGAACAGTCTTCTTTCTCATGCAGAGGAAATGAACTGCTACAATCATAATACTGGTTGCAAAGTACAATGCGTACGGTATGAAGAGTATTATAAAATAATACTGTAAAAGCATGATATGGTATCTAACCATAAGACACATAGAATACATGCATTAATAAATAAAGACTAAAAGTACTCAACTAGTGCTTATAAAATACACCTACCCGGTGTACCTAACCTAGGTCTAGTAAAAGGGAAGAAGTAAGTGAGGTGTAGCTTAGTTTCAGTATTCTTTTGCCAAGAACCTATTCAAAATGTATCTAAGGGTCTAATCAGCTCGGTACCTTGGTTTTAGAATGAAGGAGGTCTGGTATCTCTCTCTCAGGACTTGATTTCCCAACAACCCGCAAGGGTAGCTTGGAAACACTGGAGCTGGATTTCTCGGCAAGAGAAAAGACAGTGTCTCTCTCAGTGCGTCTGCTGGAGGATCGGCTTCCTTCGGCACTTGCTGCAGCAAGCTGTGTCGTGTAGGTAGATAGTCAAACTGCTCAAAACCACCGTGTGTTTGACTGGGCACGTGTGGGCATATTTATACCTTGAAGGTGCCTAGTTTGACGTAAGGTTGGACATAATAACGTCATCAAAGATGCAGTTCTTTGAAAACTCCATGAGTTCTTGGATAAATCAATATTCAAACAAGGGGAAGTCCCTGTCTGCTGAAGGCGGGTTTTTCCAAGCAATCGTTGTGGATTTTCGGAACTAGTGGAAGTAGCCATGCTGTATTTGGACTGCATAGGCTACGTCTAAATATTGTTATGATTTCTATGCCCATATAAGGATAGGGTGATTTATACCTATATATGGGCATGAATCGGGAAAAATTACACTAGGGTCCCAAAATCATATACAACAGGATCACTGAGGCGCCTGTTGGCCTCAGTTATGTACGCCTCACGGGGCCAAAGGACGATGTTACCACCTTTGTCAGCACTGTTTACAATTATGTTGTTATGGTTATTGCTTTTTCTCATTAATTTGAAATATTGTTGTTCCTTGTAGCTCCTGTGTTTATTCTTACCTCTCACTTTTCTGTTCAAAATTTTTAAGTCCTCAATGATACAATCACTAAAAATATCGATGGCATCATGTGGTATGACTGGAATAAAAGTTGATGGAGGATGGAATGGACTAGTAACTGGACTCGTAGTAATAACCCCCATCTCATGAAGTTCTTCCTGAGTGTTGCCTGGTGCCTCCTCTGAGTGTCCTGCCAATGAGTAAATATTTTTTTAACATAGGTACATCTGATACTTGTAGCTGGACACAGCCAAGTTCCAACCAAGTTTCCATAGGAAAAGCATTTTTTGAATTGCTTATAAATTTGATGTCGTTTAAACGAATCTTTATGAAATTTTCCAAAAAGTTGCACTTTTTAGGTCAGCGCCTATCTTGAAAGTTTGGGGGTAATTCGTCAAGTGAGGGGGTGAGAAAAAAGGAAAAAAGGGGAGTCTCAAATGCGTTTTCCCCATGTTAATTTCCATAGAAAATTTTGTGACGAGCTACAGCGCAAACTGTTGAACGGAATTATCCCAAATTTGCCAGAAAGGTAGAGCTTGGTTCAGAAAGCGACCTTTTGTAAAATGGTGTAAATCTGTTCAGTAGTTTTTGAGAAATTCAAAAAATAAGAGTCAAAAAATCAATTTTTCCAGAGGAAACTTTGTGGCAAGGCTACAGCTGAAACTACTGAATGGAATTACCCCAAATTTGGCACAAAGATGAGCTGCGATTGGCTGCCAATACTCCAAACCAGGAAGTGTTGGCAGCCATTTTGTGGCTCAGTAGAAGCGAGTTGCTAGAAAACAGAGCAACAATGATAGAAAACAAGAGAAGGGGCAGAGTAGAAACACCCTTACCCCCTAGGTCTGGGCAGGGGGTCCTAGAAGGACCCCCTAGGGCCCCCACTAAAAAAAAAATAATAATAATACATCGGCA